>NC_090939.1:779129418-779431085 GCF_040938575.1 Ambystoma mexicanum | reverse complement strand
CATAGGAAATACACCGAGAGGCTGCACGCGGGGGGCGACAAGCCAGGCAGACTGCTGGCCTGGCTGTACAAGAGCGAGTCCCCCCGGGTGGTCATTCATGAGATCTGTGGTGAGGACGGTTGTCTTCGCAACACTCAGGACGGGGTGAACGAGGAATTCCTCAGGTTCTACAAACGTTTGTATGAGGACACTGGGGAGGACAGGAGCCAGGACATCCTGAACACACTCGAAGACATTGGTCGGCCCACCCTAGACGACCTGGAGCGGGAGGAACTGGACGCCCCTATCACTTCAGACGAGCTGGAGGTGGTGATCCGGGGCCTCCCCACGTGTAAGGCACCTGGAACGGATGGACTGCCTAGTGAGTTTTACAAGGTGTACGTGCGGGAGCTGCTCCAGCCACTGCTGGCCTTGTTTAACGAGGCATACGAACAGGGAGAACTCCCGTTGTCCCTCCGTGAGGCCATGATTGTCCCATTACTGAAACCAGGCAAGCCGGCTGTTGAGTGTGGATCTTATAGACCTCTGTCCATGCTAAACCAGGACAGCAAAATACTCACGGCGGTGCTGGCCAACAGGTTGAAGAAGGTGATCGACAAGCTGATCCACCCGGATCAAACGGGATATGTCCCAGGCAGGAATATCATTGATAACCATAGGAGGCTGCACCATGTTATCGACCATACTAAGGACGACATGGGCGAGATGGCAGTAGTGTCGCTGGATGCGGTCAAGGCCTTCGATTCAGTGAGATGGCCTTGGCTGAAAGCGGCCCTGCAGGGATACGGCGTGGGCCCTGGGTATATCAGATGGGTCCAGTTGTTATATAGCAGCCCGGTGGCGAGGGTCAAGACAGGGGCCACAGTCTCGGATGCCTGGCAACTCAGCAGGGGGACCAGGCAGGGATGCCCTTGGTCACCCATGTTATATATACTCGCGCTGGAGCCGCTGGCGATATGCCTGCGGCAACAATACGGAGAGGTGGGCATTGACACCGCCAGCGGCAGTCACTTAATATCTCTCTATGCGGACGATATGCTGCTTTACTTGCGCTACCCGGAGGTGAACCTGCAGTACGTACTGGAGGTACTGGATCATTACGCTGTCCTCTCGGGCATATCAGTGAACCCCAGGAAGTCTAGCCTGTTCCCTCTGGGCGGGTACAGGGACGTCCCGCTGGAGAGGCTGCCGGTGTTGCCAATACCATGGCGGACCGACACGTTTAGGTACCTGGGGGTAAATATTTACCACCGGACTGAGGCGGTACACAAGCATAACACAGAGAGAGCCATAGAGGGGGTCAGGAACAGCATGGCATTCTGGTCCAGATTGCCCCTGTCCATGATGGGGAGGGCGGCTTTGCTGAAAATGGTGGTCCTTCCCAGACTCCTGCATTTCTTCGTGAACGTCCCGTATTTGATCCCTAAGAGCCTATTTGTGCGACTTCATAGTATGTGTAGGGGCTTCGTGTGGGGTAACTCCAGGAATAGGGTGGCCCTGTGGAAGCTCCAGAACCCGCACGAGAAGGGGGGTATAGGCTTGCCCAACTTCGAACTATATTATCTGGCAGGGCAGCTGTTGTATGTGGCCAGGTGGTTGTCTGATGAAGATTCGGCGGAATCTAGGTTGCTGCGGGAGGATGCGGCCCCATACTTCCTGAGAGAGGTGGTGTGGCTACAAAGGAATAAACTGACGGGAAGAGGGCGGCTATTGAGGTTGGGATGGGAGGTCTGGCACAGAACGTGGAAATTGATGGGGGAGTCAGAACCGCTATCTTGGCAGTTCCCGCTGGTGGCCCTGTGCGAAAACGACTCCCAACTGATTCAGTCTGTCCGTAGGCACTGGGAGCCGGTGGGCCTGGCCACGCTCGGGGACATATGGCGGGAGGGGGAGGCGTTGGACTTCCAAAAGTTGCAGGATGAGACGGGGGTGCATAGAGGCCAGTACATCACCTACGCCAGGCTAGTGAAACGAGTAAGAGAGAGATGGCCGGTGACGGCACTGGCAGATGACCCTGATGCCACCCTTGAAACTATGTATGACGTCTCAGAGGGCGGGCATGAAATATCTCGGATATACGAACTCCTTAGAGCGAAGGCTGGGAAAGAGTTGCCCCAACTTAGGCATGAATGGGAGGAGGAGATGGGTGGACTCATGACGGAGGTTCAGTGGAAGAGGGTCCTGGGGTATCATAAAAAGGTGTCCCGAAATGCACGGCTCCAACAACTCCAGTTCTACATTACTCACAGGGCCTACCTGACTCCCCAGAAGATCGCACGGTTTGGAGGCTCGACACTCAAAAATGCCCCAGGTGTGGGGAGGTGGACGCAGGGTTGCTACACATGTTTTGGGCCTGCCCGGAAGTGTATACATTTTGGGAGGAGGTCAAGATGAAGCTCGCAGGTGGGGGAGTGGTGTTGGACGTGAGATCGGCCTGGTCGTGTATGCTTGGGATCTTCCCCAGGCCCAGACACTTTAGGCACCTGAGCAAGATGAGGGACCTGGCATATTTTCTGGCCAAACGTAGGATTGCCATGAACTGGAAATCGGCCAGCAGGCCGAGAGTGGAACTATGGTGGGCGGACCTTGTGAGGTGGGCGGAGGCGGAATCCGTGGTATGGTTTGAAGCGGTCACTAGAGGGGGCGAGGTGGAGATAGGGCCCTTGCTGGCCTGGCGACAATTGGTGGCCTCTATGACCAACCCACAACAGGGTTTGGACGAATCTGAGAATTCGGATGACGGGCATACGGACAATGCTCCACCTGACGGTGCCCCGACTGAGGATACAAGGGAGCCGGCTCTGGCTTGATGGGGCGTGGGGGGAGTTCTTTCGTATTTTCTTTTGTGTTTCTGTAAGTAATTAACAGTTGTATTGTGTTGTTTGGTTTTCTAAAATATAAAATCAATAAAATATTTAAAAAAAAAAAAAAAACAATTTTCTGATTTAAATGAAAATCGGACACAACTTTAAGTAAAAATGAGGATTTAACCCTTAATACCACTCTGTCCCTATGGAACACAGTATAGGGTGGCCCAGAAGACAGTGCCTGCAATTCGCTCACTCTTCCTGTAGATGTTAAAGCAACTAGGAACGCAGTTTTCCATGTTAGTAATCTTAATGGACAAGTGTGCAAGGGTTCAAAAGGGGCACACATTAAGTATTTTTAAACCTTATTAATATCCCAAATTGGTACTTGGAAAGGGTACGGACATTGGTGAGTCCTTTTAAGAATTGTACTATTAAAGGAATTTTGAAATAGGAGCATCCTTCAGACAAGCGCTTGAAAATGGAAAGCGCTGCAAGATAACCTTTAATGGTCCCAACATTTAGACCTCTATGTGCTAGGGACAAGTGGAAGGACAACGCTTCTGGAATGGAACATAGAAAAGGATCAACATTATTTTCTCTGCACCAGTTGCAAAACTTTTTCCAACGGCAACGGTATAGAGATTTTGTTGCGGGCCTTCTTGCCGAAAGCAACATCTCCATGACATATTCTGGAAGGTCCCAATCCTTGTATCTCAACCTTTCAGATACCAAGCATGAAGGTTGAGAATCTTGACCTCTGGATGGAGAACCTGGCCCTCCATTTGTGAGAGAAGGTCCTCTCTCTGAGGAAGACGTAACTGAGGACAGATGGAAATGTCTAGAAGGTCCAGGTACCACGTTCTCCTGGCCCAATCTGGGGCAATTAGGATCATGCGGTTTCCGAACCGTCTCAATCTCCTGATGACTTGAGGAATGACAGGAATCGGAGGGAACGCATATAATAGTGGGAAGTTGCACTTCACCATGAACACGTCCCCTAGGGCTCCTCTCGGGGGAAATTCCTTTGAGCAATACCTTTCGCACTTCCAGTGATTCCGGTCGCAAATAGGTCTACTTGAGGGGTTCCCCAAAGGGCAAAGATCTCTTGAATGACTTCCTGAGCCAGTTCCCACTCGTGGGACACCGTGCTCCTGCCTGCCCAGAGCGTCCGCCATCATATTCTCCTCCCCGGCTAGATGAACTGCCGTTAAGGAGATTCCTTCTTGAATTGCCCAATACCAGAGCCGCATTTCCTCTCTGCACAGACCTACACCTCCTCTTTTGTTTAGATAATGCATGGCCACTGTGTTGTCCGTCATTATCAGGACATTTTTTCCTCTGACAGATGGCAGAAAAGCCTTCAGCACTAGTCTGATTGCTCTCAGCTCTAAAAGGTTGATGTGTAGTTTGGAATCCGATGGAGACCAACGACCGCTGATTGTCAGATCGTTGGCATGAGCTCACCACCCCATGAGGGAGGCGTCCGTCACTACTGTGATCTCTGGCCATGGTTGCGAAAACTGTTCTCCTTTTAGGATATTCTCTGTGCAAGTCCACCACAGAAGATCCTGCCAAACCTTGTTCGGACTCTGAAGAAAATCCGTCATTTGACCTGAGAACTGGGACCATTGAGTCTTTAGAGCCCATTGAAGGGATCTCATCCTCAGGCGTGCCTCTGGCACTAGGAAGATGCAGAATGTCATGAGGCCGAGCAACCTTAAGTCATCGTAGGCCTGGAGATTTTGGAATTTTGAAACCATCTGAAGAATGTCTTGAGCCCTCGACTTGGGAGGCGAGCTCTTTCCCAAGGATGTGTCTAATACAGCCCCTATGTACTGGAGCTGTTGGGAAGGTGTCATTTGTAACTTCTTGAAATTGAGAGAGAAGCCCAGTCTGTGACTTTCAGATGATCCAGTGCTTGTTTGGCAGAACGTGCCCTCATCAACCAATCGTCCAGATAGGGGTAGACGTGAATCCCCCCATCTCCTGAGGTGTGCTGCCACCACTTCCATTAACTTGGTGAAGACCCTCGGGGCAGAGGTCAATCTGAATGGCAGGACTCTAAACTGATAGTGTGATTCGGTAACTACGAACCTCAGGTATTTTCTGTGCTCGAGATGAATTGACACATGAAAATAAGCATCCTGGAGGTCCAAAGACACCAACCAATTCTGAAGTTGCAGGGCCTGAAGGATCTAAGAAAGAGTAAGCATCTTGAACTTGTCCTTCCCGAGGAGCTTGTTCAAGCCTCTTAAGTCCAAGATGAGTCTCAGTCCTCCGTCCTTTTTGGGAAATCAAAAAGTAAGGGGAGTACCATCCCTTGTTCCTCTCCGCTACAGGTACTGGCTCTATAGCACCTTTCTCCAGCAGGGTTAGAACTTCCTGCTGTAGGAGCGGGTCTGAAAACTTCAAAGGGTGTCTCCCTGGTGGATTGCTTTGAGGTTGCGTTAGAAAAGGAAGGCAGTAACCATGGGCTATTATTTCTAGAGCCCAAACATCTGAAGTAATGGCTCGCCATTCTTGCAGATGCTGTGACAGCCTGCATCCCACAGGTTTCTTGTGATGCAAGTCCTCAAAGTGGTTTTGTGGTGATTGCTGCCGCCGCTGATGGCATAGAGGGCTGCAGCTGGAGCTGGCTTTGCACGTTTTCCTCGTCCACCGCAAGTGGCCCTTCTCTGGCCCCTTTGACTGCCCATTCCTCTCGCCTTTCCATATGAGGAGAAGTAACGACGGGATCGTCCCCTCCAAGATTGTTCTGACGCACGAAAAGGCTGAGGTTGTCTAATAGCAGCTCCTAAAGACTTGGCAGCTGCTGTTGAGGTCTCCAACCTCTCAAGGCTCTCGTCAGCCTTGTAGCCAAAAAGGTCAGACCTGTAAAAAGGCATGTTCAGAAGACGGTCTTGCACGTCTGGTGCGAAACCCGACTTCCGTAACCATGCAAATCTGCGCATTACTGTGCTAGTGCCCATGGACCTGCTCACACTATCTGCAGTGTCCAATCCAGATTGAAGGGATTCCTGCATGGCCTCCTTTCCATCTTTAACAATGGCTAGGAATCCTTCCCTTTCACCACCTTCTGGTATGTGCTCCGCCGCCATTGCAATGTTACAGAGTGTACGAAAATGTTGCCAAGGCACATGTGGAGAAGGCTGATTTTTATCTTATACTCCCAGCTGAAAATACCTTGCGTGCCCAACCGTCTACACACTTGTCGTCCCTATCTGGAGGGATAGAAGGGTATGCCACCTTATTTGAAGCTGTGGCTGCCTGGACCACCAGACTCTTGGAGTGGGGTGTTCAGACAGATAGCCAGGGTCGCTACTGGAAGGGCGGTATTTTGAAGTAAGGGATTTATTCACCGGAGGAATAGAATCCAGAGTCTCCCAATTTTTGGCCACCCTATTTTGCAAGGCTACATGGAAGGTAGAATTGGAACTTCGATGGGACCATGATCTATCGGTCAGATCATCCTGGATGAATTGAGTTGGTGGTCTAGCCCATCCTAAATAATCGACCACCTTTGTCATTCGGTATGAGAGACTGGCACGTTCCCCTGGTTCTGGCCTGCCAAAATCTGTTTCAGGCGAAGTATCAATGCCACTTGCATTATGTAAGGTTTCCACCAGGTCCCTCATCCTGCTTTCCTCAGAAATCATGCATTCTGGGACATTTGGGGTACCATATTCCAGTCCAAAAAGAACATTCTCTCATCAGATCCCTCCTGTTCTTCAAATATTGAAGTCAAGGATTTGAAAAATTCTTTCCTTGGTAGAGGTTTAAAAACCTTTTTTGGGAGAGATGGGAGAGGTGTATCAGTGGAACCTGAAGGCATTACAGTCTTTGCAGCCTTCTCTTTTGCTGTTATTTTTACAGCATCAGGCTGAGTTGGTTGAACAGGAACCTTAGGAACCTTTGGCACCGATTAAATAGTGCTCGTTGACGGAGCAGGCTTCGAGGGTGTCGAGGTGCTCTTCGAAGACCTTCCCTTTGAGGTGCGTAGGGTTTCAGCCGGCGTCAGTGACCCCGAATGGTTGACTCAACTCGAGCAGTCCAGTCTTTTTAGCTCGGCGTCCTGGAAGATTCCCGATTCTTCCTCCTTCGATCACACAGGCTCGAGGGCGCGCGAGTGTCGGAATGATAACACTCCCGGCCGGCTGCCGAAGAAGGCGCGGACCGAGGCTTAGCTTTTTCAAACATCTCCATCATTTTCACCCTGAATGCTTCCCACTCTTTGGAGGATGAATGTTTTGTGGGGCATTTCATCTTTTTCGGGGATTCGTCCGAGGATGAGGTGGAAGGGCACCGGTAGCGTCTTTTCCTTGGACTTTTTTGTCGAAGGCGAAGAGCGATGAGAATCGCTTCGGAACCTAGACCGATGCCTTTCTCGTTGAGGAGATTTCTCCTCATGGGACCTCGACTGACACTAGAGGCTTTTTGGTCGTGTTTAAGACCTAACTGCAGTTTTCCCTTCCTCTCTCGCAAGCCCTTCCCAGTTATCGCGTGACAATTTGTACAGGCCTCCATGTAGTGGCCTTCCCCGAGACACCACAGACATTCCCGGTGCGGGTCGGTGATGGACATTTTCGAACCGCAGGGTTTACACTTTTTGAATCCCGATCGCGGGGTCGTAGTCGGGGTCGATGACAAGAGCATATCGAATAGTCTTCCGTATTTACTGCATCACAGAACTACTCGAGGCGCGCTGAGTCTCCGACACAACATGTACTGCGGAAAAACGGAACTGAGGTCAACGGGTGCCGTGCACGCTACTTGTATACCCGATGACGTCATCCTCCACGGAGGCCTTCGAGGGACCATCGACTCGACGCCCGACGCACAGAGCCCTCTGCCGAGAAAACATTTCCAAAGCAGCTAAAGCTGGAAGGAATACATCTAAGATGAGGAATACGTTGGAGGACACAATCCATTCAAACAAATGATTTAGCCTTCTGCAGGCTTTATCAGTGCAGAGCTGCGCGCTAGCAAAGGGCTCTGGGACAAATATTTTGCCCACCAAATGCACACAGCTCTGAAATTTTAACACAGCCCTGCAATTTTAACACACCCTGCTCAGAAAAGCTAATATTCTTTAAATTGGGATTGAAAGAAGGCTTTCTGCCAGCACCGGCAGTGCTTTTAGTGCAGGGCTGAGCGCAAGCAAGTGGCTGGTATTGATATTTCTCCCACCGCGGGCAGGAGAAAATTAATTCCCAGCGCGGCCACCTGCACCAATAACACATCCTGCTTGCAGAAGGCCTTTGAATAGTCTACATTAAAAAGATATTTTTTTAGAATAAAACGTTGGGCTAGGCTTACCTCTCAGGCCTGTTAACAAGTGGGAAGGTCCTCTCTGCCTAATCTTGCTCTACACTGCAGACCAATTCCTACAAAATAGGCAAATAGCAACTCATTTACCGGCTACCCACAACAATGCACACTCACTCTGTGAGGTCGGGGGGCCTCGAGAATCGACAGTCTAACAAATGCCAGCGCAGCCACTTGCCAACACCCAGGCCAAGCAATCGCGGACAGCGTTGGGGCCTTTCGCCTTTACAAACAAGTGAGGCCTCGAGCCTGTTTGGGGGGGAGGGTCCAGCAACTGCCCCCATGGTTCCAGTCCTCAAACTGGCCAGTGTAAAGCTTCCTACTGGCTCGGACTGCTTGCCCCGTGATAAATTCAGCAGCTAACCTCCATGCACCACTGCAGGCTGCTCGGACTGGCCTATGTAGGGCATTAGGCCCATGGCTTAACCAAGAACACAAAATCCTTGTGTGGGCCCATTTATTGGGTTAAAGTGAGCCACCTATTTGGCCAATGTGGGCCAGTTTGATGAGTTACTGGAAAACAGTAACTCAAACTGGCCCAATAGTTTTGACCAGTGTTGCTGAATTAAAATGTACAATTTGTCTCACCTCCCCCTTGGGTTATTCAAACAATGTCACAAAAGGAATTAATTCACTGTGGAGCACTTTTTCGGTCGGTGCCCGAGACAATTGTATGCCCAAGTCTGACCCTGCCCCACTGTTTCCACCATCAGCAGTGGGGAGGCCGGGGGGGGCACACATCAGAGTCCCCTCCGCGGTTATATTTCTGGTCCTGCACCCTGGCGTAAAAAATGTGCTTTTATTTAATGACCTTCAATGTATGCAGTCTTACCAGTGGCGTCGCTGGGAGAGTGGTTAGGGGGGGGCAATGCCCCCCTCTAAAGTCCTGTGCCCCCCATTGTTCCCCCCTACCTAAGGCGAGCAGTGACCTTGTTCTCTGTTTGTGGTGTTGTTTGTGACACTCACTGAGGCCAATGTCTGCCTATCACACAGCAATACTCCTTTTGTCTCAAAGCTCGTAGTGATCGAGCAGCTTGCAGCCCCTCCCATCAGAATGTAGCCACGAAATACAGTTGGATACCCTTCCCTAGTCTCATTTCTTTGGGGGACCTCAAATGACATCAGACTATAATGTTGAGTGAGGTGCAGAGACTATAGGGAGTCAGAAAGTAAGGTTAGCAACTTTCTCTAACTTTTCCTCATACTTTTGCAATGATTCTCTCGCAATGTCAATAACAGGAGGAGGCACTTAAACCAAACTAAGTTGTAACCCCGATTGCCTTCATCTTGCATCTGTCCTACCATTTGTGTCCAGGGAAGAGGGACTGCTGGTGACCAAATAAAATGTATTAATACAATCAACAGACCGTCCAGCAGGAAAATGGTATACTAATTGATCTGCATTGGGAAGAAGAAATATTTCTAGGGCTTCCCTAAAGACCAAGCAGCCCGACTACTACTTATTTTAGGAAGTCTATTCCATGCATTTGTACATGCTGCGTTATTACGGCGGATGCTGGGTGTTAGAGAGCAGCTGCTCTCTAACACCCAGCACCCGCCGCAATAACGCTGCCTGATGCTCGTAGAATTGCGTGAGGGTGCTCAGCATACCTGCCCAACCTCTGGATTTTTCCCAGAGAATTTGAACCATTTCTCCGGGAAAGACCCTGGAATCTCAGGAATTTTGGTGGGGGACAGCTTTCACCAATTGCTTTTTTGTTTCGATTGTTATGCTTGCAGGACTGCGCCGCCGCGGCTCCCTGCCCGAGTGTGGCTTTATCTCTGCAGCAATTAGTAACGCTTCCAGCACAAAAAGAATGCAGGTGAAGCAAAATAGCACGTGTTTATTTTGCTTCACCTTTCCTTATTTTTTGACGACTTTCAATGCAAACGCGCATTTCTTTTGCTTTCGTTCCTTTTGCCCAAGTTAGGGTGGACTCAGCCCCACTGAAACACAGCCATCAGGTTTGCAGGCTGGACAACTCACCACTGCACTACATAATCTGATGGAAAACAACTGAGGTGAAATGTCTAATTTCGGTACTGCAAAATTCAGGGAAAACTTTTGTATTGGTTCTTGGAGTTTACATGTGCACATTTTAAAGTGTTCATATTTTTGGAAGGCAAATGCCCTTTGTCCAATGCAATTTGGGCGGTTGTGAAAAGGCAATTTAATGAAATATGCATATATCAATATGAACTGCAAATTTCTGACGTCACATCACATTACAACAGAGTTTACCTTTTTGACATGTGGGCGAAGCCAGGTGAAAATGGGGGGGGGGGTTTGTGTGACTGTGGGCAGGGCATAAATCTCAGGAAGTTCGATTTTCAAATGTAGGCAGGTATGGGTGCTGGGTGTTCGAGAGCACCTGCTCTGCAACAGCCAGCACCCGCTGTAATGATGCAGCCTGCTGCTCATAGAAGAGGCCTTCTACAAGCATTAGGCTGCGTTATTACAACGGGTGCTGGGTGTTAGAGAGCAGCTGCTCTCTAACACCCAGCACCCGCCATAATAACACTGTCTAATGCTTATAGAATTACATTGTGTGCTGGGTGTAAGTGGCTGAGAAATTTTTTATCAGCCACTTACACCCAGCACCCAACAGATTGATAAAAAAGGGCCCGACTCCCCCATCGAAACCTCCTTACATCTTCAAGTTGAAGCCGGAGAAGAGTGTGATAGGGGGGCAAATATCCTCCTCTCACATCGGGATGACGCTGCACCCAGGCTGGGCTCACATTAATACAATGTTTTGAGCCCAGCACGGGAGCTTCTGCCTGCCTCGCCTGGAGTGCACGCTGTGCACAGAGGTAGGCAGTAAAGGAACAATCTTTTTTTTTTTGGGTGGAAAATCATATCACCATAACTGTGGCATGATCATGAAAATACACAGCAAACCTGCTTAATTATGTCGCAAATAGCGATGAGATACTGCTTATTTTATGCCTTGCAATCTGAGGGACCTCAGCACGTGAGGGATTTTGGCTACACTACACGTCACGATAGGGATAGTGTTACAGACACGCCTATGCCGACGACCCCTTTCGGGTCCCGAAAGACGAGATGCAATACTCTGCTGCTACCACTGGATATCGGACCATATGCACAGCATGTGATTCTAAGCAGATTAACGAGCATCAGAAACCAAATTACGTTTTGCAGTCTCTCCTTGTAATAAACAACACTGTTTCTTGATGCAAAAAATTCAAGTTCTCCATGATTGCTTGAGAACACACAAAAAAAACATTTATTTTCTCCTTTGAGGCACTGGGACTCCCCAAAGTCCTGTAGTCAGACAGCTTCTTTCTTTCACACATGTTATTTTGGATCTTTCTAGCATTCCTAGCCTTAATAAAATTACTTACATCTCCTTTCCCCCTTTCATGTGTTAGTTGCATACTCTGGTTTTCTCAGGCTCCCGTAACATGAATAGCTTTTTCCAGTCGCTATTCACACTGTTAGTGCTTTTCTCAGTCCCCCTCTCATAGGGTTTTCAGGTTTCTCAGCCATCTGGAACCTGAATAGCTTTTCTGGCTATTTCTCACAATGTTAGTATTACTCTCACTCCCGCTTTTAGAAGATATTTGCACACTTGTCTTTCTCAGGCTCTCATACCTGGCATGTGTTCCCCAGCTATTATTCGCAATCTTCTTACCTTGTAGTGGTATGTCTTCCGTTGGATTCCTCAGGTTCCCGAAACCTTGTTGGCTTTCCCTGTGGCTACATATCTCTGTAGATACGGTCCGACATGCACAGAGCTCGTGTTCCAGGCTCCCTCATAAGTCTGGTCTCAGAATCTGATACTGGCCTCCCGGGTCACCATAGGTCCTGCTTGGTCGCACCACCAGACAAGACCTGTATCTTTGCGTCCCTCCTCTCGTTCCAACCTGGGCTTCAAGATCATATAGAAACCAAACCGTAGGCATTCGGTTAGCATTTCCCTTGCCCTCCTTCCTTCCGCTAGCTCAGGACATCAATGTTGTGGCGGCTCCCCTCTGCGTAGCAGTCCTACTCCCTCCGTAGGAGCCTCCTTTGGCTTTACAATCCATCCTCTTCTTATGCATGTCACAGATAAAATTTGAATGGTGTTGCCTTTGTTGACCATGGCATTCAAGTTGTGATCAGCATTGCTTGCAGTCAAGCGAGGTAAGGAAGGACCTTTGTAAAATACTGTGGTTGTAGGAGACATAAAAATATATTCCATATTCATATATGCAGACAAGGTAGTTTGGATGAGGAGTTCCATTCGGAATGGGAGGCCTTGTCCCAAAGAGGGGAGTCACTCCCAGTGAGGTCCCATCTGCCCACACCCTCGAAGAGGGTCTTGCGTAGTGGGCTCACCTCCCTAGCCTCAACAGGCATGGCTCCCCTCTGGGGAGAAGAGACAAATTGTCTGGATTTGTCACACCACTGATTCAAGGAAGAGAAACACTGTCGGACGATTTTCCCTTGCTGATGGGAGGCAGAGCTTCCCCTTAAGTAAGACAGATCATCAGTAGCAAAGCTTCCGTAGAGTCCTCCATATCCTTCATTGTCTACTTGACTTCAGGATCAAGCCCATTTGTCGACTAAAGAATGGCTCCAAGTCCCCACCAGATATAGCCATCTGCAGTGCTAGCTGTGTTCCCTACCTTTCAATCAATGGCCATGCAACATAAAAATAATTGGCAGTCATTGAATACTGGCTAGGTAACCAACTTCCTCTTCTGACATTATGCACTCAGTCTATTGAAGCGTAAGTCATTTCTCACTCAAACAGCCTGCAGAGCCAGTGAAAGACTATGTCTATGTATGGTCTTGCCCAGCAACAAACACAAAGGCTACCAAAAAAGCCAGTGGTTTGGGTTACAGGTATTTCTATTATAAAGGAGGATACAGACTTCAAAAGGTAACTTCAACACCTTTTTATTCACGAATTAAGAGCTGTAATAAACCTGAGTATATTCTCCGAAGTAGACCTCAGCAGACCCTTATTCATGTGGCCAGGGGAGGGCTGGCTATACAAGATCCCAGCCTTGGGGGTGGACGAGCGAGGGAAGATGACCTGGGTAAGTGAACCCAGGGTTATGCGCAGGGGAATACCCAAAGGGTGACGCAATATTACATCAAGGAGGAGGGTGAGGGGGACAAAGACCCTTAGGTTGTCCTTGGTTATTCCACATCTACCTCCCTCACATCTAAAGAAGTTCCCTTAACAACATCCTATTACCCCATTACCTTCAAAACCCATAACTCCCAGAATCCTTGTTTCACCGGTCTCTATTCGAATACTCCCCATCCTTCGGCTCCACGTCTCTATTGTTCTTTACCGAACACTCAATCTAAAATGACAGAAAACGACCATTCCCACAATCCCCCTTGTTCATTTCACGATCTCGGTTAGCCCCACAAGCCATACCAATACCGCCCCTCTGAGTGTCCCTTTCCGAACTCCCAGTCGAATGTGACCAGCAATTACAGTTCCCACAAACCCTCCTACCCATTTTGAAAACCCTCCAAAACCCCCTTGGAAACGCTATATCTGCCCTTTTCCCGAGATGAAAAACAACGGAGTAATATGCAACCTGTTTATCTGACATGTCCCAACCCAGGCAAAATCAGGCAGTTGACCAGGATCACACACACCTGACGGCCCTTTAAATTCCCCACAGGGATAAAGAGCACAGTACGAGCAAGACAGACAGCACGACAGGACAGCTAGCCAGGCCCGGCAGTTTAAGAAGAGGAGAAAGGCAGCGAATAGTGAAGCTGACAAGGAGAGACCCGACCTTGCCCTTTTTTGACGCAGACCCGCAAAACCTCTGCAGAGCGAATCGTAAGACGGAGGACAATAGCCCAAGTGTGTTGCAGCAGATGTCAATGGTACAAGGAGCATGTTGACGCTGATAAGTGGGAGAAAGGGAAGCTCCTGCTACCGTGGTACCAGCGTTGACTCCAGTTACGAGGAAATCCAAGCAGTTCACAGCCGGTGAGTCGAGGGGAGAGCCGATAAGAGCAAGACTGTGGTAAATGAAAGACGCAAAGTGGCAAGTTGAACCAAGTTCAAATAACTGTAAAAGTGTTGAGGGGAGACCAGCTGCAGAGGGAACCAGCACCATGTGGGTGCTAACTCAAGACACAATGGTCTATCCCCTGTCTGAGTGAAACTACAGATACCAGAAGGCTGTAGGAGAGCAGCCAAGATAAGTCAAAGTGGTCATACAGGAGGTCAAGCAAAATCCCTGTACAATGTCGAAAGCCTTTGACCTAAGAACTATGAAGAAAGCAACGGAAGTGAATCCAGTCACATGAGAAAGCAAGGGAATTGAATCCTATAAACATATTGAACGTGAATGTGAACTTGACGGGAGTGAACCCTGCCGAGGGATGTCCACTGGAACTGCTTAAAAAGACATTAAGATTTGTGGAAGGGAAAGGAAAGCCATAGTGAACCAGGTGGAGGGACGCTGAAAATTGAGAGGGGTCTGCGCTTGGAAGAGGGGAACCAAGGGTGAACCAGTATCACCCTGATCAAGTGAACCCGAGAAAGGGACATTCACAGTGAACTTTTGAAAAGACTGTGTACAAGAACCGTAGATGAAGATTTGTTGAAAGACATAGTGAACCTGGTAGAGGGAGGCCAACATTCTAGAGGGATCCCATCCTGAACGAGGGAGATCCAGGGGTGAAACCATCACCCAAAAGTACATTGAGAAAAGGAACTTTTATTTTAAGATACGATTTGTAACAGCGCCCGGGAGGGGGGTACCCAGGGGTGTATCCATCCCCTCCAGCGAATATGCGAAATGGGAATTTGTTTGTCGTAAACATCAGGCCGTCGAGGGGAAGAGACTTTTTGGTAAATGACACTTGGCCATCGAAGAACCTGGTAGCCAAAGCTGAACTGTCGTCTCGTGCTGGGGAAGCTCCAGCGTGTGCTTAAAACGTGGGGAAGGGAGACCCAAGCTACCGTAGCCTGACATATTATTTGCGAACACTTCTTTCTTTTCTTGAAAACTATCCCACACCCTTTTTGTATTAGTTGTAAGGTTTGGCAATAGGTTTCCAAGTATAGGCACTTTTTATTTGAATGCCACTAGGACTGCCTTATTTTCACTTGATGGTCGACACCTGCTCCCATCTTAGCTTTAGGGTTAGATTAGGCGTTTTTCCAACCTGCATACAGTTTAATAAACACCCTTGAACTGTGATCACTTGTGTCTGTCTTTACTGTTGCCAGCATTGAGTTCCTTACATATGGTGTCAGGAATGGGATTTGATCCAATTGATAATAGTTGGAGAACCTTGTTCCCCAAAGAGAATCCAAAAGTTGTCCTCCAAACGCCTTTGCAATCCTCAGAAATCTTAGAACCACAAGACAAACCCTATCAAAACTCTTTTGCCCTAAATGGCGAGAAACCAATGGAGAACATGGCACCTCCCTTTGCATCCTTGAAACAGAAAATAGTAGTTACATTTTTCCCCTTAATACCTCAAGCTATTTTTCCCCAACCAAAAAAATGACAGAAGGAAATAGCTATTGTCTCCGATGACCCTAGACCTATCACATGCCAGTGAGAGATAACATTGGGATTTCTCTGGGCTTACAGATGAGCTATTCTACCACCTCTGCCATCTATGGGATACCCCTAAAAAGGCTGAGTATCAAGATCTTTCCCATTATATCGTGTGGAAAGGAGTCAAGATTTGCTGTGCTCAAACTTTCCCCTCTTTCTAGAACTATTTGGTGGGGTGAAATACTATGAACTCTTATATATGAGAACCTATGGAGCTCCCCATCAGACAACATTGTTAAAAACCCAGAGGGGAGTTAGTGAACTCCCAGTATAACCTCCCTTCCTTTCACCAGAAAATTACCATCTTTCCAAATGCAAGGGATATAAGGCTACATCGTTAGAAAACTTCCTCATTAACTTGTTTCCAGGGAAAAGAGACTATACACAACATGCGTTCCACTTCAATAGGTTGAAAATCGGGGAGGATGGAAATTTGGGAGATGAAACGCATAGGGAATCCGAGTTGAGGGAAATACCCAAAGAGGACCCAATGTATGAGACCTTGGGGGAAAATACCATCTTGTGAAACATCAGAAAGAGGTATTAGACTCTTCTACTGAGAATAACATCCCAGAACCCCACCTTTACTATTGAAGGGGAAAACAGAGTGTGAACTATAAAGGGAAAAGGTAAGAAAACTGAGCAAAGACATTCAAGGAAAACCCTATATTGACCAGGTGGGTCAAAATCTAGAGCACTATAACACCCTGGAATTTGTTTTAGCCCCCTGAATAAGAGTAAGGGAGGATCAACATTGACTATGTCTCTAGATATATCTGAAACCTCACAGTCAGCAACATGCCTATTTTGTGGAAGAGGGGTCATGCAATAGAAATCTGCCCTGAAGTGATAGAAGAGGAATTCCCTTTCCCAAACACATCACTGTTATTTCATGATGGCCACCCTATCGTTCCCCAACTTCTCACCATTCATCAATCTGACAGTTGCCCAATTCCTCTTCCACTTCCATTGGGATTGAACATTTCACCATATCCTTTTCTACGTTTCCTCTAAACCTCCCTTCTTTCACTGGTACAATTCTTCCAATCATACATCTCCTTGGACATCAGCCGTCTACCTATTATTCTTCTCTTCACCACCTCCTCAGCAACCAACATCCTCCCAGCACCATACTTGCTCATCCATCCTGGATGCAACTTGTAATAAGGTAACATCCTTCTCAGAACTTCAAATGGTGACACCAGTTACCTGGTGTGGGGCCACCATGTACTGTACACAACTCTTTCCATTACAGCCCTCACCCAATCACCACCAGTTGCCAAAGCAATTCTTATGACATCCATGATGGTTCTGATAAACCTTTCTACCACTGTGTTCCCTTTTGGATTGTACAACACAGTGGTAGCATGCTGCACCCCACTCTCTTCCAGAAAATCTTCCATCTCCTTGGCCACGAACTGTGGCGCATTGTCCGATACGATTTTTCTTGGGAATCCTTCTCTCCAAAATATAGATTCTAAAAATGTTATAACCCTCCTGGTACTGATATCCTTCATGACACTCACTTCTGGACATTTTGTAAGAAGGTCTACAGCCACATAGTTGCTTTGACAACTTCTCACTGCAATGGGACCCAATATATCTACTGCCACAACATCCCACACAGTACTACATGGTTCTATCACTTTCATAGGGGGGGACCGTATTTATGAGTACTTTATCACAGATGCTGCAAACCTCACACTCCTTCAACATTTCCTCTGTCATCGTCCATATGGGCCACCAGTATTCTTCTGTTGGCCTTACATAGACCAACTGACTTTCATGTGCGATCTGCATCACATTTTATTTTCATGCCATCTGGGACTACCATGCCAGCACACCCTTCTCCAAACTCAATTCTTCACCCTTCTGTACACCTTATAAACCTCCTCCAATTCCTCAATTGGCCATCCTTTTTGGACAAATTCACTACCTTTTGATAAATTCCATCCACCTTACACTGGGAACAACAATTTTCTTCATTTCCTATGCGACAACAAAAACATCCACGTCCTCCACCTTCCCCCCCCCCCCCATCAGCACTCTCGATGGCATTGCGAGATAAAGCATCCATGACCACATTCAGTACTCCCTTTAGGTGCTGCACCTCAAAATCCAAACCTTGCAAACTCAATCCACCTCACAACCCTTCTAGACACTCCTTCCAGACCCTTTTCTTTTGAACATGCCCAACCAAAGGATTATGATCTATCAAAATGTTGAACTTCCTTCCTCAAAAATAAATCCTGACTTTCTCAATACCCTAGGACACATGCCAGTGCTTCTCTCTCCACCGAAGAGTACACCACTGTGTAGCGTTGTTCTGCTTCTTTGAGGACCATGAAGCAAATGTCACTTTCTGTACCTCCTTACCTTTCTTCTGCATCATCATACACCCTAGTCCTTTTTCACTGGCATCCACATATAAACAAACTTCCCAGTCCTCTTTAAACCCTTTCAGTATCAGCGCACTAGTTAAACACTTCTGTATATCTTCAAATTCCTTCTGGCAAGCTTCACTCCACACAAAACGGGCCCCTTTCTTGCCTAAAGATTGATTTTTTTGGTTCTCTCCACCATATTTGACAACTTTGTCATAGTACTCCACCTATCCGAAGTTAATTCCCCTTTGTCCTTCGGTGGATTCATTTTTCCCATTACCTCCACAGTAGCCATTTTAGGTTTAATACCCTAAGCCGACCACTCATGACCCGGATACTGAACTTTGTTCAACCTAAACCTACATTTCTCCAATGATATTGTCAATCCAGCCTTAAGCAGCCTTCTCAAAACCTCTATTAATCTCTCATGCTCATCCATACTACTTCGCCACACCAGGAAATCGTCCTCGTAGCAGCATACTCCTACCATCTCTTTTAATAACCTACTCATCACTCTCCAGAAAACACTTGACGCCAAAATCAACCCAAAGGGCATTCTTTTACAACGACAAAAGGCCAAATGCTGTAATAAATGAGGTTAACTCCATTGACTCATGATGCAATCTAACCTGATGATACACTACCTTCAGATCAATTGTGGAAAACATTTCCGCACCCATCATTTCAGCTAACTGGGCCCCTATTTTTGGCAAAGGGAAACTATCAGGCACCACAACTTGTTGAACACTAAGATATTTTGGGGTTATATCTAGTATTTCATGGTATTTCGGGGTATTGTGCTATGGTGGTATTTTTCAAATGGTGAGACTAATTGCAGAATACTGTCCAGTAATTATTTCACCAGGGTCACTAACAATATACAAATACTGGACTTAATACACTCTGAATAAATGGCTCATGCTCTCCTGTTATGTTTATTTACAACATCACGCGTATGGCCTTTTGGCTGTGTTTCAACAAATGTATAGCATGCAAATGAAATACAAAACATTCAGTCAGCCTCTTCAAGTAAAACAATTTACAGTGGCCAACTTTGCTTTGAGATACTTCTTACCGCACATTTATCTCTTTATGCATGTCAAATCAATGAGACTGAATGCAGAAGAAATACACTGAAACTAAATTACCTTTTCGAAAGTGTTCTTTATCATAGACTAGAAAAATGCAAGTTACACAGAATGACATGTGCACTCATGTTGTAATTCACAACATGAACAAGGCTTATCTGCTATAAAGTGCAATAAAACTGGCAGGGAAAATATACTCTGAATAACAGCAAAACTTTGAGAAATGTAAACACAGTTTTACATGCACATTTAAATTCGTATCACTAATGTAGCGCCTAAAATTGACTGTTTTTAAGCTATGCCATAGTATCAAACAGCCACTTCACGCTCCTCAATTATAAGCCTGATTACCTAGGTTAAGCTGGCGACATTCCCCACTCAGCTTGGCAGTGACCCAGGGTCATTCACACATAGTCAGTCGAGACTTTGCAGCTCTTCTAATGATTGCCAACCCAGGTGAGAGACAGCCCAGCAGACAGTCAGCTTGCAAGCACTGGACTCAGTCTGCTCAGGAACCAGCACTTCTGCCTCCTTTGTCAGTGAGTGCAAGAAGAAGAATGCCCAGCCTCTCTGCCTCAAATCCTTTTCATAAACCCCCCCCTCCCCCCGACACTCTAGAGCACCTCACTTTGACAAGATCATCCCACTAAAACATCATGTGATTTCCTCTGTACCTTTTAACTGAAACACACTGCATTGCTGAATAGCACTTGCTACATTTCTTCCTGCCCCACAACAATACCATGATTTTAAACAGATCTTCACATTCCTCCCCATACAACACAGATCCAGCCTGCACGTTTAAATAATTTTTCCTTTCCATTTTCAGAGCATCATGCATTTCACTCAATCTGCATCCAGCTTATATCATTGACTAATTTGCACTAAGTTATATTATAGGAATCAGTTACATGTTAAATGGGGTTGGGTTAATTAGTATGTTAGTTTCATCTTTGTATTTATTTTTGGTGCAGCTCAGCCCATGAACATACCATCACGGAGCAAAATGATCATTTTCTAGCATGTGCTTTGTGCATTGGCATCTATTGAAATTCAGCCCGAGACCCTATTTAAGGTTCAAGCCCTCGCCTTAATGTGAATGATGAAATGCGGAGTCTAGATGTTGAAATGCTGAGCTTAGATTCTTCCTACACTGCCCATAGGTCAATGCATAGTCAGGACTCAGCAGCCTCTGCCTCTTCAATGATGCCTTCATCAAGCATTATGATTTGTTGATGTAGAAGATAGCTGTTGTGCTGTCGGTGAGGAATTGTCCCGACAGATTTGTTAACTGTATCTCGAATGCCTGAAGGGCTTTAAATACTGCCAGCAGTTCTAACAGGTTGATGTGCTTCTGTGCCGTGGCATGAGTCCACAGAGCCTGAGCCGTGTGATGAAGGAGATGAGCCCCCGTCCCCCCCAACCCGGCAAGCGAGGTGTCTGTCGTCACTATCGTTTGCACCTCTGGGTCGTTGAAGGGTTTTCCCCTAAACAGATTCTTCCTTGTCGACCAGCGAAGGTTTTGTACTAATGTTGGCGAAACGACCACTAGATCGTCCCACTGACCGTTTGCCTGAGACCACTGTTTCGCCAACCACTTCCGCATGGGGCGCAGGTGTGAGTGCGGCACCAGGTAAATGAAGATGCCATCATGCCTATCAATCGCATAGCTTTGTGTACGCTTATCTGGCGACCATCCTAATAATGTGGTATTTGCAGTAACATATTTTGGACTCATTCCTCTGAGGGGAAGACTAAGGCCTCCCCTGTGTCTATTACAGCTCCTAGGAACTGTTTGTTTGTGCTTGGCAATAGGCTTGATTTTTTCTTGTTTATTGAGAAGCCCAATTGAAAGAGAAGATGCATCGTTCTTTGAATGTTTGTCCTTCAAATTTGGGGGGTTTCCCCTGTAATCAGCCAGTCGTCCAGGTAAGGGTACACTGGGATTGACTCCCTGTGCAGGTGCGCTGCCACTACCGCCAGTACCTTTGTGAATACCCTTGGAGCAGAGGCTATGCCGAAGGGTAGCACCTTGAATTGGTAATGCTGGTTTGCTATCTTGAATGGCAAGAATTTTCTGTGAGCTGGGGACATTGAAATATGAAAATAATCAAATAATCAAGAGTTGCCATGTAGTCATCCTGCTTTAGCAGAGGGATTACTTCTTGTAGCGTAGTCATGCAGAATTTTTGTAGCTTGACATATTTGTTTGCAGGTTGTAAGTCTAATACTGGGCGCATTGTTAGATCTTTCTGTGGCACAGGAAGTAGGTTGAATAAATACCCTTGTTTACCTGGTTCGCTGGGATGAATTCTATGGTGTCCATTAGAAGCAGTGTACGGATTTCCTTGAGAAGGATGCGTTTTTCTTCCTCTGTGTTTTTCTTCTGGCGCGGGGGATGGTTCTGGGGTTATATATGATATATGGTATTTATAACGCACCTTTACACAAGTGTTTCAAGGCGCGACAAGGCAAGGGAGGGGAAACAGAGGGAAGACAGACAGCGATCCTACTAGGTCAGGTGACATTGAGATCGTGCAAGTGCGGTGGAGGAGGGGGAAGGGGAAAAGTGCATGGGAAAAGTGAATTAATGAGGATTATAAATAGAAATAATAGGATAAGAAGTGCAGCCAGCTGGTGGCAAGTGCAAGAGTAAGTGCAGACATCAGGTGTCAAGTGCTAGTAGGGGCTGTAGGGATACAGAAACAGTCCCCGAGTGCAAGTGTTTCCATGGGGGCAGTGCAGGTGTGCAACTGGCAGGGGGGGGGGGGCCTGGGCCCGAGATCAGAGGGTAGCCAGGTAAACCTGTGCAATTTCAGATTCGTCCAGGGGATCAGCAAGGGAGAAGGGGAGAGAAAGCGGAAGCAAAGAGGAAGGTCTTGAGGTGCTTTGGGAACCAGAGATGGTTCTCCTCGAGTTTCAAAGAGGCAGGGAGACTGTTCCAGAGGGAGGCCCCAGCAGAGGAAAGATCTACCGCCAGCTCGCTGCTTGGAGAAGCAACTGACCCTGAGGGAGTTGGAGGCGCATGAACGAAGTGCTCGAGAAGGAAGATATTTAGGGAGAGAGAGTTGAAGGTATTGCGGTCCCAGGACCCAGAAGGCCTTGTGGACAATGCAGAGGGTTTTAAACTTAATCCTCGCTGCCACTGGAAGCCAGTGCAGAGGTTTCAGTCATGGAGAGATGCGGTCCCTGGGCTTGAGGCCAAGGACAAGTCTCGCAGTCCTGTTTTGGATGAGTTGTAAAGGGGGGGGAAGAGTAGATGCAGGCAGGTTTAGAAAGAGGCTGTTGCAGTAGTCCAGCCTAGAGAGAACCAGGGCTCCGGAGACGGTGAGCTTCTGGGGGAAGGAGAGGAAAGTGTGGAGTCGAAGATGACGCCGAGATTTTTGGCCCCACAGGTGGGAGCAGGAAGAGGGCCAAGAGCGGCCGGCCAGAGAGAGACAGGGAAGGAGGGAGCAGGAGTGCCAATGAGGAGAATCTCAGTCTTGCTGGCATTGAGGCAGAGATCATTGGCGGCACACCACTCCTGGATGGCGGACAGTCAGAGATGAGAGAAGGAGAAGAGGTGGCTGAGGGGAGCCTGAAAATGAGCTGAGTGTCATCCACATAGCACTGAAAGGTGGGGCAGAGAGTGGCTTTGCGGCAGCAAGAAGTGCCAGGTATTGGTTGCACAGCCAGGAAGAAAGGTTAGACCCCGGGGGAACACAACAGGTAGAGAGAGAGATGGAGGAGAGGAAGGACCAGAGATGGACCTGGGAGGGTCGATCGGATATGAAGGAGGTCAGCCAGGCCAGGGCCTGACCGGTGCTACCAAGGTTATCACGGAGACGCTTGAGCAGGATGGCATGGTTAACTGTGTTGAAGGAAGAAGAGAGATCAAGTAAGATGAGGACACAGGGGTGTTGGAATCAAGGTTGGAGAGCAGGTCTTCACGGATGTTCAGGAGAGCAGTTTCTGTGCTTCTGGCAGCTCTGAAGCCAGACGGATGGTCATGGCGACAGCCAAAAGATTCAGAGTGAAGATTAAGCTGGGAGATGGCCAGCTTTTCCAGGAGTTTTCCCAGGAAAGGAGTGATGGAGATGGGATGATAGTTAGCCGGGCAGGAGGGGTCTGCAGAGGGTTTCTTAAGAAGTGGGTGCACAAGGTAGTGCTTCAGGGGGGGAGAGGAAGACTCCGGTGGCGAAGGAATGGTTGCAGAAATCAGTCAGAGCAGGAGCCAGGGTATCAATGTGGTCCTTGATGGTTTTGGAGGAACAGGGTTGAACCTGTTTTGATGAGACTTTCATAGATCAGACTTGTCTAGAAACCTCTTCAGGGTAGAACAGGGGAAAGGCGGAGAATCATGGAGGAGAGTTGGCCGAAGAAAGGCCAGAGGAAGAACAGGGAGTGGACAGAGGAAGAGGAGAAGAAGAGAGAAAGGACAGGATGTCCTGGGTATTAGAGATGAAATGAGAAGCCAGGGCAGTGCAAAGGGCCTGGGAGGGGATAGGAGAGGTAGATACTGCAGCAGGATTGGCCAGCTCCTTGCAGATTTTAAAGAGTTCAGCCGAGTTGTTAGATGCCGCAGAGACACGGGCTTGGATGTGGTCTCTCTTCTTGGTTCGGAGAGAGAGCCAGTATTGCCTTTGGAGCAGGCGGCAGGCCAGTTTGTCAGAGGATGTACCGGAAGCATGCCATATCCTCTCAGCCACCCTGCACTTGCGTTTAAGGGTGACGAGGTCAGAGTCGTACCAAGAGTTGCACTTGGCTTTGGGCTTCAAGCGGATTCTCATGACAGGGGCAAGAACATCAAGAGTATCAGATATAGCAGAGTGGAGCATGGAAAGGGCTGTGTCAGGGTGTGAGTCAGACGAGGTGGGACAAGGAGTGGGGGGGGGGGGGCTCATGGCAGCAAAAGCCTCAACGGACACTTGCTTCATGGGTCGGATAACCGAGAAGGTAGGTAGCAGTACTGGAGTTGGCTTGGCCTGGGGGGTAGAGAGGGTGAGCTGGGAAGAAAGGAGAAAGTG
Source organism: Ambystoma mexicanum (assembly GCF_040938575.1). Taxonomy (NCBI): domain Eukaryota; kingdom Metazoa; phylum Chordata; class Amphibia; order Caudata; family Ambystomatidae; genus Ambystoma; species Ambystoma mexicanum. The sequence goes on along the minus strand of NC_090939.1, from coordinate 779,406,912 downwards.
ATCACTCCAGGAGAGAGGAGTGGTCAGAGGGTATGATAGGGGAAGGTCTGAGGAGATCAGAACAGAGTGTGCCCTGCAGAGTGAGTCGGGCCAGAGGGGAGAATAGAGAGTGAGAGGGAGTCACAAAGGTCACGAAAGAGTCCAGTGGAAGGACAGGCAGCATCCAGATGGATATTGAAGTCTGCAAGAAGGAGGAGTTGAGTGGTTGACACCAGGAGGGAAGAGGAGAGGTCTGCCCACTCAGAGAGGAAGGTGGAGGTCTGACAAGGTGGCCGATAGATGGTAGCCACAGTAAGGGAATAGTCAGCAGAGAGAGAGAGAGAGAGCCTACAGATGAGGCATTCAAAAGAAGAGTAGGCCTGCTTAGGAATGACAGAGGCAGGAATCCACTCGGGTAAGATCAGGGCTACACCCCTCCAGAACGGTTGGACCTGGGCGCGGAGAGGGTCTTGTAGCCATCAGGGAGGAGAGTGTCACAGCTCGTGACAAAGCTGGCCGTGAACCAGGTCTCAGTGAGACAGAGGACATCGAGATGAAGTTCCTCCAGGAGACGGCAGATGTCAGAGGAGTGTTCGACGGCAGAGCGAGGGTTGAACATGGCAATATGGAGAAGGTTGCCCTCCTTGAAAGACTTCCAGGGAGGGGTACAAATTAGAGGTATGCCAGGCAGAGGTGTAGAAGCCACCCGAGGGGGGCAGAAGAGGAAGGAGGAGAGGGCAAGGTAGCCAAGGAGGAGACACCAGGGGGAGGCGAGGAAGCTGTAGAGGGGAGAGGGAGGACAGCAGGAGAAGAAAGGAAATTGATGAGGCGTGGGAAGCGTCTATCAAAGAGGAGAAGACTGGCCTGAGGGCCTTGGACCAAGACAGTGCCATTCAAGTAAACATTGATGATGACCTTGGAGGAGTGGAAGAAGGCCAGGAGGGCCTCCCACCGGGTGCCACCATTGATGGGAGAAGAAGGAAAGGAAGAGAGCAAAGACACCATATGAAGAGTCCATATGTCTGGCGAGGGAACGGCAAAGAGGATGTCGGTGAAGGTTTGCCTGGAGAAGGCACTGGTTTAGGTGTCAGTGATAGGGAGGTCTGGGTTGGAGACCAGGATGTCCTTTGTAAACTTCTTCCTACCAGATTTTGTGAGGAGAGCAGGATAGTCGATAGAGTAGCAGTTAGAAAAGATAGGAGAGACAGAGAGCACCATAGAGTAGGTAGGGAGAGGAGAAGGGAGTGGGAAGTGGTTGGTAGAAAAACACGAGGGAAGGACAGTGGGCAGGGTGCAAGAAGGTAGGAGAGAGACGAAACAAGTAGACAGTTGGACAAAACGACAGGCGCTTAGATAGTGATTAGAAGGTACGCTAGGTGAGTGCTATTGCTAGTTGGTGAAGCCACCGAACGGCACTACTTACACAATTAAATTTTAAAACAATTCAATTTTAAAAACATAGGAGAAAGAACGCCCGAGTTTGAGAGTCCTGAATAGTGGGGAAAAGGCCTAGGTTTCACAAGTCGATTTTAAACACATTCACAAGTCAATTTTAAAAACATAGGAGAAAGTTCCATTAGGTTTAGTTCCACACAGTACCCTCCCACCAAGGTGGATATCACCCATTTGTCTGAGGTGATCCCCTCCCATGCTTGGGTGAAGTTTGAAATGCGCCCACCTACTGGAGAGGCTTTGGAGGGCACCTGAAGCGAAATGTCACTGTTTTGGAGGTGTGGCTCCACCTCGAAGGGTGGAGGACCACCGCCGGCCATGAGATCGGTGCTGTCCTCTTGGGTAACCCTGTGAGGATTGGCCCGATTGTTACCCCAGGGTGACCCTTGGTCTTGACTATACCCTGAACTGCTTTGTGAATTTCGTACTCTGAAGCGACGAAAATTACTATTCCCTCTTTGGCCTGAGGGTTTCTTTGTAAGTTGCCCCAAGGACTTAAGAGTATCATATTCGTCCTTTGCAGACTTTAGAGCCTCCTCAACTTTCTTTCCAAAGAGGACGTTGGGCTTAATAGGCATATTTAGCAGTATTTGCTTGTGTCTCCTGCTTAAAGCCAGATTGGCAAAGCCAAGCATGATACTTAATAATGCATTCCGCAATTATTCTTCCTGCATCGTCAGCAGTGTCTAAATTGTTTTTCAGCATGCAGCTCGAGACAGCTCTGCCTTCTGCTGCTACCTGGGCCAACTGAGTCTTTAATGGTTCCGGGGCTGATATTAGTGCGGACACCTCATTCCATTTATGACAATTATAGCTAGCTAAAATAGTCTTATTGTTAGCTATTCTAGCCTGAAAGGCCGCAGAAGAGGCTACCTTCCTGCCCGTGGTGTATAGGTGTTTGCTTTCCTTGTCAGGTGGCGTCTCAGAGGAAGCTAATGGTAGTACCTGCTCTCTTTCTTGTGGTTGTGACCACGAGAGAGTGAGGTTTAAGCTGTCCCCTGATATAGAGGGGGTCCGTGGGTGCTAGGTGGAAGAGCTTCTCTATACGTGGGTTAACTGCATGTGTTTGATTTGGTATTTCCAGAGAAGGTTGGATCCTTCTGTGGACAGATTGTAGTATTGGGATAAACTGTGTAACTGATTTTATATCCCCCAGGATATGCGCAACAAAATTGTTGTCCTGCTGAGTCTCATGTTCTGATCTGAAAGTGCACAGCCGCCTTAATGAGCATGTCATTCAGAAGGGGCCAGTTGTCGATAGGCGACTTAGCTGCTGTGAGGTCTTGGATGATGGAAGAGGCTATAGTGTACAGCTCGTCTCTTCCTCGTCGTCACCATAGTTTTCTTTTGTGCCCTCATAAGCTGTATACGTATCTACAGCCTCCTCATCATAGTCTGTGTCATAAAGATCGACGTAGGGAGGATCAGCCATGGTGAAATATCCAGGGTGTCTAGGAGAGACCTGTTAGATGGGGGTTGACTAGTCGGGACATTCGCAATGGCTTGAGAGCCAGAGGCAGCTGTAGTAGGAGGAGTGTTCTGGATGCTTTAGAAAGCTTCTGGATTTTTCTCATAAAAATTCCCAATAGAGGTCATCCCCCCTCGTGACCCTATCTATGTCTTCACATGCCCATTGGGCTGAGTTAGGAATGGACATAGGGCCTAGTGTGGAAGCCTGAGGGGTTACAGTGCCCACTAAAAAGTCCTTTGCAGGAGGAGTACCTTGATCTGGTAGGGAATCTTTTCCAAGAGGTTGAGAACCCTTGTGAGTGTGGGCCTTGGAAGAGGATAGTGACCGGACCTTAAGAGGTGTCATGGAAGAGCTCTTCTTGGACTCTTTCTCCATTCTAAGCCCTTTCGGGGTGTGTTTTTCCACTAAGTGGGCTAGTCCCGCCTGCATTGAAGCCTTACTCGATTTTGACAAAGAACAAAAGAACATCGAACCTCTGTCGTGGACTGGCCCGACACCTCGTCAGCCGATGTGCGATGTTTGGGTGCGGATTTATGCACAACGTCTGTTCCGTCTTTCAACAGTCAGGGCCTATCATGTGGCGATCGGGATCGCGAATGCCCTGAGGACAGTGAACTTGTGGACCCCCCCCAACGTTGTGCGTGGGCCCTTAGTTGACAAACACGTAGAGTCTTGGCCCTGGATTGTGAGTTTAGTGGGGGTAGGGATCATGAGAGCGCCCGTGCCGCCGGGGGTCGTCTGTTGGGGTAGGGGGCTAGCGCTTCCCCTATGCCTTTGCCATCCGAAATGGCGGTGGTGCTACCATTGCTGAAGGTCCCTTCCACGTCTATGGTGGCTTTGGCCTGCATAGGGTGGTGAGCCCAGCATTTCGTCTTGTGGTCCTTCAACGTCTTTGGTTTGAAGAGCCTACAGGCTCCACACTTCTCCTCGATGTGATCTCGTGGGAGGCAGAGCTTGCACACTAGGTGCTTGTCGACCCACAGGAATATTTTCCTGCAACTTGGGCATAACTTAAAAGGGGTCTTATCCATGATAACATGTAATGGTAGCTAGGCGAATGTCATAGTTGAAAAGGGGGAAGGAACAAGTTACTTACCTGTAACTGTTGTTCTCCAGCATGGGTCTGGCATGGATTCACATGCTCATGAATATTCCCCGTCGTCAGGCTGGGAATCCTCGGTAAAGAAAAAACCAGTATCAGTTTCGTTTCTGATCTGTCTTTCGTAGTAATAACCAATCACTGGTCTCTGCGTCATACTGACCACAGCCAATGACTGCCCTCTACCTAAGCACCGCCTCTGGCAGCCATCTTCAGATTTGGAAGCACGTGAAGTGGCAGTATGACCAAGTGAAGAGCCGCAGAGGGGTAGGCGGGAGGGTTCGCATGTGAATCCATGCCAGACCCATGCTGGAGAACAACAGTTACAGGTAAGTAACTTGTTCCTTCTCCAGCATGGGGTCTGGCATGGATTCACATGCTCATGAATAAAGAATACATAGCAGTACACACATGCACAACCACGGGAGGTGGCAAAGGCTCAACATTAAGCATCACATCAACTCAACATTAAGCATCTTACCTCCTCACCAGGCTCACCTCAGGCGAACAGGTTGCGCAGCACTGCTTGGCCGACCCTGGACTCCTCCCTGGAATCCCGGTCGACGCAGTAGAATTTCGTGAAGGTGTGCGTCGACCTCCACGTAGCAGCCCTGCATATGTCCAGCAGGGGCACACCAGATAGGAACGCCGTGGTAGCTGCGATCGCTCTGGTGGAATGGGCTCTCGGACGGCCAGGCAGCGGTCGGTTTGCCAACCGGTGACAGTACATGATACAGCCGGAGAGCCATCTGGAGATGGAAGCCTTCGAGAGAGCCTTCCCCTGATTGACAGGTCCAAAGTTCACAAAGAGTTGTGACGTCTTCCGAAAACCTTTCGTGCGGTCCACGTAGAACTTCAGCGCTCTAGCTACATCCAGCGAGTGCAAAGTCCTCTCAGCCGGCGACGAAGGCGACGGGAAGAACACAGGTAACACCAAGGGTTCGTTGAGATGAAAGTCCGACGGTACCTTGGGCATGAAGGAGGGGTGCGTCCTGAGCACTACCCTCGTGTCGTGGAAAGTCAAGTACGGTGCCTTGCAGGAAAGGGCCTGGATCTCTCCCACTCGTCGTGCGGAGGTGATGGCCACGAGAAAAGCTGTTTTCCACGATAGAAACTTCAACGGGGCCGAGTGCAGAGGCTCGAACGGAGGTCCCATGAGTTTGGTCAGTACCACGTTGAGCTCCCACGCCGGGGCCGGAGCCTTCACCGGCGGGAACGATCTGAACAGTCCCTTCATGAACTCTTTCACCAGACGATGAGACCACAAGGACGTCCTGCCCGTGGTTCTGGTGTATCGGGAGATCGCAGCAAGATGAATCTTGATGGACGCGTGTGCCAGACCAGCTTTGGCCAGCGTCAGCAGGTACGGCAGCACTTGGGGAGCCGTAATCCGTAGAGGGTTAATCTTCTGTGCGTGGCACCAGACAGAGAACCTCTTCCATTTGTGTCCGTAGCATTTAAGAGTCGAGGACGCCCTGGCCTTTGCAAGAACCTCTCTGCAGTCGGCCGGTATGTCGTATCCTCCAAACTCTAGCGCTGCAGGAGCCAGGCCTGCAAGTTCAGCGACTTCGGGTCGTGGTGGAGGATGGCGCCTCCTTCCCTGGAGAGTAGATCCGCGTCCGCCGGCAGCTTGATTGGCGGGGACGCCGACAAGTCCAGAAGGTCCGGGAACCATATCTGCCTCGGCCACGCAGGTGCGACGAGGATCATCCTGCACCGTGACCTCTTGAGCTGGTTGACGAGCCGGATTAGCAGAGGCAAGGGAGGGAACGCGTAGAGGAACAGGCCCTCCCAGGGGAACGAGAAAGCATCGCCCATGCTCCTCGTCTGGGGAAACCTGCTGGCGAACCTCCGGCACTTGGTGTTCGTTGCCGTCGCGAACAGGTCGATCTGGGGTGTGCCCCACCGTCGGAAGAGGCGATCCACCAGATCCTGCCGTAGTTCCCACTCGTGGCACGAGCGCAGCTCCCTGCTGAGTGAGTCGGCGATGGTGTTTTTTATCCCTGCCAGATGAAACGGCACCAGAAGAATCCCTTGGGCGACGGCCCAATGCCACAGGTCCTGCGCCTCCTTGGACAGCGCTGGGGACCTGGTTCCGCCCTGTTTCCTGATGTAAAACATGGTGGTGGTGTGGTCGGTGAAGATCCTCACCACCTTGCCCTTGAGGGACGGAAGGAAGGACCTGAGGGCCCAAAACACTGCACGGAGCTCCAGGACGTTGATATGCAGGGACTTCTCCGTCGGGAGCCAGAGTCCCCTTGCGTGCAGATTTTCGGTGTGCGCTCCCCACCCTTCTAGGGAGGCATCCGTGGTCACAGTCACCTGGTGGGCTGGGGTCTGGAAGTCCATGCCCGCCGTCAGATGCGCGCGGGTGCCCCACCACCGTATCGCTCGTCGGAAACTCTCGTCGAGCTTGATCCTTTCCTCGAAGCTGCCCGTCGTCTGGATCCAGCGCGCATCCAGGAACTCTTGCAACGGGCGCATCCGGAGCCTGCACATGGGAATGAGGTAGATGCAGGAAGACATCATCCCGAGGAGGGACTTGATGGACCTCACCTTGGCCGCGTCGGCCACCAACATCCGTTGCACCTTGCCCAAGATGGTCCTGGTCCTCTCCTCCGACGGGGAGGCCAGAAGGGACACTGTGTCGAGCCTCGCTCCCAGAAACAGTGCGACTTGCGCGGGCACCAGGTGGGATTTGGCGTAGTTCACGGAGAATCCCAGGTCCGTGAGGAGTTGGACGGTCCTTGCCGTGTGGACCACGGCGAGCTCCCTCGTCTTGGCGCGGATGAGCCAGTCGTCCAGGTAGGGGTAGACGTGAATCCCCTCGCGGCGGTGCGAGGCACTTGGTGAAAACCCTGGGTGCCGACCGCAGTCCGAAGGGAAGGGCTTTGAACTGGTAATGACGCCCTTGGACCACGAATCTGAGGAGTTTTCGGTGCCCCTTTAGGATGGGAATGTGGAAGTAGGCATCCTCCAAATCCAACGACGATAGGAAGTCTCCTTCCTCCAGCTGACCCAGGACGTGCTGGAGGGTGACCATCCGGAACTTCTGCGCCTTGATGAACTTGTTCAGGCGTCGCAGGTCCAGGATGGGGCGCCATCCTCCCGTCTTCTTCTTCACGAGGAAGTAACGCGAGTAGACTCCGGAGCCCCGAAGCCTCTTTGGGACGAGTTCGATGGCGCCCTTCCTGAGCATCGCCTTTACCTCCAGGAGAAGTTGAGGGACGTGAAGTTCTTTCCTGGCCACGGGGGGGACGCGCGGGCACCTTCTTTGAAACTCGAGCGCGTGGCCCCGGGCCAGGGCGTCCAGCACCCAACGGTCGGTGGAGATGGACTCCCACACGCTGACGAAGCCCGCCAGCCGGCCTCCCACCGGGGTGCTTCGGTGGGGGCCCGACCCCACGGCCGGTTCAATCCTGCTTGGACGCGGCCTTGCCGCCTTGGCCTCCTTGGCGACGACGGCGGGGGCCGCCAGACTTGCCTCGTCCTCTGTAGGCCTCTTGCGACGACGAGCGGGCCGCTTGACGGTAGGAAGCGAAACCGCCGCCGGAACCTTTGGAGGCGCCCTTGCCTCCGCCGCTCCGAAAGGGCGTCCGCCGTTGCTGCAGCACTCCAAGGGCCCGGGCCGTCTCCGTATCCGCCTTGATGGCCTGAAGGGAATCGTCCACTGTCTTCCCAAACAGGTTGTTCCCGTCGAAGGGCATGTCCAGGACCCTGTTCTGGACGTCCTGCCGAAAGTCCGTAGCCTTGAGCCATCCGCGACGTCGAAGGCAAACGCCGTTGCCCATCTGGCGGAACCCAGTGTCGGCGATGTCCGTCGCCACGGTGATGGCGTGGTCCGAGGCCACCTCACCTTCCTGCAGGATCTCAAGGGCCTCCGCCCTCTTGTCGTCCGGCAGAAAATCCAGCAGGGGAGCTATCTTGTACCAGAGTTCCCTGTCGTAGCGGGCCACGATAGCCAAGGCGTTGGCCGCTTTAATCGTCGTCGCCGCCGACGAGATGACTCTGCGTCCCATGGCATCCAATTTCTTTCCCTCGCCGTCCGGCGGGGAAGTCGACGTGGAGGCCGCACCCCCCCCCGCTTTCTTCCTGGCTGCCGCGGAGACGACGGAGTCCGGGGTAGGCTGCGCCCGGAGGCATAGGGGGGCCGAGTCCGGGACCCGGTACTTTTTCTCGTACCGGTCTCTTTTCGCTGGCGTCGTGGAAGGGTTCTTGAGGAGGGAAAGGCCCTCATCCCAAATGTCGTCCAACAGAGGCACTGCGAGGACCGTCTTCCTCTTGGTCTCGCGCCGTTGGTAAAGGAAGCCTTCCTTTTTCTTCTCCTCAGGGCAGAGTTGGAAAAGCTCGGATGCCCTGGCGATCATTGAGTGGAACGATCCAATCTCGTCGGGCGGAGAAGCCCTGGGGGGAGGCGACGACGGAAAATCCTCGTCGTATGCCTCGTCGTCCGTACCCGTCGCTGCCGTGTCAGTCCCCGTATCATCCCCTCGGGTGGACGGGGAGGAGGGCTGGACGGGGCGCGATGGTTGAAAAGGAGGCGGTGGATGGATCCTTCTTTTCTTGGTAGGGGGAACACCAGAAGGTCCCGGTTCTGGATCCCCCGACGGGAGAGGTTCCTCCGTCGGTAACGGTAGTCTCGTCCTTATCTCGGAGCATAAGGACTGTATAGCCAACAAAATGGCCGCTGAGTTGTCTTGCGGCGCTGGCAGAGGGGAATCCGACGGGCGAGCAGGGGCCCCGTCGGTATCCTCGACGATGTCGTCGTCGTCACCTGCGTCGGGGCCCATTCCGACGGGCTGGTCTTGTTCCACGCCTAGGCCGTGGCTTAAGACCTCGATCAGTTCCTCTTCTGAGGTTGAGGCCGAATCTACGACGACGCCCTGCCCCCCCTTCTTCACCACGGAGGGTTTCACGGGGGTCCTATCGATGGGCACGAAAGAAGACTCCCTCCGAGGAGGCAGGGAGATTCTGGGCCCCGAGGCCGCCACCACTGGTGCAGCCTCCACAGGCTGGGCCAGGGCCGCCGCGACCGTTTCGATAGAGGGCTTGGTCGAATGGATCAAGGCCTTCACCACCTTAGGTGCGCTCACCGCCTTATCCTTGAGGGAGGGGGCACTGCCACGCTCCTCCTCTGCCTTAGAGCTCGACCGGGGTCTCTCCAGGAGCTTCGCCGGGTGCTCGGCCTTCCTCTTACCCGACCCAGAGCGTTGGCTCGTGGTTGATGGTGCCGGGGAGGGTGCGCCCTGCCTGGCGCCCGTAGAGCCCGACCGTTCGGCGCTCCCGGTGCCAGCGGACTCGCGGTGCTTGGCCTTATGTCGGGCCCCCGTCGCCGGGGCGCCCTCAAAGGTCTTAGAAGACCGCTCAGATTTCTTCTTCTTCTCGCCAGACGGGCTCTTACCCTCCAGCCAGCTGGCGAGACGTTGATGGCGGTCCTTCATGGTCCGTTCCGACATGTTGCCGCAAAACGCACAGTCCTTCTCCACGTGCGTCTTGTCCCCATGAAGGCAGTAAAGGCAGAAAGAGTGTTCGTCCTCCTTGAAGACGTTCTGCAGCTGGCATCCAGGGCAGGCCCTGAACAGCTTTCCGGGCGTCGAGCTTCCCTTCTCCTGGGCCATCTCCGAGACCGGGCCTGAGAAGCTTCTGGAGTCCTCCGAAGTGTAGCTCGACGAAATCTTCACCCTTGAGGGGCACAGATGAATCCGACACGGGTCCCCGTTGATCGGATGTAGGATCGGTGGAGCTTGAGGCTCTTTTGACCGAAAGATCGAAGTTTTTGTGAAAAAGCGCGAAAAAATAGCACTAACGCTCGAGAGCAATAGCACGAGGATCCCAACACATGAACGTGCGGTAAAAATCTGAAGATGGCTGCCAGAGGCGGTGCTTAGGTAGAGGGCAGTCATTGGCTGTGGTCAGTATGACGCAGAGACCAGTGATTGGTTATTACTACGAAAGACAGATCAGAAACGAAACTGATACTGGTTTTTTCTTTACCGAGGATTCCCAGCCTGACGACGGGGAATATTCATGAGCATGTGAATCCATGCCAGACCCCATGCTGGAGAAATACATTTTCAATGACCTTCCCCCTCTCTACCTACTGCGTGGGCCGAAGCCTGGTCCGGCCCTCCCGGGTCGAAGATGATCTCGATAGTCTGTGAATAAAGGATAGGAAGCAAGATCTAGCTTTAATTATTATAATAAATGGTGATATGCCGAAAGAGGAACTCCGTTATTGTGCGTCCATCTACGATGGCGGAAAAAAACAATCTGAGGGACCTCGACGCGTGAAGGACCATGGCTACAGCACAGTGGACGTCACACTAGGGATAGTATTGCTGGCACGCCCTGATGACGTCCCTTTTCGAGTTTCTAAAACAACAACTATAATACTCCGCAGCTTCCACTAGATGTCGGCCTATGCACAGCATTTGATCTAAGCAGATTCCACAATCCTCAGAAATAAATATATACATACATACGCTTTTTTTTAAAGACGTTTTCGGTTTGTTAAAAGTTCAATTTATTATTTTCAATTCAAAAAAATCACGGCATACTGGTGACAGTATCAGCTGCTTGCCAAGGATCCTAATTTGGAAGGACAGGTGGGGGAGGCTGGGGGGACTCGTCGTTCTGAAACCTGATAAGCTCAAGCTCCAAGAGAGACTTGTTGCGAGTCCCTATGAAGCATAGGTCTAAAGGAACCTGTTGTGAATCATGAAAAAGCCAGGGCCCAACCAAGAGGGGTATGTAAAATCCTAGTAAACCCAATGGCTGAGAAAAGCCTCCAAGTGATTTTTGCAAGGCTGAAGGAAAGCCTGAAAAAATTAGCACTGCGAAACCTGGAATCTGGGAGTGCTTTGAGAAGCACAGTGAAAGCAGAGGCGTGAAGGCAAGACCAGGCCGAGTAATGACTGAAAGAAACCCACCACAGGAGAATTTATGTTCCATTAAAATAGGGATGGAATTTCAAGAGGTGGTTGTTTTGCGATATCCCAGGTTCAACAGAAGTAGTAATTGAGGGACTTCACCACACCCAGCCGATCAAATCGTTCCTCTGCCTTAGAAGGATGAGGTGGAGAAAAAAACAGATGGATTCTCAGAGAGTGAAAAACTGACACATCCGTAGGTAGGAAAAATGGCCTTACTCTCAAAGCTACCTTCAGCTTTGAAAACACAAAGTGGAGAGGCTTGACAGACAATGCCTGGAGCTCAGCGACCTGCCTCACCGAAGTGATGGGCAAAAGGTACATCACAGGATTGCTTCCAGGCAGGGGGCATAGGTCCCTGTGACTTAACGTAATTGAAAAGGCAGATGGAAGAAGAGGTATGCGCAGTGTTAGAATAATATGTTTAATCCATTGATGATGTGTCTTTGTAGACGCCTAATTGTCAACCTAGTTCCATTGCAGAGTCCCCTTGATGGCAGAAGATTGCGTAGTAGCATAATTACAGCACTGACTTTCAGTTTTAGCTTGTGAGGAGGCATTCATCCTACAGTGTTTCACTCATTAGAGACTGAAATGTTGAGCCAGTAATTAAATGTTAATTGACACTGGAATGGCCATGCCCCGTGTGAAGAAAAGCGGGAGTGGAAAGAAGTAACTTGAAATTATTCTGAATGTTTGCAATGGTGGAAGGTGAAGATGACCGTGTAGAACCGTACGCCTTTTATTTCTTAAAAGGACAGCTTTTGTTGAAGTGGAAGGTCACACAGAGGTACACTTTGCCATTTGGACAGGAGAGGGCAACCTAACACTGTTACATTGCATCAGCCGAGTATGGAAACGTACCCAAGTGTGACAGACAGACAGACAGACAGACAGACAGACAGATAGATGGGGGTTAATGGGGTAAGGAAAGCCCCGGTAACTATTGCCCAATCTAACTGCTGGATTAATCTGGGAAAATATTTGCCAAGGATCTTTTAAAGCATTTACAGGACTGGGTGGATTGTTATATATGATCGTTAATCACCTCCAAGCAGGCTTTCGGGAGGGTATAAGTAACTTCGATCAGAGTTTTCATCTAATCCTGCAGAAATATATGGTGATGGCTAAATCAAAGACATATGCAGTCTTCGTTGACTTGAGAACAGCATTCAATGGGGTGTCTCGTAGTCTCTTATGGCAGGTTCTTGTCAGTAGGCATGCCCCTCCCAATCTCTTGATGCTGATGCAACTACAAAACTCGGAAAAATAAGCAGTTGTGTGTTGGGGACTCGTAGTCGAGAAAACAGTCATTTTGCGAGAAGAGGGCGTATGCCAGAGATGCATTTTAGTCGCTTGTTTGTTCAAGATTTACATTAATGAATTTGCAGAAGACCTGACAATAAACTGAAACAGGAATTGGGATTCCCTACACTGTTTTTTGCGGACAATGCCGTTTTGTTGGCTATGTCCCCGATGGGCCGAAAGAGAACTGTCAACAGTTTCATTAATAAATGCAACCAACTACAGTTTAAGATCAACACAGGAAAAACAATGGCAATTGTTTTTAGACCGCAATATTCTAAACATAGCACCTTGACTATGAGTGTGAAAGGCTGTAGGTTAGAAAAGGCCTCTTCTTAAGATTAGTTGGGCACCAGATTTGTTGATAACGGATCATGGTTAACCCAACTAGACGAGGTCGGTCTGACCTTGGTAAAGTTTAGTGGAAGCAGTGGACAAATTCTTCCAGACACATGCTGGAGGGGCTGTCAGCCCTGTTCTCAGTCTGTACCAGTTGCAGGCAAAGGCCTTGGCCTTGTATGGTGCCGATATTTGAGGATTTGCATATGCCCAAAAACTTGACCTAGTGGAAAATAGGTTTCTTAAAAAGCTTTTATTGTTGCCCAGGAGTACCCCTAATGCCCAGATCCGCATAATGTAACTTGCATCCAATAGTGGATGAATTAGCCCCAAGGCCAGTGTTGTACTGGATTAGAATGAGGGAGGGGTGGATGGGGGGGGAGCTTAACTAAATATAAGGAATCTATTGAGAATGTTTTGGCACTTGACAACTTGACAGGGGAAGATCCCTGCCCTGTTTCACTCATGTAAAAAAATGGTTGGTACGCCTGCACTTGGTAGTCTTATGGGAAAACCCATCCCTCACTGCTAAAGAGAGCAAAACCAGAGTCAAAACAGAGGAATTTGCATTATCTACAGGGGAGCTGGTGAACGCATGCTGGAGTACGAGCCTGGGACCCTTATATTTGCTTAGCAAACAGGAACCCGGCTTCGAAGACTACCTTGATATTATTCAAACGCAGTTTGCACATGCTTTATACATTGAATTCAGGTTTAATACCTGAAAATTGTCTGTGTTTACTAGTACCTGGAGTAAGCCAAGCTCAGATACCTGTCCGGTTTGTGGAACAGTGGTGGAAACCCAGCCCCATTTTATGCTGCTATGTGATTATTTTACATTTCTTAGAGTCAAATAATTGAAACCTCACTGTTTAAGGGCGCACACACGCACTCAATGATGCAATGATTTTATGAAAAATGACTGACAAGTTGTATGTGGTCTGTTGGGTGGCCACATTTATACATCTTTCCTGGATCAGTAGGCCCTCTGTGTTGACAACTATTAGCTCATCGATAATATGTGCTGCTTGAATTTTTTTTTAGCATGAATGGAGTATTAATTGTATGTACTGTAAGGGTGCAGAAGTATGGTTTGGACAAAACGGTGGAATTTTTTTGGATAAATATTTGATTACATAAATTATAAGTTACTCACCGTACTGACTAACATACTCAGTCCTTTTTTAGTAAGTTAGTCCCCTTTCCTCCATACTGCATGGGTGCCCCTTCCAAGGGACGGGAGACAGAATCCTTTTCACCAGAAAAAAAACCTTCTTCCCCTTTAAATTTAGAGGCGCGTGGGGGTGCGGCCCTGGGAGCATGCTCTGCCCTGAATCCGTCCTCCAGCGCCACACCTCACTCCCCATTGACGTGTCGACAATAGATTTAACATTGCCTAATGACACCAGTATTATTCGATGCAGAGGATGGTGGGACATATGGAGGAAAGGGGACTAACGTCTACGTTGGTCACTACGGTGAGTAACTTATTACTCTTACGTCCCCTCCCCTTTCCTCCATACTGCATGGGTGATTACAATGGAATGTAGCCCCAGGGTGGAGAAGAGACCCTCCTTAAGCAAAGAGGTTCCTGAGAACCGCCTGTCCAAAAGCCGCATCAGATCTAGAGCTGGCATCCAAACAGTAAAGCTTGCAGAAAGCCGAGGGAGTGGCCCAAGTGGCCACCCTGCTTATGACTTGCCAAGGGACATGGCGATGGAAAGCGATGGCCGTTGGGATGGCGTTGCCTTGGCCCTGACTGCGTGGGCAGCATGTTGGTCGGGAAGCGGCCTGTGCTGGCCCTCGTAGGCTTCTATGATGGCCGAGACCATCCAGAAGGATATGGAGGCCTTGGAGGCCGGATAGCCTGGTCTTGAGCCTCCGAAAGTGACAAACAGGGCTTTTTGCAGAAGCCCTTGGTCCTGTCCAAGTAGAATTTCAGGGCACGCCTGACATCCAGGCAGTGCAGCGCTCTCTGTGCTTCATCCTTAGGGTCGGCAAAGAACGTAGGAAGGACTATTTCCTCGTTCAAGTGGAAAGCAGACAGCACCTTGGGCAAAAATGCTGGGTGTGTCCGCAGGACTACCATGTCCCTGTGAAAGGTAGTATTTGGTTCTGAGGTGACCAGCGCCGGGATTTCACTTATTCTACGAGCCGAGGCCGACTAGTAAGACCGTCTTGATGGTGACCATCCAGATGTCAGCGGATGCCATTGGCTCAAATGGTTTGTGCGCGAGTGCGCCCAAGACTATATTAAGCTCCCACACGGGGTGCAGCCTCTTGATGGGTGGGTGGGTAGAGCCTTGCGAGCCCCGTCAAATGTTTCTTGACAATAGGATTGGGAGAGGAGAAAATCCCCTCCTCCGAATTCCTGTATGCCCCGATGGCTGCGAGGTATGTACGGCAGGTGTCTACCTGCACACCAGAGTGGGCGAGGTGCGCAAAGAACAAGAGCACGTCGTCCAAAGTACATGCCAGGGGGTTGTTTTCGATTTGGTATTCCTGCTCCTGTCGAGTCCAGGTGTCGTGGACCGAGAGGAGTCTGTGGTGATGGTAGCCTGCAAGGTGGGCGGCCGAAATGGCTTTCTCGTCCGTAGGATCACCATGTTAGGTCCAGGTGAGAGAGGGAGGAACCGTGAGTTGAGGTGAGTTGACCGTCTCGGATTGAGAGTCCCACTCCTGGTCCCATGAGGCCGTGAAGTGCAGCCAAATCCTCCTCATCCTCCATCTCTTGTGTGGTACGGTTAATAGGACCGCCGCCAAGAGACCCAGGAGATGCTGGTGCCACCATGCCAAGTTGACCTCTCTGCTGAGGAAGTGGGTGGTGGACCTCTTCATGGCTGAAATCTTTTCCTCCGACGGAAATACCTTCTCAAGAACGTCAGAGTCTGTGTGGGCAACAGCTGCGACTTCTTGAGATTGAGCGAGAAGCCCAGATCGTGCAGTGTGTTCATAAGGGCATGGGAAGAGTGACAAACCTCTTCCAGAGATGTAGTGCTGACAAGCCAGTCGTCGACGTATGGGTAGATGGAGGCCCTGCGCTCTGAGGGCAGCTACTGTATTCATGAGCCTGGTAAAAGACCCTGGGGGCCGAGTTGAGGCCAAAACGGAGGACATTGTATTGGAAATGGTAGCCCATGATCCTGAACTGTAGGAAAGAACGATGGGGCTGCCAAATCGGGACGTGTAGGTAGGTACGCGTCCTTCAGATCCAGGGAGCACATCCAGTCTCCCTTGCACAATGTCTCCGTTATAAAAGCTGGCGTAACCAGTTAGAATTTTTGTATAGGTAAGGAGAGGTTGAGAGTGGAAAGGTCCAGCACAACTCAGGCCTGCCTGGTTCTTCTTCTGAATGGCGAAAATCCTAGAGTAGAAGCCCAAGCCTCGCTGGGAGGCTGGGAATTCTTCCACTACCTGGCTCTCTACGAGCGACTGGATCTCAGCCAGAAGAGTTGCTGTCCCAACTTGAGGAAGGGAAGGGGAGGAGGGGCTGGGATGGGGAGGCGGTACCCCATGGATACTACGGAGAGGATCTAGGGGTCCGCGAAATTCTGGCACCAGAAATGTGCATGGAGAGTAAGCCTGGCCCCCACTGGAGATACATGGACCCATGGGGTGTGTCATGCCTTCTTTCCCTTGCAGGCTGTCGCTGAGGAGGGGGAATGGAAAAAGCCCTTCCTCGCCCCTCCGACCCCCTTTTGTTGTTTGCGCCGGTTTTGAGATGGCAAGCGGTCAGGCTGCCTGGATCTTCGTTCCTGGAAACTACAGAACCCTCTGTACGTATGCCCCCTGTCGAGCACTGCTGTGACTGGGTATACGACTTGGGCATGGTCTTTGTCACGATGGATAAAGACTTGGCTGTGTGTGAGCTGTTTTTCTTTTTGTCCAGCTCCCCCCCTGTCCCCCACTCGAACGGCATATATAATATGCGTTCCTGGACATCCGGGTTGAATTTCGTTGCCCGAAGCCAGGCTGCTATTCTCATGTCCGTGGAGATACAGATGGCACGGCCAGAGGTGTCAATATGGGCCACAGTAGACTCCAAGTGGTCCTGCGCCACCAGCTTGGCCTCAGCCAGTCCCACCTTGAAACGTGATTGGCTCTGCATAGGGAGTTCCGGCAGAAAGTCTGCAGTTTCCCACCATAATCTTTGGTTAGCAGCAGCCAGCAAGGCATCAGCGTTGGTCTGACGAAGATGCAAGGACGTGTTGGAATACAGCTTCTTCACCTCCGCCTCCAAGTTCTTCTCCTCCTTGCCTAGCAACGTCGCTGAGGAGGCTGAGGACGACTGAGGCTTGGCGTTGCTGCAGCGATCACCGAGGAGTGTGGCTGAGGATGAGCCGATAGCCTAGAGTGTATCCCCCTCCATCGGCTTGTGGTCGCCGTCCAGGCGTCGATTGACCGGCTGGACAGAGTGGAGCTTGAGCCAACCCTTTTTGGCCAGGAAGACCACATTGGTCTGTAGTGGAATTCCCATTTCGGCAGTCGTGTGAGGACTTCAGCCTGAACCCCCTCTGCCGGCTGTTCCACCTCGATTTGGGGTAGGCCCAGGTACTCCGCCAGCTCTGCAAGACGTTTGTGGAAAGAGCTGGCTGAGGATGGCATGTCAGGATCCTCCTCTTCATCCGTTTCCTGTGGGTCAGGAGGATCCTGCGTAGGTGGAGTAGCGGGAGGCTGGGGTACGGGACCAGAACCGGAGGCTGAGGCTGGTACGGAACTGCCTGAGGAATCTCCTGCGGAGCCGGAGGCAGAGGCTGCGATCGGGCCGGTAGTGCCGGTGGAGGAGCCTGTGGTGCCGGTAGCATCGTAGGGAGCACGTCCCTGATGGCGTCCCTGAGGATAACCCCATTCGAGGTAACTTCATGAGCCCGAGAAACCTCTCGAAGAACCCCTTTTCACAGGCCGGAGAAGTGGTAGAGGATACTGATGGGGTAACGGGAGGCTGCTGGGGCCACTGCATACCCTGCCCATAAGGATTTAGTGTGAACCTGCTCTGCCAAAATGTAGGATAGGCTGTAGGCCACGTACCTGGTGAGGCCAGTCCCACCTTGACACCCGTTCTTCACCATACTCCTGGAATTGCGTCGGACGGGTGCGATGTCTGGAACGGTGGCCATTTTGTCAAGCTGCCTGCCACGTGCCTGCGTCACGTTGCGCAGCTCGCTGGGCCTAGCCTCCTCCAAGACTCTTGAGTGTGGATAGCGAGGCCTTCCAGTAGGTGATAGACCCTCGGTCCATGGGCCGATAGAACTGCGCTTAGGCGCCCCCTCGGCTGTACTGCCGGTAAAAGGGCAGAGCCCTTCAGGTGGCGACCCAGTCAAAGAACCTTCCGGTCCCTCAGCACTGTCACCGGGAGGATCTGAGAATCCCTCGACCAGTAGGCAGGTAGCTGGAGCAGCCTTGGTGTGCGTGCTGGTACCAGGACCTGACGGTCCCTCCCACGCGGGCGAGTCCTTGGGAAGGAGTTTCCCGAGTGGTCCCTCCCGTGCAGGCGAGTCCTTGGGAAGGAGTCTCCCTTGCGGGGTGCGATGGAAAATAGAGGCCCTACCATGGACCTGGCTCGATGTTTCACGAAGTTATTGAGGTCCTCTGGAGGCAACTTCTGGAAGAGCTCCCTCCACCTGGCTAGTCTGTTCTTCAGCCATTTCGATGACAGGGCGTTGCACGCTGTACAAGCTTGCCAACCGTTGTCTGGGCCAAGGCAACCTAGGCAGAGAAGTATCCGCGTGTGGAATTACATGGCCGAAGCCAAACCCAGGAGCGCTGGTGAATTCGGCCCGTTCCCGTCGACGTGGAAAAGGGGAATGCGGTGTGGCGCTGGAGGGCAGAGTCAGGGAAGCGCATGCTCCCAGGGTCACACTCCTCTAAATTTAAAGGGAGAAAAGGTTTTTTTCTGGTGAAAAAGGTTCTGTCTCCCGTCCCTTGGAAGGGACACCCATGCAGTATGGAGAAAAGGGGACAGAATGTAAGAGTATGTGTGTAACCTGCAGACAAAAATGGACTCTGATTAACCTCTGAACAGAAGGGAGTACATACAGGATGCTGTCTGACAAGTCCCACTCCCTATACCTTAGCCTCTCAGCAGGCAAGCATGAAGGTTCAGGCTTCTAAGGCTCAGATGAAGGACCAACTGTCCCTCCAAGTGGGAGAGCAGCTCCATACTCCCCAAAAGATGCTAGGCAGGGCAAATGGACATGTCCAGAAGCTCGGGGTACCACATCCCCCAAGTGAGTACAATAGCTATAATAAATGTGCACCAGAACCGCTGTAGTCTCCTGACTAGCGGATTGACGGAGATTGACGAGAATGCAAAGAGGAGATTGAAGTTCCATTCCACAACCAATGCATCCACCAGTGCTCCCTGCGGAGGCAATTCCATGGAGCAGAACTCATTTTCGGTTTGCAATGAAAGCAAAGAGGTACACACCTGAGGAGTCTGCCAAAGGGTGAAGATCTCCTCCAGAACTTCCTGTCAAGAGTACACATTTAAACGAGAATAAAGTCTGTCTGGTCAGAGCATCCACAATGACACTGCGTCACAGCAAGAAAGGTCGCAGCCACAAACACATAGTTCTCTATAGCTCAGAACAACAGTTTAACTGCTTCTGTATTGAGGAAACAACCCTGTCATCACCCTGTTTGTTGAGGTAGCGCATGGCCACTGTGTTGTTCATCAAGAACAACACACATTTGCCCTGCACAGACAGGATGAAGGCAACTAGGGGGAGCTTGATCACTCATAGCTCCAGCTATATGTGTTCCCGAGCTTCCACTGGGGACCAAAGATGATTCACCATCAAATCTAGAAGGAGAGCGCCACAATGAGGCGTTCATGACTAGTCAGCTGGGATCAGGGTTGCCAAAGCAACGCCCCTCTCAGCAGGTTGTCTCGCAGGGCTCACTACAGAAGGTCTTGAGAATCCTTCTCCGAGACTTGTAACAGCTGGAACATGTTGTCCTGGAACCGAGACAAATGACAGTTAAGTAGCCACTGGAGCACCCCTGCATATGTAACGAGGCCTCTCCAGCATCACCAGAATGCAGGAAGCAAGTAGGCCCAACTAGATTCAGAAAGGCCAAGGACCAGCATGAGTTATTGGGACTGAAAGAAATGGACCATGTGAAACATGCACACCACCAGATTCTCTGAAGGGGAGACCCTGACCAGAAAGGTGTCCAAGACCAGCCCAATAAATCCATGGGACTGGGATGACGAAACATGGGACATCTTGAAGTTCAGGAAGAAGCCCACTGCATGCAACAGACTGCATATGGAATCAGTGGTGTATTTAGGCTTTCTGCTGCCTTAGGCTCAACTAAGTGCATGCACTCAGCTAGCTTTACTCTACTTCTATGCCAGACACTGCACCTTTACCAGATTCCGCCCCTGCTTGGCCAAACTAGACCCCTTTACCAGCATGTTGTCCAAGTTTGGCCCCATAACATAAGGATGTTTTTAAGGATGAGGGGATATGTATTGTTTTCGTTCTGTTAATCAAGCCTATTCTCTTCGTTGCTATGTTACTTGAACAAGTGTTTCCAGAACTCTGCTGCACAGGGTTTGGAGAAGGTGGGTTGTTGCACAATTGAGTGCACTACTAGAGATACTTGTTGAGGCCAATAGCCTACTTCCAATCACTTCCTCTACAATATTGTTCTCTGACCTAACCGGAACATAGACTGTCAGCCAACTAGGCACGAGTGAGGGGGGGTTAAAATGAGGAATTTCAGTTTCAATGCCAATGCCTGGCTTCTTGGCAGATGCTTGCTGTCAAGGCACGAGAAGCACCTTTACTGATCTGTAATATGAATGCTTACATAACTAACAATTTCCCCAATACCACCATTTGCAGTGCACTTGCCTACAATCATTTGGGCTGGAACACCATTAAAAGATGCTAATTTCACATGCTAGATTTGGAAATTCTGTTAACACTTCAGGGGAGTAAAGACATTTGGGAGTAGGTGCTTGGAACCTTTGGTTGAGCATTCGCACGGAGTGATGGATGAGAGCAACACTTTAGATTCATGGGTGTGAAGCAACAGCACTCTTCATAGATGTGCAGTAGATTTCTTTTATAACAAATGAAGTGGTACATAATGCTTACATTATTGTGGTTTTTGCAAATATCCAAAATACCAAAACTGAGCAATGGATCAGACTTTCCAGTACAGCATTACCTTTGTGGGTGTGGTTTAGATTATGTGGCTCGCAAGCTTGAGTTTGTGGACATTTAAAAGGTTTGATAACTACTTAGAGTTGGCTGGAATGTACAATATATAGGAACTATTTGAGATATGTGGGTTATGGATATAGATTACCTGCTGTCGTTTGAGGTACTGCTAGACAGCAGTGTCCTACCCCTGCCTTTAAAATCCATAGCCTTTGTTAATTCACATAAATGCTACTTATAAACCTAACTTTTATGCATTGTTCTTGCATACTTTGTGGTTGTTCTCCTGGTAGTGAGCATTGCAGCAGAATGCCAAAGACACATAATAAACCTGGCAGTGATGGCATTTGCTTGCTTAGCACTGGTCAGCTTCTGTAAAGATCGCTCAACTGATAACTTATTTTTTATTTGTGCATCATAGTTTTAATAAAACCTTACAAAATTAGCTGCCTAATTTTACAGAATTCTTAGAAAAGTCAAACAAATAAAATGATTATCACAAATACATTAGTAATAACACACATAGATAATTCATATCACCACAATATAAAAATATCAGGAATAATGTAGGCTTATCAACACCAATACAATACAGTTTATTGCACTAACCCAATTTTTTTTCAAAATCGTACTAAAGCTATGATCACAGAAATCGAATGTTATATAAAACGTTTCCCACAATGCAACCCTATAAAATAACACTCATAGAATAAACAAATCGACTGAAATAAACCATCATTTCTTCATTTAAATTCTGACAAGTAACAGATGTCTTAATGTTTCACATTCATAGCTACAATATCTACCCACAACACAATTTTTCTCCATCTTGTTAAATTTTCATTTTTAGGAAGGAGATTTAGTCTAAAAAGCTTATAGATAGACCTATATTCTGAACATGGAAATCTCTGCAAATATGAAGCCATCCTTCCAATTTTTTGTTGAACTAAGCCTAGGTCACCAAAATTCTTACATTTTACAATAGCCATACAAGTTTCACACAGCCCATAAAAAACTGCTTCTTTTTCAAGGACTGTAAATTATTTATGGCTTCCAGCACATTTGTTTCACGTTTTTGGAGGAGGCCATCACAGACTTCGGAAAATGGTGAAAAGAGAGGAAATCAAAATTGTGCACATAACTGCAATCTCTTCCATAGTAACTTAGTATTTAGGGAAACCAATCCTAGCTCAAAGCGCAGGCAACTATAGGCACACACTTTGGCAGTGAGACATTTTCTTTCCAGATCAAACCTTCTGTGCGGTAAGATTACAATGAAATAATGAATACGTTTCCAAGCCATAAATAAGGCTGGAATGACCTTTCCCTCATAGAATAAACAGATCAATGCTATCGTGAATTTCCTCTATTTATATAAAATATTCCTCAATTGTAATTTTTACACAAAACAATGGGGGGGTCGGAGGGAATAAAAACTGCGGGCGCTACATAATCCCCAAAATCAGACATATAAATTAAACAAAAGGGGTGCTAAGATGCACCCCTGACGAAGGTCCTGATAAGTTCTCACATCATTATAGTGTCCATCTGTCGAAACTCTGTGCTTGACTTAAGCATTATGCTTTCAATAATGTAAAATGGTGCATACTTTTTAATTGACTTTTCTGGAGTAAAAACAGTTTTTCTGCAATGGTACAAACATGCATGTCATGTGTATTTGAACATGAAATTGATTGCTTACCACATTGCATCTGTGTGTTAACTAGAAACAACTCCGGTGATAATGGGCAGTGGTACAAATAAAATCAATGAAATCCTAGCTGCTTTGCATATCAAGAAGCATTTTGTGAACAAAAGTATGCCAGCAGAGCTTTGCATCTGACACATATGTCCTTGATAAAAGAATGGTATTACTGATTCACTAAATACCCAGTACACGCTGGCTTTGGTACATGTTAGGAAATATTTCTCTTTTGGCAACTTTCCCTCGATAGTTATCTTTTCGCTTTGTTTTTTTTAACCTGTTCTGACTTTGGGGCAGTAAAGTCTTCAGCTTCACTTCCCCTGCTTTTGCCTTCCCCTGCCATATTGTGGGGAAACGGATCAGTCCTTCAGACAGTACTGGGAAACTAGGTTTACTTTTTATCTTTTACATTTTTATAACTGTTTAATTTTGCACACAGCATCTTACAATGCAGAGCAATGGGGATACTTGCCTGTGGAAGGGGAGTAGGGGGGATTTGTATAATGCCAGGATTGGACTACCAGATCTCCTGCCCTTGGACTAGTGAGACCAACTAGTCTCAATGCCTTACCGAGGATCCAGCCAATCTGAGTCTTCGGAAATGTCGCTGGAGAAGCTGGTGGACTCACCAACTCTCATCGGCTACCTTGCCAGAAGCATTGCCGTTCCGCCTTTGCACCAAGAACTTTGGTGGTGACCAGCTTGTTATAGAAGTCCCCTTACATGCGAATTTCAGCCTCCCAGCCTGAAGGGCTCCTTTACTGGAGAAGCTTCTTCTGACTGCGACTGGAAGGACACCTGCAGTTGTCTGTGTGTAGTGGCAGTCACTGGAACCTGCCATCCCCAGTCATGTGAAGTGTCATAAAGAGGGCTCCATCAGTGAATCTTGCATTTCTCCATTGCTAAGGTTTGCACTCTGCTCTTGGACCCAACCAGAAGAATTGTTGCACCCACAGCTCCTGGGCACCTCTCACCAGAACCAACAGCGTAAATTCAAACCTCCAGCGACCCCCAGTCGACCCATAAATTCACCTGGGAAAATTTGGAGTCAGGGGGTAAGTAAACGCAAAGATTTTGTCTCCGCCATCCGACACAGGATAACATCAAGAACCAGTCTCTTTGTTACCTAACATTTCATTCCACTGCCTTTTGGTAGTCGAACCTGGGTAGTACCAGCTGAAAAATAAGAACACATTTTACTTACCTAGTAACTTTGTTGCATCTCTTCTTTGAACAATCACCAAAAGTAACGTACATGCTACAGATACATTCTGGGAAGAAGCATTGTGGCTCATGTGACTTTTGGACACAAGGCCCAATTCCTCTTACGGATCGGACTGCTAAGTTAGAGAAAATCCCTTGTGGCTTAATTCCATCTTTACTGCATCACTTTACTTACCTCATGTGCCGATTTAAGTAACTGAATGCATTTTAAGAACCTATGATGAATGTATATATTATTGAGTAGTGTGCAATAGTATCACCTGCTTTTTTAATTTATTGAGTGTGTGTTTAAGGCCTAGAATAAACATTGCATTTTTGTACATTCTTCTCTAAAATGAATTGTCGTCTGCTTTACTATGTGGATGCATTGTGGACCCATGACACCCCTCACACTCTCCTGAGAGTATGCTGATTGGGTTTGGGCCAACCTCTCAGAGTTCCCGGTTTACCAAGGCAGCCTCCTAAAATCTGTCCACCAGGTCAGATTCTAGAAATCCATTTTAAGGAACAAGTTACTTACCTGTAACTGTTGTTCTCCAGCATGGGCCTTGCATGGATTCACATGCTCAAGAATATTCCCCGTAATCAGGTTGGGAATCCTCGGTAAAGAAAAAATCAGTTTCAGTTTAGTTTCTGAACTGTCTTCCTACTAGTAACCAATCACTGGTCTCTGGGTCACACTGCCCCCAGCCAATGACTGCCCTCTACCTAAGCCCCTCCTTTGGCAGCCATCTTCAGATTTGGTATCACGTAAAGTGGCAGTAGGACCAAGTGAAGAGCCGCAGAGGGGTGAGAGGGAGGGTTCGCATGTGAATCCATGCCAGACCCATGCTGGAGAACAACAGTTACAGGTAAGTAACTTGTTCCTTCTCCAGTGTGGGGTCTGGCATGGATTCACATGCTCATGAATATAAGAATACATAGCAGTACACACATGCACAACCACAGGAGGTGGCAAGGCTCAACATTAAGCAATACAACAACTCAACATTAAGCATTGCTTACCTCCTCACCAGGCTCACCTTAAGCGAACAGGTTGCGCAACACTGCCTGGCTGACTCTGGACTACTCCCTGGAATCCCGGTCGACGCAGTACAATCTCGTGAACGTGTGTGTCGACCTCCACGTAGCAGCCCTGCAGATGTCGAGCAGGGGCACACCAGACAGGAACGCCGTGGTAGCAGCAATCGCTCTGGTTGAATGGGCTCTCGGACGGCCCGGCAACGGTCAGTTTGCCAACCGGTGAAAGTGTATGATGCAGCCGGAGAGCCATCTGGAAATGGAAGCCTTCGAGAGGCCTTCCCTTGGTTAACGGGTCAAAAATTCACAAACAGCTGTGATGTCATCCGAAAACTCTTTGTGCGGTCCACGTAGAACTTTAGCGCACTAGCCACATCCAGCGAGTGCAAAGTCCTCTCAGCCAGCGATGAAGGTGACGGGAAGAAAACAGGTAACACCAAGGGCTCGTTGAGATGGAAGTCCGACGGCACCTTGGGCATGAAGGAGGGGTGTGTCCTCAGCACCACCCTCGTATTGTGAAAAGTCAAGTATGGAGGTTTACAGGAGAGGGCCTGGATCTCTCCCAGTTGTCGTGCGTAGGTGATGGCCACAAGAAACGCTGTCTTCCACGACAGGAATTTTAACAATGCCGAATGCAGAGGCTCGAATGGAGGCCCCATGAGCCTGGACAGCACCACGTTGAGCTCCCACGCCGGGGCCGGAGCCTTCACCGGCAGGAATGACTGGAACAGTCCCTTCAAAAACTCCTTCACCAGGCTATGGGACCAGAGAGATGATCGCCCCGGGGTCCTGGAGTATCAGGAAATCGCCGCTAGATGGATCTTGATGGAGGCGTGTGCCAGCCCCGCCTTGGCCAGCGACAGTAGGTACGGTAGCACCTGAGGGGCCGTAACCCGCAGAGGGTTTATCTTCTGTGCACTGCACCAGACAGAGAAGCTCTTCCATTTGTGTCCATAACACTTGAGAGTCGAGGGCGCCCTGGCCTTCGCAAGCACCTCCTTGCAGTCTGCCGGGATATCGTCCCTCCAAACTCTAGCGCTGCAAGAGCCATGCCTGCAAGTTCAGCAGCGCCGGATCATGGTGATATATGATAGGATATGATATGGCATTTATAATACGCCTATACACAAGTGTTTCAAGGCGCGAGGTGGAGGATGGCACCTCCTTCTCTGATGAGGAGATCTGCGTCCATCAGCAGTTTGACTGGGGGGGGACACTGACATGTCTAGAAGGTCCAGGAACCAGACCTGCCTCGGCCACGCCAGTGCGACGAGGATCATCCTGCACCGGGACCGTTTGAGTTGGTTGATGAGTCGCAGGAGCAACAGAGGGAACGCATACAGGAACAGGCCGTCCCAGGGGAACGAGAAGGCATCGCCCATGCTCCCCGGCTGAGGAAACCTGCTGGCGAACCTCTGGCTCTTGGCATTCGCCAGCATCGCGAACAGGTCGATCTGGGGATTGTCCCATCGTCGGAAGAGGAGATCAACTTGATCCTGCCGCAGTTCCCACTCGTGGCAAGAGCGCAGCTCCCTGCTGAGTGCGTCAGCGATGGTGTTTTTTATTCCTGCCAGGTGAAAGGGTACCAGAAACATCACTTGGGCGACGGCCCAATGCCACAGATCCTGGGCCTCCTTGGATAGGGCTGGGGATCTGGTGCCTCCCTGCTTCCGGATGTAAGACATTGTTGTGATGTTGTCGGTGAAGATCCTCACCACCTTGCGACGGAAGTAACAACCCGAGGGCCCAGAACACGGCTTGGAGCTCCAGGACATTGATGTGTAGTGACCTCTCATCCGGTAGCCAAAGGCCTCTTGCATGGAGATCTTTGGAGTGAGCCCCCCATCCCTCCAGGGAGGCGACCGTCGTCACAGTCTCCCGATGTGCCGGGGTCTGGAAGTCCATACCCGCCGTCAGATGCGTGTGGATACCCCACCACTGGATCGCTTGTCGAAAGGTCTCGTTGAGTGAGATCCTGTCTTCGAAGTTGCCTGTCGCTTGCATCCAACGGGCGTCGAGGAACTCCTACAGTGGTCGCATCCGTAGTCTGCAAAGGCGCACAATGTAAATGCAGGAGGACATCATGCCGAGCAGGGACTTGACGGACCTCACCTTGGCCACGTCCATGGTCGACAGCTGTTGCACCTTGCCTAGAATGGCCTTCGTCCTTTCCTCTGACGGAGAAGCTAGTTGCGCCACTGTGTCGAGCTTGGCTCCCAGGAACAGGGCAACTTGTGACAGTACCAGGTGGAATTTTGTTAAGTTGATTGAAAATCCCAGATCCGTGAGCAGTTGGAAGGTCTTCCTTGTGTGTTCGACGGCGAGTTTCCTCGACTCTGCCGAGATGAGCCAGTCATCCAGGTATGGGTAGATGTGGATCCCCTGTAGGCGCAGCCGCGCTGCCACTGGTGCTAGGCACTTGGTGAACACCCTGGGCGCTGACTTCAGGGCCTTGAACTGGTAGTGCCGTCCTTGGACTACGAATCGCAGAAACTTTTGATGTTTTTTCAAGATGGGGATGTGAAAGTAGGCATCCTCTAAGTCCAGCGACGATAGGTAGTCGTCTTCCTCCAGTTATCCTAGCACGTACTGGAGGGTGACCATCTGGAACTTCTGGGACCTGAGGTACTTGTTTAGACGACGAAGGTCCAGGATGGGTTGCAAACCGCCGGTCTTTTTCCTTACGAGGAAGTACAGCGAGTTTACTCCGGAGCCCTGGAGCCTCTTTGGGACAAGTTTGATGGCTCCCTTCTTTAACATTGCTCGTACCTCCAGTAGTAGTTGCGGGACGTGATTTTCCTTTCTGGCCACAGGTGGAATACAGGGATACTTTCTTAGAAATTCCAGTGTGTGCCCGCGGGCCAGGGCATCCAGCACCCAACGGTCGGTGGAGATGGACTCCCACATGCTGACGAAGTTCGCCAACCGGCCTCCCCCGGGGTGCTCAGATGGGGGCCCGATGCTACGGCTGGTTCAATCCTGCTTGGCGGCGGCCTTGCCGCCCTTGCCTCCTTGGCAACAACGAGATCCTCCTTGCTTGCCGCGTCCCGTGTAGGCCTCCAGCGACGAGGAGCCGGCCGCTTGGCGGTACATCGAGGAGCTGCCGCCGAATCCCTTGGAGGCACCCTGCTTGCCTCCGGAGCCCCGAAAGGGCTGCCGTCATTGCTGAAGAACGCCTAAAACACGAGCCGTGTCGGCCTTGATGGCTTGCAGCGACTTGTCCACTGCCTTGCCAAACAGGTTGTTCCCGTCAAAGGGCATGTCCAGGACCCTGGTCTGCATGTCTTGACGGAAATCGGTTGCCTTGAGCCAACCGCGCCGGCTAAGGCAAACTCTGTTGCCCATCTGGCAGAAGCCTGTGTCGGAAATGTCCGTGGCCACCATTATGGTGTGGTCCGACGCCACCTCTCCCTCCTGTAGGATCTCCAGGGCTTCCGCCCTCTTGTCGCCCCTTCGTAGCGGGCCACAATCGCGAGGGTGTTGGCCGCTTTAATGGTAGTCGCCGCCGATGAGATGACCCGTCCCATGGTGTCCAGTTTCTTCCCTTCGCCGTCTGGAGGAGATGTCGAAGTTGATGCTGTCGCCGTCGCCCCCGCCGCTTTCTTCTTGGCCGCCGCGGAGACAACCGAGTTTGGGTTATGCTGCGCCCTGAGGCACATGGGGGCGGAATCCGGAACTCTGTACTTGTTCTCGTACCGGTCTCTCTTGGCAGGGGCCGTGGATGGGCAACAGCCCCTCGTCCCAGATGTCGTTGAGTAACAGGACAGAGAGGACCGTCTTCCTTTTGGCCTCCCGTCGTTTATAGAGGAAACCTTCCTTCTTCTCTTCCACGGGGAAGAGCTGGAAGAGCTTGGATGCCCTGGCGATCATGGCATGGAAGGAGCCAATTTCGTCGGGCGGGGAGGCCCGAGCAGGTGGTGATGGAAGGTCCATCCCGTCATCACCACCGTCATCATCCGTCCCCGTCGTGGCTGTCTCTGTCCCCGTATCATCCCTCGGCTCAGAAGACGGGGAAGAAGGCTGTGCAGGTCGAGAAGGCTGCAAAAGACGGGTGGATAAATTCTCCTCCGCTTGTTTCGAGGGCTTTCTGACAGTCCAGGCTCTGCTGGGTCGTCCGCTGGTGGTAAGGGCAACCTTGTCCTTATCTCCGTACACAAGGCCTGGATCACCATCAAGATAGCCCCTGAGATGTCTTGTGGCCCAGGGACCGGCTGCGACGGGCGTGAGGGTTGGGGAGTGAAATCCTCCGCCTCCACGTGTTGCTCGTCGCCACTGCCGTCGCCTTCCTCGTCTGCCTCTTTGGGATCCTTCCCGTGGACCGGACCTCCTCGAACTTCTGGACTCCAGCCAGTTCCTCTTCAGAGGCTGTATCCGTGTCCGTGATGGCCACCGGGCCCCCCCTCTTTTCCCACCAGGGTTTTCACGGGGGTCTTATCGATGGGCTGAAAAGAGGATTCCCTCCACGGTGGCAGGAAAACTCTAGGCCCTGAGGTCGCCTTCACTGGGGTAGCCTCCACAAGCTTCGCCAGGGCCGCCACGAATCCCTCGATAGAGGCCTTAGCCGGGTGAATCAAGGCCTTAAAGACCTTGGATATGCATGAGGCCTTCACCTTGGGGGGAGGGTCACCGCCTCGCTCCCCCTCGGCTGTCGTCGGGATCGACCGGGACTTCTCCTGAAGCTTACCTGGGTTCTCCGCTTTGCTCTTCCCCGAGCCAGAGCATTGGCTTGTGGTTGATGGTGTCGGTGAAATTGCGCCCTGCCTGGCAGCCGAGGAGCCCGACCGTTCGGCGCTCCCGGTGCCCGCAGACTCACGGTACTTAACCTTCTGTTGGGCCCCCGTCACCGGAGAACCCTCAAAGGACTTAGAAGACCGCTCGGCCTTCTTTTCCCCTCCAGCCAGTTGGTGAGGCGGCTACGACGATCCGTCAACGTTCGCTCAGACATGTTCTTGCAAAAAGCACAGTCCTTCTCCACGTGTGTTTTGTCTTCATGAAGGCAGTAGAGACCTTGAGAATGTTCATCCTCCTTGAAGACATTCTGAAGTCCGCATCCAGGGCAGCTCCTGAAGAGCTTGGGTCGGGCCTTGTGTTTACTTTTTCCTGCGCCATGTCCACGTGGGGTAGGCCTCAAGATCTTCCGGAAGCCTCTGGGAAGTTAAACTCGAGAATTTCGCCCTTGAGGGGCGTAGGAAAATCCGAAACAGGTCCCCGTTGATCAGAAGTGGAAACGGTGGAGCTTGAGGCTCGAATGACCGAAAAATGAGATGAAATCTCTTTGAAAATTTGCAAAATGCAGTAAAATCTCGAGAGCTACAGCACAAGGACTCCCAACACTTGAACGTGTGGTAAAACTCTCAAGATGGCTGCCAGAGGAGGGGCTTAGGTAGAGGGCAGTCATTGGCTGGGCGCAGTTTGACCCAGAGACCAGTGATTGGTTACTAGTAGGAAGACAGTTCAGAAACTAAACAAACTGATTTTTTCTTTACCAAGGATTCCCAGCCTGACGTTGGGGAATATTCATGAGCATGTGAATCCATGCCAGACCCCATGCTGAAGAAGAGTACATATTACCTCCTTATTTTTTGTATGTGCTAAAGTCCCCCTAACAATAAAGCTTGTGTAAATTACAAGACTACATGAATGTTTGGACAGCAAAGGTTCTGGCTGCCAGAGTTCATGATTGATAATAGGTCACGTTAGTTTGAGCCTGCTGTCTTCCGAGGATCTCTAGATTTCCTCCTCCACAAAAGGTCAGAAAGGCCAGCAGCCCCATGGGCTGAGCCATGTTGGGTGAGGAAAGATAGCGAACATGAGCCAAAAGGATTTTGCTCTCCACTGATGCCATCACACATTGTTGCTCATCAGCCAGGTTCCAAGGAAAAAAAGACTCTTTAATTTAAAAAAAAGGACAGAGTAAATTATGAATAAACTGCTACGAACATGCCCCCCCGGTGGCAATCTGTTGCCTTAGTCCACAGACTAGTCGGCCTAATTGTAAATACGTTACTGCATGGAGTACAGATGTGTTAACGCCTGCAAACCAGTCATCCAGATAGGGGAAGACACACATGCTTTTCCGAGGTGAGCCGCTCACAACCAGCAGCTTGGTGAAATACCACACACACGCACACACACAATGGATTGGCATGTGAATGTTGGCATCAGCGATCCAGGGACACCAGTCAGTCCTATAATTTGAGGTTCTTGTGAACCTGAGCTAAGGCGGCCATATTGAACTTGTCATTGCCCAAGTAAAGGTTCAACAGCCTCATATTCAAGTTGGTGTGCAGGCCCACATCCTTTTTCGGAAACAAAGTATAGAGTACCAGGCCCTGCCTCGCAGTGCTTGAGGCACCAATACTATGGTGCCTTTTGCTAGAAGCTTGCAGACCTCCTTCAACGCTAGACAGGCTGGAGTCAGTGAGGGGCCAGAGGAAGATTGGTCAGGAGGGCATCGAATCCTGAATAACTACCTGCAAGGCCCAAATATCAGAAGTGATTACTTTTCCCTCCTGCATTTGGGTGGCATGCCTGAAGACATCCTCCTAGAGGCTTTTCCCCCCCTAGCTGGCTGTGGAGGCCACTAAGGTGGCAATACCATCTCTGTGCGCTCCGGAACCTCTATCGTGGCCAGTGGGGATGCTGTTAGGTGGGTTTTTCAAAGACACTACCTGGGGTAGGGCTTGGAAAATTCCAAAAGCCAACCAAGGGTTCAAAACCACAGTTCATCAAAGCCACTCTTAAGTAGGGTTGACCAAGCAGCAAGGCAGAACTAAAGAGGAAAGCGGCACTGTTGTGTAGTACAGTTAACACTTAGTACTGATAAGGAAAAGATCCACACAGGTAACTGTTACGCTCAACTGGTATCCACAGGGACGCCACCCAGCCGGGTTACTCGCTGGTATGCTTCTCAGCTTTGCCCTGATGTGGTCTGTGGTGAAGGTTCTGCCTGAAAATACAGGAGGACTGTGTTCAAGACTGACCGACTGGGGTAAGTATCCTCCCTCCATCCCTGTATGATTTCAGTCCCTCTGGTGCCCTCTCCTCACCTTGTGATAGAATTAGGCGTGCTCTCCGTCCTGCCTTCTTTGCAGGGGCGCGTTATCTTTCATGGGCGAGTGCGGTCCAGTTACTTCACTGAAGCCGGCCCATTTGATATTGTTCAGGTAGGTCTTATTGCTTGCTGTTCTTTAGTTTTGTTGCTATCCTGCATGCCTTTTTTTTTCTCCCTTAGGTATGCAGAGCTTCAGCGCGGCAAACTGGCTTGGTTGAGCCCCGCTGGTAAATGATGGCGCATTAAGAGCGCTATGATGAGGTAAACGCTATGTGCAGCGCTGCAAAGTCTTGCCTTTGCCAATCTGTGTTTTCCTTCCTTGTAGGTCGCGGTGTTCTTCAGCGTGAGTGGAATTTCTGGAGTGGTGCCAGCCGAGAGGCGACCAGCCAGGTCAGCTTTTTGAGCAGTTTGTAATTTGTAAATGTCTCTACTGCTTTCTTTAATGTTGCCTCCATCTTTCAGGTCGTTCTGTCCGGGAGGTGTGCAGATTTGAGGAAGCTGTTCTCAGTAGCTGCGAGTGTTTAAAGATGAAGGCTGCAGGTAAGATGCTGCTGCTAATGATGTTCCTTTTGTCTCCTTGCAGGTTCTGCTTCTCCGAGGTTCGAGGGAATAGCTGGACACGGTGAGCGTCACGTTGCAAGCTGCAAAGTAACGCGAAGCTTGTTGTCTTGCTCAGGTGTGGTTTAAATAGCCTCAAAAAAATAGTCCAGGTAAAGTAGTCCCTAGGCTACTGTTAGGCAGAAACCTGTGCAGTTCCCTTACGGACCACTGCAAAAGATTTAGGACCACAGGTGGTTGGCAGTAAACACAATTGATAGCAGTCTGTACCACCCAGATTTACCTGGTAGCTGTGGCTGAGCAGTCAGACTTCTCTCAAGATGAGTTAGGCAGTATATAGAGTATACACAATAGGTACAGAGACACAGTAGCACAAGCAACCACTGACCAGAGCTTGGGTATAAAAGTATATAATTATTTAAAGACACACTTGTAAATTACACTAGCACAAAGAGAGGTTAATACATTCAACACACAGTCACTATTATATATATACAACCCTAATTATTTATTAGACCAGTCTTAATGAGAAACACCACTTATTTTCAGACAGAGGTGAGCGCTTAACATAATATGGCACTCTAATAAGTTATTATAAAGGGAGGGAAAAAGGCAGAGTTATGGAAGGACACAAATTTCAATACTTTTCAAAGAACCACAGTGAGGCAGGTTAGGCAAAGTCTACTGGGGAGCAAGGAAGTTCAAATGCCAGGCCCACTCTTAGAGAGAGCAAGCGAAATGTGTCCAGGATCATGCAGTGGGGTTATGCCCAAAAAGTCTTTGTAGAAAGTTCGCAAAAGATTGAGGTTAAGTCAGGAAAAGTTAGTTAGTTAACAGGTCCCAGGCTAGCCCAGGTTAGAAAGTCGAGGATTTACTGTCACCCCCCGAACGATCTGTCGCAAGGGAAGCCAGGCGGGACAGTACCTGAAAAGTGGGAAGAATGCTCCAGCGGGGGCAGTTGTTCCTGGCAGCGGGTGCAAATCAGTGTTTCATCCAGAGGAAGAGGAGGTCTCGACGTGGAGGTCGTTGCTGAAGGTTGTTGCGCTGCCAGGGAAGAAACCAGACGGGGAGTTTCCCAGTTACAAGGTACCACCCTGTTCTTCACGGTAGTGGTGATCTGTGGTATTCCGGTTGCTGGGGTGCTTGGCACGGGCAAGGCGGCCACAAGATGGTCCAGGAGGGCGAAAAGACGGGCAAACTGATTATCCCCACCAGTCAAAGGAAGAAGACTCTCCGGACTGGAGATCTCCTCTGTCGTCGGGAAAAGTGGTGAGACGGTTCCGCAGGGCTCCACCGGTGGTGTCGTCATTGCATGTCGGCTCGGCTTCTCCCTCCTCGGATTCTTTAGGTCCTGTGGCGACTTCTGAAGTTCCAGTCCCCAAAGCCCTGCTTTTATGCAGAAACCCCCCTTCATACATTCTAGCTGTCAATAAAACATGCTAAGTGGTGAGCCGGGCGGCTCACCACTTGGGCCAATCACACAAGAGTGCGACTTGAGTTGCTGAGGCAACTCAGTCCAGGGTGCCTAAACCCCCTCCCGCACCCCCATTGGTACCCAGACAGAGTGGCACCACTTTTGGAGGCTTCTGTGGAGAAGCCCTCCAAAAAGTCGAACAAAGGGCTTGACATGGGTTGGAGTCACAGAAGCGAACACAAATGCCATTTTGGAACCAAGTTTCGGCAAAAATTACCAACGCGTGAATTAATATTAATTTAATAAACCGGCGGCATGTTCAAGGCTATATTAAAAAGTGGTAGCCTCGAACAATGGGAAAATCCCATAGGAATATATTTGCGGTCGAATATAAAAAGTAGTATCCACTGCCACAGCCAAAACTAGGTCGGGGGGACTGGACAGTGCCCCCTCGAACAACAGACCCTGGGGCAATCGAATTGCCCCGACCAGTACGTCCACAATAGGATGGTTTGTACTGGTTCTGTTCACAATTTGAGACTAGTAAAGCCAATGGTGACTTTACATGCCCTGGGAGACAGTAGTCAGTCCCAGGGTATGGAGTCTATGTTTGGGGGTCGCTACGACACCCCTGGGTTACGGCATGGAGGGTGCTGTGTAACCCACATACCAAAAACACATGAAGCCCTATGGGGTAAAGGACCCCACAGCCCATAAAACACATACAAAGTCAAAGGAACACCTCAAATCATGTCTAAGAGTGGGAGAAAAAGAGTCTCACTCTTAGCAGGAGAAAAAAATAAACCCCAAAAATCAAGCAAAGCTGCTGGGGGACTCACTAGGTTTGGGAAATTAGCCTTCACAGATAATTCTCCCCAACACTGTGGTCCAGTTACTTCACTGAAGCCGGCCCATTTGATATTGTTCAGGTAGGTCTTATTGCTGTTCTTTAGTTTTGTTGCTATCCTGCATTCCTTTCTTTGTTTAAAATGTCTCTTTTTTTCTCCCTTAGGTATGCAGAGCTTCAGCGCGGCAAACTGGCTTGGTTGAGCCCCGCTGGTAAATGATGGCGCATTAAGAGCGCTATGATGCGGTAAGCGCTATGCGCAGCGCTGCAAAGTCTTGCCTATGCTAACCTGTGTTTTCCTTCCTTGTAGGTCACGGTGTTCTTCAGCGCGAGTGGAATGTCTGGAGTGGTGCCAGCCGAGAGCCGACCAGCCAGGTAAGCCTTTTGAGCAGTTTGTAATTTGTAAAGGTCTCTACTGCTTTCTTTAAAGTTGCCTCCATCTTCCTCTTTCAGGTCGTTCTGTCCGGGAGGTGTGCAGATTTGAGGAAGCTGTTCTCAGTAGCTGCGAGTGTTTAAAGATGAAGACTGCAAGTAAGATGCTGCTGCTAATGCTGTTCTTTTTGTCTCCTTGCAGGTTCTGCTTCTCCGAGGTTCGAGGGAATAGCTGGACACGGTGAGCGTCACGTTGCAAGCTGCAAAGTAACGCAAAGCGTGTTGTCTTGCTCGGGTATGGTTTAAATAGCCTCAACAAAATAGTCCAGGTAAAGTAGTCCCTAGGCTACCACACCCAAAACACTAGACCGCATAGCTTGGTTCTTAGGAACCAAGCTATATGGATGCCTCCATGTTGGCTGACAATACAATAAAGTAGTTCCCAAGCACATTGTTTTTCATGGTGTATGAGCCTGGCACCATAGGCGCCAGGACTGGCCCCATTAGGGCTTTTGTAGAGGATGCCAGGCTCTAGAGGCCCGGGTCCTGACTCCACCTGGCCAATGGGTTTGCCAGAGGGGGTTTTGGGCGAGGGTTGTGACAGTAAGCATCTTTACTACAATACTACTAAGGCACCCTTTAAATATTTCAAGATAAGTACACATATTTTAGTACATGAATACAACTAACAACCATAGTTGTGGGCGGGGGAGGTGCTCAGAAGAGTGGCGACAGAGCTTTCTGAAGGGGCGATGAAGGTGATCAGGAGAGTGGTGGTGGTCTAGGGGCACAAGGGGGTAATTATGGTGATAAGGAGAGTGAAGAACAAGGTGATCAGCGGAGTAGTTACAGAGGGGACGTAAGGGGTGAAGAAGGTGGAAACTAGTGAAAGAAGGTGATCTTGAAAATAGAATGGGAGGCAAGTGTCCTGACCAGAGGTGGACACAGAAGGAAAGTGTACTGTAGAAGGGAGACTGAGATTTGGTGGAATTTCTAATCGCAGAGACATAAGCCCTGAATAGCATAATATAAGCAGGGGAAGCAGAGCCAATAGAAGACAGGGCCAGGAGTGCGGGGGGTTGCGGGTGTTGATGCAGGAGGCTGAATTGTAAAGGGGGCAAAAGGGAATAGTTGACCACCCCCTTCCTCTCCTACCAGTCTCCCCTGTAAAGAGTCATGCATGATGCCCATGGCCCTTATTCCATGGTTATTGGAAAGCGAGGACCACCTGGAAGGGGCCTTCCTCTGGGAGCTGGCAAGAGGAATCCCCAACAACAACCAACAGCAGACCTTGAAGAACAAGGCCAAAAGGAGAAGGAAAGGGGAGACATTCCTGTCAAAACCACACACCTATACTACCAAGTATTGTTGAGAAAAGCAAACCCCAGACATTGGTAAACTGCAAGTTTGTGTTGAGGCTTTCTTCTGTTCACCCTATACACTTCAGTGAGGGGTATCCCCGGTACCACCCAAGCACTGAGAGACTGAGGTTTCCTTAAACGTTGAAGTCACTCTGATGATCACAACACCTTTCAGAAGCACCATCTGCCTTCCCAATGTATTATTTGGATCATACACTGCAATAATATCCTAAGGAATCACGTTAAATTTAAGTCCGATTGTGTGTGGACTGTTAGTCCCCATCAACTATGTAACATCAATCACCACAATAAGCTCATGCACTGTTAGTGTAGGTTTTGCAATTAGTGCCACCCGACAATCTGTTTTGCCAAAATGCCCATATGCCCTTCACAAAGTTTTAATTAGGTTGCTAACAGCCTACCAGATTTCTCAACCAGCTCAGTGGGTAGACACAAAATAATGCATACTCAGCTTTTTGTGTCAAAAAAGAATTGAGCTTGTTCTTTGCATTTCTGAGGGATTTGAAGATGAGGTCAGTCGTGCAGTGTATATTTCTGTATCCGCTCTTTCACATTTGTCTTGAAGGATACCCGCTTCTTCCCCTCTTCCGTCTTCCTGATAGAGACTTTCTGTTTAAATACTCCTGCTAAATACACTTTGCATGCAGCCTACAGACATCCAAAACTGAAGCTACAGAACTGGTGTTGCTAGTAAAATCGTCTCCAATGACAATCCACAATCATTCCTTATTGGTAGGTGTCCTGATAAGTCTTATATTTAGTTGCTAACTGTTCACAGTGGTACCTGTTATTGCAAGGTCTCTCTTTAAGGTAATTGGGCAATGATCAGAGATACCACTAGGGAGAATATCAGATCCATAAAGTAATATCAAGACCAAAGACACAAGGTAATTTATTCTATTATTTATTCTAGATCATGTCCCAAACATGCAGGAGGTGAAAATGTAGGTAGACCAGGGGTCTCCAACATTTTCCTTATGAAGAGCTACTTGTAGTGGAGAGCCAATGGCTGAGAGCTACTGTGGTGGTGATGGTCATGAGCTGAGCAAGGGGATTTGTACCAAGTTTTTGGGGGAATGCAGTCAGACACATAAAAGTGCCACTGAGCATGCTGGCTGGGTCATCGCACTAAGAGAGGGGCCGTGCACGTTCCACTTTTTGCAGCCACTTGGAAGATTTGTGCCTTTTTATTTTTAGAGCCCTGTCCTGTCATGCAATGATGACATTGTGAGAGGGAGGCTATTAGTATCATGAAGGTGAACTAAAGTGGCAATGATAACATACAGTAGGGCCACCAGTTTTCGGAAATCTAGTTGCAGTGAACACCACCATCATGAATTTGCTTTACTGTCGCAAAGCTGACCGATTGTGGTCTCCGGCATTACAAATGTGTGCTTTTCAGTTGCAGTGCTGGAAAATATTGTGAGAAAAAAGCACATGAAATTTTGCAGAAAAATTATCCTATGCTAAAATGGTGACCTGGCAATGTTACCCCACATACATACCCATAGTAGCAACAAATGTGCTGTAAAGTTGCACCATTGCAAGTCATTTTACAACTTCTCACAGTGGGCGGTCCACCCCGTGCCCCCTTACATTGGTTTGTGACCCCTTGCTATTATCAGTTGCTCGTATAAATATTAGTTGGAAATATATACACCCCTCTACTGTAAAATTCCACCTGACGGAGCTGTTTGTAAACTTTTTTTCCCCTTCCTGAATGGAATGGAAGCCTACTTTACACCTTTTCTGCCATTTCAATCAATCAATGGTTATGTACCTCATGACGCATACTAATCATTCAGAACTTGATTGTCATGTTAGGTTGAGTTCCTCCTTGGTGACCATGATTGGGACACACATGTCTCTTTCTGGCTTGTGCGCGATTAGTTCTTCCAGTTTGTAAACAAACTTTCACCATGGTTACTAAACTCTGTTATGGAAATGTGCATGTAACTAAAAGCATGATGACACCACCATACCAGTTTGTGAAGAACAAGTTTAAAGGACCTTGTTAGTGTTTTCTGAACAGCAGGCCATTTTTTAACAAATGTACCAAATCTTTTTTGATGTAAAATACTGACTATGCACCGGTTCTATGGAAGGGATGATCACACTCTTGGAAATGTAAGACCAGGTATAATATTCATGGGCATTCACTCTTATAATAAATTATAATGCTCGCCCCTGTAGAACATCAAGGCAACAGAGTACTTCCACTCCTGTGCTAAGTACTATACAGCTATTTTTAGTTATAGTTCACAGGGTCATCCCCTTTCCGAAGACCCCACATTAGCACCTTGTATGGACAATAGCCTCTTCCCATTACCCTCTCATGACTGCAGCTTTCAAATGTTAATAGCTCTTTCATCAATGTGGACTCCCTGCCCATTAGCCCTTTGCACACCCATACCCCGCCTCTCCTGTAACTATATACCTAGATGCTGTGCCTGGGTAGATGTGTAAAACTGGCTGAACGTAACAAATTAAGAAACCTGATTTTTTAGAAAATATAATTACACCATAAAATAACAAGACCACAAGAGGTATAACAGGGATATTCTAGATATTCGACTTGTCCAGCATCAATGTTCCCCCTTGCTGCCTCCCAAAAGGTAACTCTTCGACAGCTTTTGGTGGCGTGCAGCAATTATCACAAAACTGGTAAAATATTTTAGTTTCTCCAATTATACAATCAATAACTAAGTTAAATTAGGTCCCCATTTTATCATTACCGGACTGCTGTGGCTATAAACTAATTCCAACACCTTCCGCATATATATTAACTGTGAGCTTGCTGACCAAGAGCTCACAGCTCACGTGCATTTCTACATTGCCTGTTCATATGCACCCTGGTCTTACATGCATGTTTACCATATTAAACAATCTGGCTGCTGGCACAGAGGGAGACTGCTCTGACTTGGTGTCTGCAAAGCATGCTGACCATCTGGGACATTAATTCCACATGTGTTGAGTCCCCTTTAAACAGGACCAGGGGGAATACTGTTGGGCTTTTCAATAAGGTCAAGTGCAGACATTTCCATTTGTAATATGCCACGAGATACGGGTGTCCACATATATGGTTAATTATACGTGTGTAGTTATAAAGGAGCACTGGAGCCTTGATACCAAAGTCAGCGTGATTGGTAATGTGCTACTTATCGAAGGGAGTGTTACAAGATAGCTCAGTGGGTTTAACACCTGTTCAATGTGGAACGATCTCTCCAGCCATATTTCCGTATCTTTGCATTATTGATTCGCCCATGAATCTTAAGATTAATTGAAGTTTCAAGCATATGTTTATTTTGATCTACTTTTCTTCTGCAGTCTGATCCTGGACAAATGAAGGTACCAGCTTGAGGACTGCTTCCCTCGTACACAATCGGAATGATCACAAGCACTTAAAAACACCAATGTATGCTCAGCTCAAAAGTGAATTCGTAGTGGGTTCTCCTTTGGTGGATGCGGGTTTAGATTTTAGTTACACATACTTCCAATTGGGTAATCGGACGTTGGTTGCACTCTTAAGAAATGCAAAAAAATACGTTGTATATACTTCATCAAAATGTGTATTCAAATTCCAACTATTTTTGCCAATAGTTATACTTACAGAATGCCGAAGCACTGCACTTTTGATTCTCAATGCCATACAGACATCCCATTTCAGTAACCCCACTCGGAGTACCCACCTCCTCCAGTTCCCTCGACCTTTCCATTGCTGCAATTAGGGCAACAGGAAAAGAAATGTTACTACGATGGAAAAACACATTTCCATTTAAGTCCAGCAACAGAGCCCTCTAGATGAAATTCCCAAACGCAGTGAGCAATCTCAAATGGAAGGTGTTGGGGTGGTCAGGAAAGTTCCCCACAATCAAGAGGAATTTTTGTTGCGCACGCAATATTTGTGACTTTGGGTTCAGCAAACTGGATGCAATGTTACAATTTCATGCATATCCAGTATAGATGCATGTGAATGGGATATGCTACTTAATATGTTAGTTTTACAAAGGTAGCGGGCGCCCCTCTCTCGCAAGAACAGACATGATAACCTGTTCAGTGGTTATTAACCACTTGAGAGTTCGCAGCCACTGCTTTTACTCACTGTGCCTTTCACAGATGGGAAATATCCATTTGCATATCAGTCTTTGTCCTGCCCAGGGGCAGTCCAGCACCGAAATACAATGGCAATTCCAATCTGAACGAGAGTACCACCAGCAACCCCATACACGTGTTTCACCCTTGTTGGGGATCATCAGTGAGGTGAAGCTGATGCCTCTCTAAGCACAGTGAGAGGGAGACCACGTCTGGTTGCCCCCAGGAGACCTAGGGTTACCAATCCCAGGTTCCTTAAAAAATAGTTTTACAAAAGACTGATATGCAAATGGATATTTCCCATCTGTGAAAGGCACAGTGAGTAAAAGCAGTGGCTGCGAACTCTCAAGTGGTTAATAACCACTGAACAGGTTATCATGTCTGTTCTTGCGAGAGAGGGGCGCCCGCTACCTTTGTAAAACTACTTAATATGTTACTTTTTGATTAAACTGTTACATGTTAGCTTTGCATGCGCATAGAAAAACAAATGCTAAAACCGCCAAACGAAATATACACGCAATTCAGACATAATGTGATATGGAGTGCACCAAAGTAGGAAATGGAGAGTTTTTATAATGCGCATGTGAGAAAGGGGGCTTTGTCCTGCAAGAATCCACTGGAAAGAAAAAATGGTATTTATTAAACATGTATGCACACTGAGAAAACATATAAAGGGAATTTATGAATCTACATGTAGGGGGCTTTTTCCAAACAGATTCTGACATGGCAGTCAAGGGTTGACTTTCAGAAACTGATTCTGTGGAGTTTCAAAGGCCAGAGGATGGGTGAGTAAGTAACTATGACCTTAGCGATGGTCAACTCAGCTGAAGGAGTCAGATATCGTTTTTATGGTCTAAGTATCACAGATAGCAGATCTAATCTCCTGAATGCATGGGAGCTTGACAAAGGGTTTTCGCTATATTTTTGACCAGCAGCAAAACATGGGGTGAGTCAATGCTCAGGGCTTAAGTAATCGAAGACCAAGAGTTTCAATTGTATTTTCAGATGTGCTGTGCTCAATGAAATGGCAATTTTTTAGATTAGAATGTTCCAAGGG
This sequence comes from Ambystoma mexicanum, assembly GCF_040938575.1. Lineage (NCBI taxonomy): Eukaryota > Metazoa > Chordata > Amphibia > Caudata > Ambystomatidae > Ambystoma > Ambystoma mexicanum. Next base: position 779,365,439 of record NC_090939.1, on the reverse strand, counting down.
AGACTGGGAACCAGGAAATGAAATATTGCTAGTTTAAAAATTAACTTGTTTACTCAGCCTCCTTCATATCGCTTGAAGTATTTATGCAAACCATGTGCAATTAAAAGTCAAAGTCAAAAGGGCTTAGGCCAGTTATTACTAGTAAAGAATTATGTTTGCATACAAATGTTTAAACTGATTGATGACGTCATGACCTACCAAGGACAAATCCTAAAAGGAGGTGTGTTATACACATACGCTGAAGATGGTAGTCAAGATACCAGCTACCAATGAGAATGTAGGAATTTGAAAAAGATGGGATTTCTTTGAAGAGGTTTTGTCCAATCACATGTGGGGGAGGGGTGGATTGTAATAAAGAATCTGGGAGTGTTTCAACTGTTGCAAAAATGCATAACACATCAACTGATGTGGTTTGTTGAGACTTGGGTTAGTTTGGTTCCACAGCGCCATCTAACTGCTCCGCGGATGACTGTACAATTAACTTGCTTTATGTACAAAATGTGTACTCATTCCTCAGGTGGTGGACCCGCTTGGGCTGAGATAATTAGGGGTCTGCCCCCACAAATTGGTGAGCCAGCCAGGAGCCCAGGCTTTCCAAGACGTTGGGGGTCTTCTGTCCACACCACTCGGATGCAGCACCTCACTGCAGGGGCCAGTCTTCTGTGCACAGTGAGAGATGTCTGTAGATGCCATATTGGTTAATGGTCCGTCTACTCCCCGCAGGTGTGGTGCCATGACCCAGCTGTGCAGGATGACTTGATGGAGCACTACATCAGAGTGCCTCAGGTTCACATGAGTGCACTTTTGGGGGGTAAAGCAAGAGGGAAATTTGGGGTAAAAGACAGTCGTTTCTTTGATTTAAAGGATTTGGTAAGGGTAGGCTTGGAGTGCGGGTGTGGAGTTAGTCGAGGTTACAAGAATTGAAAGGGTGAGTGCTGTACGGAAATAAGTGACTGTCTCACGTTGCAAGTCCCTTGTATATATTTCTTACCTAGTTTGTTATTTTAGAGGTGTGAGGTGGTATCTCACCCAGCAGGACCATTGTGAGGATTGTCCTGATAACCTTCAGTTTGCTTGTCTGGTTGGCCGGAGCCATCGCCTAGCGGTGAGGTGGCATCTCATGTTAAGTCCACCCGTAGATACCTTCCTAAGTATACCCTGTGCATCTTTCATAATGTATGGATTGTGCCGGTGGAGCCCTTGCTTCGAATTTCTTTGTTAGTCGAAGTAGTGACAGGGAATCTTCCTGTAGTCAAGGAAAGACCATTTTGTAATAGAAAAGGCCGTTCTAGTATTTGATATGATATGGCACTTCTAACATGCCTGTACACAAGTGTTTCTAGGCACAACAAGACAAGGAAGGGGAACAAAGGAAGGTCAAAACAACAATTTTACTAGCCCTTGTGTCATTCAGATCGCACAATTGCGGGGACGAGGGAAGGGGAGAAGTGCCTGGGGGGGGAGGGGAAGGGAGAGAGGAGGTATATCAATAAGTGCAGCCAGCAGGTGTCTCATAAGTGCAGAGAGAAGGGACTGCAGGAACAGACCCTTAAGTGCTGGGGAAGCCCAGAGGCAGCGCAAGGGCTTGTAAAAGAAGGAAGCAAGAGCAGCAGTGATGTAGTGAAAAGCATTGCATTCCTCCTATGCTCGAGTGGTGGAAGATATTCTTGAGATATTGGCCGGCGAGTGTTTATGATAAGTTGCTGTCTTGTGTAATAGTGAGAAGAAGAATTAAAGCAAGTAGCTGAGCGAGGTAATTGCAGTATAAACAAGTACTATAAACGAGTACTGTGAGAGTGTGGGGAACAACTGAGCAACTGGAGAGGGGTAAAAAGGAAGGTTCTTCGGGTGGACATTTTTTGTGCCATGGGGTTGGCATTGTTTTTTGTGAAATTATTTTGGATGAATTGGGGGTGGAGTATGGAGACTCTGTTGAATTACTTGTGTCAGGTACTTCCTGGCTCTGCTAAAGAGGATGATCATTGGGAATAGTTGGCTCAGTTGGTCCGCCAGGGGAGTATGAGGGGTCCCTAATCAATCCTTTTTACTCTTGAGCTGGAACACCAGGGGGTATCGAAACCTATATGAAGATGAATGCCAGTTTGACCATACTGATTGCTTCAGTGCTACTGTACTACAGGAGACTTGGCTGGTGGACTTATTGGTTTTAGATGGGAGGACTATTATCCAAAAGCATGCAATTAAGGGGAGCATCGGCAGAGTAAAGGGAGGTTTGGTTTTGTGTGTAAAAAAACCCTTCTTGTTGACCGAGATTCTATGTAATTCCCCTAACATTGTGGTTGGTCGGATGACTTCCAATGACCCATCTGGGACAAAATAAGTCATAATTGTTAACATTTATGATCCCCCCTATGCTGCACCTCACGGAGCAGTTCTGAAAGATTTGGAAGTTTGGCTTGAATCTGAGACAAGTGCCTCTCCAATAGTATAGAGCGGACATTTTAACTCTAGGATTCACAGAAATTTCAATCAAGAGGTTGAGGCTGAGGTCTCACTGCTCGGGCTGAGTCGAGACTGGACCATTATGGTCCTCGGGGTTTTACTTGGGCAACTCTCCTCTATTTTAGAGTATTGATTTGTCATGATGAATGTCGCTCAGCCATCCAACTGTCCTCCACAGTTAACACGGTCCATCTCTATTAGTTCTAGCATTAACGATTATGTGTTCGTGGCCAACATACCATCTGTGGTCGTGGGTATTCACTATCACATGGAGAGTGATCATCTTCCAAATATTTTAAGTGTTAATGTTTAGAGGCCGAACTTTGATGACCAAACTACGGGGACAGTTTTGATTAACAAGGCTTTGACTCGTATTGTGCGCAATTCCTCAAGAGGTAAGGCTACCCTGGCTACCACCTAGAGGGTTTTAGTCGATTTTACTCCAACAGGGCCAATTTCCTCTTTGGTGGTGGACGAGGGCTTGGGTTTGGCGACAATGGTAATACATGAGGAGAATGTTACATTGGTTTGTGAGAGCATTTGCCCCTATGATAATAAGGGCAATAATCGGAGGGCTACGGGACCAGCCAAAAAAAACCTACCCACGGCTAAGATAAAGCTATTCATGATAAAACGAGAGCTATGCAGTCTGGCTCTCTTGGCTTTAGATCAGGCTCAACACGCTCTTGGTAGGAGGTTGATAATATTCTAAGTGGCTCAGACCCAATTTTTTGTCTAGAGAATGCCAAAAGTGGTGATACCTGGAGTTGACGACCATAATCAATGACACTACGACATTTTGGCAGATTGTTAAAGGCCAAAATTTGTTTCGCTCAGACATCAATGGAGTCTCTTAGCCTGAGTGGATTGCCTATCTCTCCGAAACTTAGGGTGGCCTATCAATCCTAGACAGTCTCACATTTTCCATCTGTCTGGAGTCTGGAGGTTTGGGATAACCAAGGAAGAGGTTGCCAGTTTGATCAGCATTAGCAAGACTTCTCGGGCCCCGGGGCCCAACGGCCTTTTCAGCCTGCTCAATAAACTGAAGTTGCTTTATGAGCAGACGTCCTACACCACCTTTTCTGCTGTATTGTTGCCACTCAAGCTCTCCCCTGTTCCTGGCACAACAGTATCTTGGTCCCGGTTTTAGAAAAAGGTTCTCACGCTGACCTTCGCAATTACCGCCTCTTGGTGATGTTCGATGCTCCATGTAAGGTCATTGTGAGGGTCCTTCTTGAGGAACTGACTAGCTGGGCAGAGGCTGAAAACATCATCCTCTGGAACCAAACTGGCTTCAGGAAGGTCTGCCCAATGCTGTTAATACTTTGGCCCTTACTGCCATTATTCAGCAAGCCTGGCAGATCTGTAAGAAACCTGTCTATGCAGCGTTTGTAGAACAGCGCTGCATTTGACATGGTCGATAGTGCTAGACTCTGGGGGAAGTTATCTAGGTGGGGGATACCTTCTGGCCTACTTAAAATGATCATGATGCTGCACAATGAGACCTGTGTTAAGGTCTGGTTGGAGGGCAATGGGGGTACCTCGGTCTGGATCAAAACTATCATGGGCCTAAAGCAGGTCTTTATTTTGGCCCGCATGTTATTCAATTTATGCCCGTCTGACACAGGGAAATCACTGGTTGACCCGAAATGTATTCCGCCCAGACTTGGTGACCAAGTGGTTTTGTAGATGGGATAAGCTGATATCATCATTCTTGATCTAACACCAGGTGGACTCCAAATTACTTTAGACAACCTAATTCTTATTCGGCTTTGAATTCCCTTAGGGTGAACTCTTTCAAAACCAAGATCATGGTATTTGACATACAACACAAAAGTGCAGCTAGAGCAGACTGGATCTGAAGGGTACCTGCATTGAAGTGGCTACCCAGTATGTCTACCTTGGCATTGTTATTTGATGCAAAGAAAGTGTGTCTCCCACTTGAATAACCTTACGGTGCGTTACGCTCAAATTTTAGGGGCCATCTGTTCCTTTGCTTACAAGGGAGGAGGCGATTCGGTGGGCACATTAGTCAAACAGCACTCTATGAACATTGTTCCTATCATTTGGTATGCACCTGAGGTGTGGGATGTGGGGTCCTGTCCAAACTTGAAATTAAAACTCTCAAGAGACTTGAGACTCCTCCCTTATGTCTCGTCTGAAATTATTTTTTGGGAGTTCGATCTTTTTCCAATATGAGAGAGAATTGTGTTGAACTGTTTGACATTCTATTGGAAGCTTGATCATGCCAAGAGTAATGCCCTTATGGGGATATTGTTTGATGGGCTTACTTGCAAAGTCCCTTTCATGAAATCATCTACCCTGTGAATGATCAAGTGTTTAGCGGACAGATGTATTGGGAGCTCTTAGGGCGACCTGTTAATGCTCGGTCTTTTTTAAAAGAACTATGAGTTTCCCGGCAGGCTTTTATCCACGACCAATTGATCACTACCTTGGACACCAAGTCTATGGCCAACAAGTTTTTTCCGTATATACTTGACAGGTAAATGGCTCCTCCTTACATTTGTAACTTTATGAGAAATCACTTTGTCTGGGATTATTTGCACTTAAAATTCAATGCTGTAAAATCATATGAGATTGTAGGGGGTTGGTATCAAATTCCCAAGGGGGATAGACTCTGCCATTTCTGCGGAGAACACATAATTGGATTGGTTCACCATCTCCATTTTCACTGTAATGCTTTGGTTAATTTGCGTGGAAAAGCAATTAGAGCGTCCAGGTTTGATTTGTTTCCCGTTGTCCTTTGGGAAGTGTTTATGTCTCGAACACATGAGGGTTCCATTTTTTTTTTAACTAAAATGTGGAGAGAAGTTTATGAAATACTCATTTTAGAGGAATGAATGTTTTGAACGGTTAATAGGTATATGGCTTTTATAGTTGGAGGGATGAATTGATTGAAGCAAATGGCTTTGTTGTTGTAAATGTATTAAAAGTTATTTAACTGTGTGACAATAAAAAAATAAGGTGACATAGGCAAGGGCTGCGGAAACTAACAAAAATACTCAATTCTTGGTTTATCGAGGAGAACTATGACACGGTTTCATTTATGTATTGGTAATTTGTAATGTGCACTATACAACAATGTGTTTCGAGGCGCATCAAGACAAGGGGTGGTGACATGGAAGGGATAAAAAATAAAAACGTTTTTAATAGGTGTTGAAAGTGCTTTAGCGTAAGAGCAGAAGAGAGGGGCAGGAGGGGAAGGAGGGAGGATCAAACTTAACATTCTGATTAGGTAGTGAAACGATTTGAAATGTGCAAGTGCTGGAACATAAAGGGGGGAGAGACGGGAGGAAGGGCAATGCAGGATGGAAGAGGAGAGAGATAAACAAAAAACAATCACAAGTTAAGGGCAGGAACAATAGGAAAGCTGCATTAAGGAACTCAGAAATGCAGTTTAGATAAGCAGGAAGTGAGTGCAAACTGGAAAAGCCTTGCCTCATGAACTGAGGGGCTACATCAGACATGCAGACAGCAATTTCCGTCATGACCCATCGAACTTGCCCTTTCTGGACTTCCTGGTCCTTATCGCGACGGGGCTTATATTCCATGTTACTCTCAACATGGCCGCCCCAAGTGACTTGCCTCGCACCAGCCTTTATGTCGGACACGGCACGTTCTATAAACTGCCCACGCCACCACGGCCCTGCGCGTCTCAACGCTATCATTAGATAGTGACTAGACTTGTGTGTGTGTGCTGTTCGGCAAATCCACTATTCCTAGTTTCCTGGTCCCTTCTTCCTTCCTTTCACCTTTAGCCTCTAAATCTGCTCCCGGAATCCTCAACCCTAGCGACCGCTACTTTCTTTCTGGACATCCTGGAACTGCGACCTTCCTGGAACTCTGAACGCGCTCTGGAGCCGGACGAGACTCGAGCGAGCCTATACAAGACCCAATCCGTCCACAAGAGGAATCCTCACGCGGAACAGAGCAAGAAGCGATCCCAGGTGAGACGGGGGGAGATTTACGACAGTTTGAGACGCCAAACGACCGACACTGATAATGCTATGGAGAAAGCAGTCCAGGACCTCATGCGTGGCATGCAAGAACTAACAACTGAAGTGCAGAACTTAAAAGCGGAGAATGCTGCGTTAAAGCAACTTGTTTTGTCTCGCGACTGCGCTAACAAGGAGAGTGTGTTATTGGGTGGAGTGGTAGACAAATATGATGGCTCGGCAAAGTCCTTACATGGATTCCTGGATTCCTGCTTGGTGCATTTTACTTTTAAGCCCTACTATTTTTCAACTTCCAGGGCGAAGGTGGGCTTAATAATCTCGCACCTCACAGGGAATGCGTTGCCCTGGGCCACTCCACTAGTCAACTCTGGAGATGCCCTCCTGGATGATTATGATGGATTTATTCAGGCACTCAAAACTATGTTCGACCGCCCAGAACAGGTTTATAGTGCTCAGGAACAGTTACTTGATTTCCGACAGGGTTCCCAGCATATGCTAACGTATGTTACTAGATTCAAACAATTGGCCAAGGAAGCAGATTGGTCCTCAGAAGCAAGTTTCACTATTTCGCAGGGGTCTAAATGAGGATATAAAGGATGAATTAGCCAGAGTGGTTCGTCCTAGCTCATTGCAGGGTCTTATGGATCTAGCCATGCAAATAGACTTCCGAATCCAGGAAAGAAAGGCTGAAAGAAGAAAGACCAAGATACCCTTTCAAAAGAACTCTCTTGAGACTTCTGTAAAAACCGATCCTGCCCCAACCCCTGACATAGATCCGGAACCCATGCAGATAGGAGCCTTCCATGGACCTATTACCCCACAAGAAAGGATGAGAAGGATCCACACAGTATTGCATGTATTGTGCCTCGGATAAACACCTTGTTAGAGAATGTCCTCTAGCCCCTCCACGGCGTTCGGGAAACGCCAGCTCCCGATCCTAGATGGAGCGAGGTGTCGGGAGAGAGATGTTTGGTCCACATCAATTCCATCCTTGAACTGTCCTGGACAAAATAATCGGTGATACTACAGGCCTTCCTGACGCCCTCCAAGAATAAGACCTATCCCATTCTGGCCTTGGTGGACTGCGGAGCTATGGGAATTTTCATTGATCAAGACTGGGTTGTTAGTCATCATATTCCATACAAGACACGAAGCACCATGCAGCCGGTGGAAGCAATCGACGGAAGACCCCTCCCTTCAGGACCCATAAGTCTGCAGACAAAAGAGATCCAACTTTCCATAAACCATCACCAAGAGCGGATTACACTCGACATCATTAAGTCAGCCCATTACCCCATGGTATTGGGTATGCCCTGGTTACAAAAGCACAATCCGTTTATCAATTGGACAGCAGGATCACTATTCCTGGGCTTAGAGTTTTGTATGTCCCACTGTCTATCCCTGGATCCCTCCTCGACACCTCCTAAAGAACCACTAAGAGACCAGAAAACACCACTCATGGTTTCCAATATCATACAAGTCCTAGAGGCCTATCAGGGATATGCTGATGTATTTTCAACTGCCATAGTCCAGGCCGTACTCCCTCACAGACCTGAAGACTGTGCCATAGATACAGATCCCTCAGCAGTGATTCCCTTCGGCAGAATGTTCATTCTTTCTGAACCTGAGAAAAAGGCCCTCCGAGAATACCTGGACACCAATCTTGAAAACGGCACCATAAGACCCTCAAAATCTCCAGCGGGTGCTTCGTTGTTCTTCGTTCCCAAGAAGGACAACAATGAACTCAGACCTTGCCTCGACTATCGTGGCTTAAATCAATGCACCCTCAAAGATTGGTACGCACTGCCCCTGATCTCGAATATCCTGGAAGCTGTGAGAGGCGCCGGAATTTTCACGTAGTTGGATCTCTGGGGTGCCTACCATTTAATCCGTGTCCGGGAAGGACACGAATGGAAAACAGACTTTAGAACACACTTTGGTCACTATGAATATCTAGTCATGCCCTTTGGACTAGCTAATGCTCAACGTTTTATGGACACTGTGTTTTCTGACATGTTATTCCTCTTCGTCATTGTCTATCTGGATGACATATTGATCTTTTCCAAGGATCCTCTAAAGCATAAAGAACATGTAAAGGCAGTATTACAACGACTGTGAACACAAACTTTTAGCCAAACCCGAAAAATGCTCGTTTCACGTTACTTCTGTTCACTACCTAGGATTCATCCTTAGCCCAGAAGAAATTGGTATGGACCCTTCAAAAGGTAAAAGCCATACTGGCTTGGCCCGCTCCCACATCTGTGAAACAAGTTCAATCTCCTTCCTGGTGCTTGCCAACTTCTCCCGGAAGTTCATTTCTACCTTTTCCGAGATCGTTCAGCCGATCGTTGCTCTCTTGAAGAAAGACACCCCCTTTATCTGGTCTACACCGCAAGATGAAGCATTCGAACGATTGAAGACAGAGCTCACGCAAGCCCCCATCCTGACCTACCCGACATAAATCGCCCATTCCTAGTGGAAACGGATGCCTCTAACTACGCCATAGGAGCAGTCTTGAAACAGGTACTTGAGGATAAACTGGAACACCCCATTGCTTACCTCTCACGAACCCTGACTCCCAGTGAGACACACTATTCCGTCCTGGAAAAGGAACTGTTAGCCATCCGCCAAGCCTTCACTGAATGGGGACATCTACTTCTGGGTGCTAGATATCCAGTTCAGGTCTGCACGGACCATCGGAATCTTCAAATTCTACAGTTGTTGGAGTGCAGGAACAGTCGTCAGGCGCGTTGGGCCTACTTCTTTGCCCAGTACCAATTCCAAATCACTCATGTTCCCGGATCACAAAACATGATTGCTGACGCCTTATCTCAACGTCCCGACTATTTAACCACTGAAGACAAGGCCTATCCTAAAATGTTTCCCCACACGATCTTTGTAGCTCAAGCAGTCAACCTCCTGGAAGAAATCTGAGTGCAAACCCAGTCCTCTGACCTCTGGAAGGATATTTCAAGAACGAATCCATGGAACCTAAGAGTTAAGGAAGGATATTTATTCAAGGACAATGCACTGGTCATTCCTACACAGAAATTACAACAAAGAATGATAAACCTCTGCCATGATACCCTTCACTCCGGACATCGTGGCATAACTAACACCCTCCGTCTTATACAAAGACAGTTTTGGTGGCCTGGAAGTAAGACCGACGTAAACAGTACATCAAAGCTTGTGCTGTCTGCAGTCAAAACAAACATGATAACAAGAGACCGGCGGGTCTTCTACTGCAACCATCACTGCCAACAAGATCATTGGAATTCATTGCTACAGACTTCATTGTGGAATTACCACCTTCCCGAGGATACACGACCATCATGGTAACCATAGACTTGTTCACTCATATGGCTCATTTTACGCCTCTGTATAAACTATCATCCTCCTCAGAACTTGCTGGAATCTTCCTGGAACACATTTTCCGTCTTCATGGACTTCCTTCCAAGATCATATCTGACCAAGGACCTCAATACGTCTCACAATTCTGGAAACATCTGTGTCATATTCTAGGGATCCAACGCGCTCTCTCATCAGGTTATCACCCACAAACCAACGGAGCCACGGAACATGTAAATCAGACTCTAGAGCAATATCTTCGTTGTTTTGCCACCAAGGTTCAGGATGACTGGTCTCTCCTTATGCCCTTGGCCGAGTTTGCTTACAACAATTCCGATCACTCAGCAGTCGAGGTCAGCCCTTTCTATTGCAGTCAAGGTTTTCACCCCTCCGTTTTACCTTCTGTTCTTCCACATCCCACACCAGTACCTACTCTCGACTCATGGATTGAGACTCTCATGAACATACACAAGGAAGCCAAGGAACAATTGGAAGGGGCCCAGACACGCACTAAGCGTTATGCGGACTCCAAAGCGCCTTCTTATTATGTTGGTGATCAAGTCTGGTTGTCCTCGAAACTATTACCACGACATCTACGGCCAAACAAATTAGCCCCCCCCGGTACTATGGACCATTTTCCATAAAAGAAATCATCAATCCTGTCTCATTCCGGCTCAAGCTACCAGACTGCTGGAAGAGAATACACCCAGTCTTTCACACTTCTCTATTCAAATCCTACATCCGATCCACCCGGAAAACCTGCAGACCCAGTCCTGTGATTGTGGACAATCAACTGGAATATGAAGTGTCCAGAATATGCGATTCCAGGTATAAATGGGGTCGACTTCAATACCTGGTTGAATGGAAAGGATATCCTCCTAGCGAGAGAACCTGGGAACTAGTTTCTAACCTAAATACCCCCCGATTGCTTAGAAGATTCCATCTCATACACCCGGGCAAACCTGGTGGAACAGGTTTTCGGAGGAGGCATGCTGTCATGACCCATAGAACTTGCCCTTTCTGGACTTCCTGGTCCTTATCGCAACAGGGCTTATATTCCTTGTTACTCCCAAACATGGCCGTCCCAAGTGACTTGCCTTGCACCAGCCTTTACGTCGGACACGGCACGTTCTATAAATTGGCCACGGCCCCGCGCGTCTCAACGCTATCATTAGGTAGTGACTAGACGTGTGTGTGCTGTTCGGCGAATCCACTATTCCTAGTTTCCTGGTCCCTTCTTCCTTCCTTCCACCTTTTCCCTCTAAATCTGCTCCCGGAATCCTCAACCCTAGCGACCGCTACTTTCTTCCTGGACATCCTGGAACTGCAACCTTCCTGGAACTCTGAACGCGCTCTGGAGACTCGAGCGAGCCTATACAAGACCCGATCTGTCCACAAGAGGAATCCTCCCGCGGAACAGAGCAAGAAGCGATCCCAGGCGAGACGGGGGGAGATTTATGACAATTTCGACAAGCAGGTAATTGAGTGCAGACTGGGAAAGCCTTGCCTTATGGAGATAAGACAGCAACAGTGACCAGCAGGTACTTGGCAACCTTGTCACAGGCAAGAAGGGATGCAACAGGCATACAGATCAAAGTGAAAAACAAAAAAGGAGGTTGAAGTTAGATAGAAAATAGAAACAGATGGCAGGGAGAGTTGAGAGAGGAAACTGCAGGCACAAGTAAGTGATATGGCATAAGCAGGTGTCAGGAAGCAGGGGTAACCAAGCACAATCTGAAGGGAGCAAGGGAAAGCCTCATCCGCAAGTACAGGTGCTAAGAGAGGAATGAAAGGTAACAGAGCGAACAATGTAACGGCAACCGGCAGCAATACATATTATAAAGAAAAGTTAGGAGAGCATTGATTTTGGAGAAGTCACTAGGAGCAGGATGCCAAATAAGTGACTTGGGGGAGAAAGTCAGAACGGAATGCAGAGGCAAAACGAGCTGTGGATACCAATAATTGGGATAATGTCAATGCTGATTTAGAACACATCTCCGGTAGTAAAGCTAAAGGGGTAGCAGAAATGAAACAAAGTCAGAGAAGGAAATAACCTGATTGCGAGGAAATAATAGCAGTTGAGATAGAGGGTAAGAGCCAGCAGGAGGGCATCAAGCCATCCGCACCTTGAGAGAACGAGAAGCAGTCAGCTAGGCGTCACAACGGGGGACATGCCAGCGATCCTGCGAGTTGAACTGGAGTATCCGGGTAGAGAAAAGTAGAATGCGCCGAGCCGCCGGAAGCCCTGGATAGGCCCAGACAGGAATCACCTTTATCCGGATCCTTAAACAGGGGGGCGGCTTTGCCTGCCAGCTCCCCACCAATCCCAGGACATATGTGGGCATCAGCCTACCAGAGACATCTTGTGGCAGGAAGACGGGCAAAATCAACAGTCCATTCTACGCTGCAGCGGGGACCCCGCCATCTTAAAGAGGAGCCGATGCTCCAAAAAAAGCAATGTTAATTTGTTGTTCATAGATATGTATCGCACTCCCAGTACCCGAAGGCTTAAGGGCGCAGACAAAAATTAAGAGATGACGTGACAAAACGAAGCCCAATTATTCTGATTAGTACTGATCGGGGGTCAACTTAAATGGAGCTAGAAGAAAAGAAAAGTCTTCAGTTTCTACTTAAAATCCTCTGTAGATACAGTATTTATAAGAGCCGGGGTCAGGGTGTTCCATGCTAATTTGGCTGCTAAACTATGTTGGTGTTACATTGTGTCGTTTTTAAGAGATTAATATTGTTAGATCTCAAAGATCTGGTGCTAGTTTTTTTTTTACAATAGCATCCATTAAATAAGATGGCATCTGACCCAGAAGACATTTGTGTGTTATAAGTAACAACCTAAAACACACCCTAGCCTGTATAGGGAGCCAATGTAGGCTCCGTCCTGCCTCCAAAACATGGTCCCTATGGTGAAGTCATTTCACAACCCTCACTGCCCCATTCTGGATGACCTGGAGGCGGTGAAAGTCTGTTTGGGTAATACCTATTAAAATACTACAACAATAATCCAATTTGGAGCCAATGACAGCTCTAGCTAGAGTGTCTGAGTTTTTCTCAGAAATGAGAGGGCGTAAAGGTTGGAATAACTTAATGAAGTATGAAGAGGAGGAAAATAGACTCTTCACCCGAGCCTTCATGTTCAGGTTCTTATCCAAAATAATACCCAAGGTCTTCACCTTACTCTTCACCTCAATGGTGCAGTTGTCTATATTAAAATTCTTGTACATCGGTCCTAGTTTCGCAAGTCTAGTATCCGAGCCAACAATCATAAGTTATGTTTTGGCACCATTAAGTGCCAGGCTGTTCAACAGCATCCAATTATGGATATTTTGGTATGCTTTGTTGATGTTGATTTCATCTTCACATTGTGAGCCTGAGATAGTAATGACACATTGTGTGTCAGCAGCGTAGTTGGTGGATACAATCCTTTCTTGTTCTAACATAAAAAAGAAAGGCATCATGAACATATTATAAAAGCATGGGGGTGACGCAAGCTCCTTGCGGAACCCCATACAGCAAGGGAATTGGTTTTGCCTCTGCAGATTCACTCGCCACTCTAACCTGTCTGCCACTCAGAAATGAGATAATCCATTGAGTAGCCTGAGCTGAAAAGTTGGCGATTTCTCTTAACCTGATGGACAGAATCGAATGGTCCACCAGGTCGAAGGCTGCCGAGAGGTCTAGGATCATAAGTAAGGCTGTTTAACCTTCGTCCAAGCCTTGATGCAGATGACATTTTAGGGCTAAAATGGCGTCCCTGTCCCATGATTTTCGAGAAACCTAGATTGATATGTATGAAGGATATGGTTGTTATTTAATAAAAGTGAAATCTGATCGTATGCAACTCTATCCAAAATTTTCAATAAAAAAATGGTGTTGGTGATAGGTCTATAATTAGAAGACATCAAGGGACAGAGATTGGATTTTTTTAATAGGGGCGTGATCGAAGTATTTTTTATGTCATCTGGGACACTATTCTGGGCAAAGGAGGCATTAACAAATTTAGTGAGCGCTGGAATCAATATGGGTGAACACTCGATCACGATTGCAGAACATGGTCCCCCTTACAGCTAGTGATTCTTAATTGAGCAATAATTTTAGATAATTCTGCTTCCGATACTGCAGAGAAGTTAAATAACTGAAGCTCCTCATCCTTTTTAAGTAGGGTATAAACATTGGCTTCTAAATCTTTTCGAAAGATTCTTTAATCCTCTCTAGTTTATTGATCATAGCATCCTGGATACTTGTATACCAAATCTAATTTTTTAGAATGGGGTCTTGAAAAGGACCCCGAGTGTGTTCTTGCTCTTTTAATATTTTAAAGAGTTCTTTGATATTGGATGTAGCATTCGCTATTCTGACATTCAGTGACTCCTTTTTGGCTGCAATCATAGTCAATTTATAAGTAGTTGCAGCTTTTTTATAGGCGGCCAGACTACGTGAGTCTCGACACTGTCGCCAGGCATAAAACAGTTTAATTTTTATAGCCTTGAGCTCTGTGGGGTTACTATTTAACCAGGCATTACTTCTGCGTTTAGTTTGGTATTTTTCCTTGACGGGGCCTAACCTCTACGTAGCTGCACTTAATGATTTCATAAAGGTATTAGTAATTTCCTCTAAACTTCCTGTATTGCAAATTTCTGCATTCAAGTCCGTGGCCCATGAGGTCAGATTCTCTCGTGTCAGTTTCTTAAGACTTCTGACTGGTAAGGAAACCTTAGATTCAGTCAATCTTTTTGTAAAGTAACTGATAGAGGTCTTAAAGTAGATGCCGAAGTGACCCGACCAGGGGCGTGGTTTGACTGCAATTTCTAGTAGATTGAGATTGTGCGTAGAAACCCAGGCCAACGTGTGTCCTTTTATATGTGTGGGCTCTCTGATAAAGTGAGAGAAGCCCAAGAAATCCAGAGCCATCTCCATAGCTCCTGCAGTGGCGTCCATGTCACGACCCAACCAGAGATTTAAATGATGCCCTAAGAGAAGTAATTTGGTGTTGGGTTTAAGGAAAGATAGGAGATAATTGTTCAGTTGTGTCGGGAAAGTGGATACTTGAGTCGGAGCGGATAAAAGCAATACAATATCTGATGCTGACTTTGACCAATAAAAGTTCTACTCCTGGTATGTCATCAATCTTGGTTTCCCAAGTTTTTAAGACTGCTTTGTTGATCAGGGCCATGCCTCCCCCCCAGCTATCTGTTCTAATCTGCCTTATCATACAGTACCCTTCCTGTATGGCCAGTTTCAAAGCAGGACCCGCAGCCTCATGGCTCCAGATCTCTGTGAGGGTGCAGATATCCAGATTACATTCTATAAGTAATGAAGGCCCTCAATCCCCACCGGCTCCACCACCCACGGCCAGGGCGGGATCAGGCCTTATGGTGGTTGAGCTGGGGAAAGGGTCAGCGGCACAAGGGTCTTCTATGTTAGTGGAAGAATAGTATTGGGGAACTTGCATACTTTCTTGACTACAAGGCACAAGGGCTCGGAACTAGAGAAGCAGTTAAATATCTTAGAGCTATGGAGGATGTATGAAAAAGGCCGGAAGGACCATAGTGTTAAAATCATGGAACAAGGGCCAGAAAAGGAGGGTGCATAAATTCCTTCTGCACCACCCCCATATGGGTGCTATCCTTTATCGCCCGTAAAGGTGTATACAGACCCTAAGTTTGAATCTCCATTTTCCCCAGCGGCTCTCCACTGGCTGCAAGACATAAGAAACGCCTCCATCAGTTACGATTTCTAAGAATTGGGATCTTGAAGAAAGTGGAAGGGTAACTCCTTCCATGGTTCGGGCTGCAGAAAGTTTTGCGAACGGAGAGCAGGAAGGGAATAACTCACCCGACTGCAAAGTTAACAGACAGATTAAGGGTGGAGGAACGAGAGAGAGGCCAGCTGCTAGAAGAGCGGATGAAGGGACAAGAACGAGGGATATCAGGCATTTACCTGCTTGGATAGAGGATAAGTTATGAAGAATGGTGGAGATACAATAGCGGGGAAAAATGAAAGTAGCGCTGAGACTAGCAGAGGAAGAGGTAGTGCTGCTATGGCAGGAAAGAGATGAATAACATAAGGCAGGTAAGGGAAGTGGAAGCATGGGCAGGTTCTTTTTAGGTTGGATAAATCTGCTATCAAAACTGTTGTGGTGGATATGTAGAATAGGGATACTGCCACAGGTACAGTGTTTGAGCATGGAGGACGGGAGGCAGCACCCTTTGGTAGTGCCGATTATGCTTCCATAGCCGCAGAGGGGGGGTCAGGGGAAATCGTAACCGGAAACAAGAGATGCAGATTAACGAGAATCAGATTTCAAGCAGGGAGAGTAGGGTTTAGTTGCCCTACGTCCCGCTCCAGAAGCAGCGCCAGAGAGCACACCATGGAGCCATAGGACATGCCAGGGTACTTGTGTGGCTGTAGTAAGTGGTAGAGATATGGGGGCAGCCCCAGTAAACAGGTATAACTCAGTTTCCGTTACTCCAGAAGGGTCAAGGAAGTGTGCATTATGTCTCGTGGCCACATATGGACTGGAACAACTTTATGAAGAAACAGCATTCGCTCAATGCCGGGGCGGGGAAGTGGATTTATGCATTGGAGAAACATACCGCCAGTGTCATGTTGGCCACAGGGGATATGAAACGCCTATTTGCGGGTCTGATGGGGGCGTGGTCAGATGAGCTTTGGAAAAGAGCGGGTGTATCCAGGAGTTCAGTTTCCTTACGAATACCCATAAGAGACAAGCTTTTAACAATTATAGGGCATAGATATGCGGGTCCCTCTGACTTATGTATCCAGATATGCTACATATAAATTTGATTTTAACGGAAACAATGAATTTGGAGGATGATCCTGCCCGCCACAACCAGTTGATACAGGAGATGTGGAGGGTAGAGACAGGAGAAGTGTGGGACCAAAGCATGGCAATTTCTTACGACATGCTAAAGAACTGACTCCCTAAGGATGTCCAGCATGATTTAGAAAAGGTGGTAGGAATGGAGGCCGATAGTAGGCTGGAGATTCAAGCACATACTGTGCAATTTTGTAAAAGGAGGCAAGAAAAGTATAGAGCAAACACAACATGCTGAGGCAAAGCTTGTGCAAAAGAAATTGGCACGATTTGTTTGAAAGGGGCAGCAATTACAAACTCTATGGAGGGACAGCAGAGGAAATTGGTACAACAGGGACAGAGTGAATCGGGTATGTCACAGAGTTGGATGGACGGGTATCTTCCCGGTCCAAGGCAAATGAGAGGGTTTCCAATGGGTAGGGCAGGATTTCCATCAGGAAGTGGGTCATTTGGCGGGTTCGGAGGAATGGTTCCTCGGTTTAATGGCCCAATAGGAAATAATTATAGAGGGTACTATGAGATTCAGTGTTGATGGTTGGAACACGTGTCAAGAGATTATCCTGACAGGCCACAGTATTTTAACATGGGAACTCAGTAGATGCAATCCCAAACACCACCATATGCCTATGTGGAATTGCAGCATGCACAGGTTGAATAGAACACAGCGACTAGGGCTGCGCAGACCTATTGTAAAAACTGATAAAATGGGGATGCCTGGGATTGTTATCATTAGAGAATCATTAGAGAATAAGTACTCTTTGTTAGAGAACCATTATTTAGTATTATCCCTTTAGGAATCATTGCATCCTGTTTAGCTATCCATTGTACATTATTGAAGTAGACACTATCCACATCATTAGACTGCCACTTTGAATGCATTAGCCATTTGCATTATGCATTTGAAGAAAGAAATAGGCCCTGTTATATGAAGGGTTTGCTTAGTTATGTTATTGCCATATATGATTGAAAGAGATGCTTTTAGAATGATATGTTTGCATTATAGCGCTTGCCATTGGGAGAGAAATGTGCTAGCCACTAGAGAACGAATGAGGCATGAAATGACACACTGTCATATTTGGAAATGCCACATAGAACCATTTAGAATGACACATTGTTATTTTTGTAGAGACACATTTATAGATGTTATGTACACATATATGTATGTAGAGTGTGCACTTAGAATGAGTTTGCATATAGAGAGCGCTTGTATTTGCGAGACAAAGAGTAAACGTCAGGAAGCATTTAGATGGCATTATAAAGCCATTCTGAAGGAGACAGAGGGGCACTGGGCTCAGTGCGGAGAAGTTATGGTACACTGTGAGGAGGAATTTGTAAACAGTTTGGTTGAGAAGAGGTCGTCTTTGTCCGAGTGGAGACGGCCTGGCTAATCAGCATGGGTTGGTGTGCCGCGGAGACAGCAACTGTGGGAGGGAGCGTGACATGGGGAGATGGGAGAGAAGCCCTTTCAGGCAAGGAGATGCTTTGAACACAGGCACAGAGAGAGGATTTCATGATGCAGACAGAGCCAACAGTGGAGTGAATGGAGAAATGGAGGAATAGATGGTGTTTTGCACCGCACACAGAAGGCCAAGGCAGAGATATGATGTCCAATGTCACTCTGACACAGAACAAATAGTGACCACAATACGAAACACTCATAACACAGACTGGCAGGCATTGGTAACAGAGAAAGAAACATTCTTAGCTTAGAGAATGCAAGTAACCATGGGAATGAGTGCGTCATTGGAAAGTATAACCAGAAGTTGCTGTGAGAGAGTTGGAGTAGTTGCTGTGGGAGAATCCGATGGGCTAGTTGCTGTGAGAGATGGTGCTGGATGCGATGAGGGAGAGGTGTCTTGTTGCAGCAGAACCTGATGAGGCCTTGATAAGATTGATCTGGCAGAGAGAGAGCGAGGCCCGGCTCTGAATGACTGGCCGATTGCAGAGCAGCGGAAGAGGAGACACTTGACAAACACAGGGCTGGAGAGGAGAGAGGTGCAAATGGGAAGCATGGTTTATGTCCTAGACTGAACTGATTGATTAGAACAGACACTCACACAAAGAGCTTTGGGTTTGGGAGAAGGGAAAATCAGGCAGGGATTGTCTTAGATAGAGAGAGTGAAGTATGGTGTGGATTGGATAGGTTTGATCCTGCATGAAGGAGAGGGATGCTGACGCTTGCATTAGACTGCATTAGAATCACAGGCTTGCACCATAGGCTTGCATTAGAAACCTGTAAGGCTTATAGTTATTGCATGGTAGATTTGCACCAAAAGTATAAAGGGTGCAAATTAGATGGTGGCAATAGTTTTAGTAATGTTTGAATTATGCTTTGCCATGCATAAATAAATGTATTCTATTGTTATAATTAAATAGATTCATGTGTTTTCTTTGTGTCTTGTGTTATTGTGTCTATAGGTGTATGTATGTTAGGAGTAATCTAGGAGTAACATAGTGCACATAGGCCCTGAGACACAGAAGCAGGGGGGGTATAGTGATCCACACCCCCTAGGAGATTGTCTAAAACCGGTGCATGGTTGTCCAGGGGGGCAAGACAATGGTAGGGATTTATTTTACAAACTAACACTATGGATCCCATCATGCCAGCACAAGCATCGGTGCAGACATGGGACAAGAATTCTTTACCCCAAGGAACAGTTAATCACAAAGTATTTTTTGAGGAAGTCCTTTTTCGCTCCCTGGTGCCACAATGCACTAAGAGTAAGACAGCCCACAGAGGTCTCTGATGAGTCCAGTCCTGTCCATTACCACTGATCCAGAAGAGGAATCCCGAATAGGTGTGCAGTTAAGTTATCAAACGTTCTCATTCATGGTCGACACAGGGGCTACGACATCTTACATTAAGGAAGGTGAGTTCCCCTTGTCAGGAAAAACAATGGACACAAAGGGATTCCCTGGGGCTATCCTGTCGGTTCCTTGACCTGAAGATCGCTGTTTTAAGGTAGGTACTCAAAATGTATCTGCCCCTTTGTTGTACAGTAGGGACAGCCCCGGCAAATCTTTTGGGAAGAGACCTCCTGAGCAAACTACAGATGTCAATCGCTTTTACGGAGGAAGGTATAAGTATGCTCGACTCCAGGTTTGTATTCGGCAATAGAAGTAGCATGGAAGAGGGTGAATGTGAAAAAGGATGCCCTGGAGGGAGGTGAGGCACTTTTTTGTTGATGTCTTGTGGATGGGTAATACCGGGTCAGATTGAACAAATAGTGGCCTTCCCATTACTCTGCGCAAGCGGTGGAACTAGTGGCACTTATAGAGGCATTAGTAATGAGTAAGGGGAAGGCAGACACCACCTATTCTGACTCCACTTACATCACCTCCACTGTACATTTAGGGTTATCAAGGTGGCAGAGAAGACTGTTTAGGAGGTCTGATTGGTCCCCTATAGAGCATGCATTGCTGCTATTGCGACTAAATAAAGCGTTCACTTTAACTGCAGAGATAGGTTTAGTTAAATGCATGGCTCATTTTAACCGCACTAATACAATAGCTCTTGGGAATGAAGCCGCAGACAAGGTGATGAAGGAAGCAGCATATTTACCATTTAGAGATTCCCAGAAAATGAAAACTTTGCCCCAGCAGGTACAATTGCCAGTCCCATATACACTGCAGTCCTGGTGCTTCAGATCATAGAGATATGAGGAAGAGCCCCTAGAGAGGAACAGGATCTCTGGAAGAAAAGAGGATGTGTTCTCTCACCCACAGATTTGCTGTGGAGACAGGAGTTGACGGGAAAGTAGCAATGCTTGTAGAGCTGCTTTTAATGGCTCTAGAACTACATTACCCATGGCACACTTCTCTGTGACAAATCACAGCAGAGCACCACAAAGAATGGTTTATCCCAAACCTACAGGAAGAGGCAAGTAGATTTGTAGGGAACTGTGTAATGTGCAAATAATTGAATCCTAGAAACTCCATGATGTCCGCAAGGGGAGTCTTGCCTGGGCCCTCAGGGACATTCAGGGAGCTCCGTATAGACTTTGTGGACATAATCACGAGGTGCAATAACTGTAGATACTTGATTGTCCATTCTCTGTTGTTAATTGTCCATGGCTTGAGGTTGGTCATACTGATGCTAAATCAGCAGCAATATTTCTGGTGAGAGAGGTATTTCCACAGTGGGGAATTTGTGAGGTCTTAAAATCCGACAATAGAACCCACACTGTTAATTCCTTGTTTGCAGAAATTACTTCGCTTTTAGGAATCAAGCACAGGTTGTGCTCAGTTTACCACCCGCAGGCCATCGGCATCATGGAGAGGCTCAATGAGGTCCTTAAGGCCTGTTTAGCGAAATTGTGTAATGAATTGAAAAAGTCTTGGCACTACTGCCTTCCTCTTGCCTTGCTTTAAGAAACCAGCCAGGAAAAGACCATCATTTGAGCCCCCACAAAAATATGAGGGGGCGTAGGTTACATGCACCTCTCTCACCTCCATGTACAGCATCAGACACACACAACAAGACTGCACAGTTTCCTAGGAGAGGAGATTAGGGAGTACCTTAGGACTTTAACGAAAAGTGGTAAGATCATATCTTCACAGGTTGTGTCTTCTCACCAACAGACTACAGGAGAAAACCGCAAAGAAACCGACGATCAACGCAAGCCACAGCTGCTCCTGGGAGACTGGATCTTTATCGTGTGTCATTGGAATGAATGGCATTTCCATGGGCCTCACTGCGTTATCTATGCAACTCCAACTGATGTGAAGGTGGAGGGCAACAAGTATTGGAGTCACTTCAGTGATACGGCACCCCTGCACCGGCACAGCAGCAGGCATAAAGTTCAGTATGTCCTAGGACTCCACCGTTCATTCAAGTGCAAATGGTGGTGTGAACGAAGATCTGGGACTTACATTTCTCTGTCTAGAAAAAAGGAAATGTTTACATTTATAATGTGTGTTCAAGTAAGAGATTTTAAGGTCCTTAAGACTCATTTGTCATTGTGTCTGAAGACAGCAACACATGTAAATATAAAAGGCTCAAATGTATCTAGGTTTATGGAATTCACAAATGTATTGTTAAGAGGAAAAATAAATGTCAATAATGATTTTTGGGTAATGGGGGCTGATGAGCAAGATCCCAAAACAAATTCACATGGTTTTGCAGTGGATAGTATATGGTATAGCCATATGAGGAAGGTTGGGATAGATAGATCAGCAGGATACTGCTACATCTGCTCTCTCATCCACCTTGTTTCTGGCATCCCTAGGGTGTTTAGCCTGAACGAGGTAGAGGTAGCAGAAGCAATATGCTTAGGGCACCTAGCCTTGTGCAGGGTCCGAGGGCAGTTTAATGGGAAATCCGTCACAAAATCAATTCTACATGTCCAAGACTGTTCAGATGTCGATCGTAAGAAGCGGAGCAGAACAACATGGAATACATTACTCACCGTAATCGTATTTCTGGTGATTGTATCTGCTTAGATTCACATGCTATGCATAGGCCGACATCTAGTGGAAGCTGCAGAGTATTATAGTTGTTGTTTTCGAAACTCGAAAATGGACGCCGAAATAGGGCGTGCCAGTAATACCATCCCTAGTGCGACGTTCCCCTTGTTATCCAGAGAGCCTAATTTATTTATTTTGTTATTTTCATGTTTGCTTGTTAGGCGCTTCTACAATAAGAAAATACTGTTTCAAAGCTCCCACAGCGCGAGGGAGGGAGCAGAAGTGGGAAATACATTGAAATACATAAAAAACACAATATTTAAGAGCATTGGGGAAAGAAAAAGAGGACGTACCTACTGTGTCTTGTGAGTATTCAGAATGTGAAAGTGCAGCAAGGAAGATGGCAGGGGTAAGTGCTGAGGAGTCTGAGCTCATTGGTGAGCCACAGATGAAGTGCTAGGAATGTTGAGTGCTACATGGACTGGAGCCGCGAGGGGTGTAAGTGTGAGCCTCCAGGGCGGAGGCGGTAAGTGCAAGTACAGAGGATAGAAAGGAGCTGGGCCGATTGGGTGCGGGAGGTCAGGGCCCTGAGGATGCATAAGGGCCCAGGACACCAATCGCAGAAACTGTGGGATTAGCAGGGGAGAGAAGAAAGGAAGGAGGAGGTAAAGATGAGAGTCTTAAGGATTTGGAGCCAGAGGAGCTTAGTGGTCTAGAGGGAGAGTACTTAGATAAAGTTGACGATTGCATGGTCCCCTAGCCTAGACCGCCTTGTGGATGATGTAGAGGGATTTGATTTTAACCCGTGCAGCAACCGGGAGCCAGTGAAGACTATTTAGTACAGGAGAGGTGCAGCCCATGAGCTTAAGGCCAAAGATAAGTCTTGCTGCCCTATTCTGGATTAGCTGGAGGGGTTGCAGAGTGGAATATGGTAGTTTGAGGAAGAGGCTATTGCAATATTTAAGCATAGAAAGAACCATGGCTAGGGTTGGGTCAAATTAAGCCTCAGGGGGGGAAGTGAGAAAAGGGAGAATTCCTTTGAGAAGAAAGAGCTGAAAGTGCGATTGAGTCTAGGAGGGGCTATTTGTCTAAATATCAATGGGACCAAGGGGTGAAGAGTTGTAGAGCTGGAGAAATGAAGGGATTCTGAGAAGAAGGGGTGGCACGAATAAACCAAGAATGTCTGACTGTGTGGTGAAATTAGTTGCATCATCTGATGTGGCTCAAAGAGCCAGAAAAACCTGTTAAGATAGAGACACTCACCCATTTTTGTAGGGCAATGGCATGGGGCCGATTAGCACAAATGGGAACTGCAGTTGCACGCTTCACATCGCTGATCTGGCTTGAGGCACGGCTGCCCTTCTAGACAATTTCTGGATTTGTGGATTGAATACATATAGGCAGTTGCCTCCATCCTGGCGAGGTGTGCGCATTTTCTCTACACTCCACGTACCAGTCATCATCCCCGAGGAGCACCTGGTCCTGGCCCATCCAATGCAAAATGCTACATCTGTGCCCCTTACATGGACAGACCAATTACTTTGTTCAAGGACGAGAATCAGGAACTATTGCCACGCATCAGACGCTCAAATTCCATGTCAGTAGTGATGAATCCGCAATGATGATTAAACACAACTTTATTCTGCAATTTGAGCCATATAAGCAACAGACACAGTTGAAAAGGTTAAGATTCCACACCTTAAAATTCAAACCTAAAAGCAAAGTTAAAACCATAGATTCAAATTGGTATCAAGTGTGAATTCCATCATCCATCTGGTAAAAAAATCAAAATGAATTATTTTTAGAACACCATATGATTAAGAACCACCAGTGAGATATCAGACTACTAGATGTTATATAAATTAACAGAGAGCAAAAGCATACATTTTTAGGGTTCAGAGCACTGGCATGTAGTTTGGCAGGTTGCACCGACTCAGACCATGTTACACCTTTTCAGCCATGCCCAATGCAAAAACCTTGACACCAAAAATACAGCGTCCAATTCTTTGGCATTTGTACAGCGCTCAAGTGTGGATCGTACAGACCTAACATTTCTCATTCTAAATAGAAATAACAAGTAGCGGGACCCAAAACAACAAAATGTATAACTGTTTCCTAAGTGGCACTGCAGGCCAGGCACACACAAGCGGTAGTAGGCTTCCATTTGGCCTAATAGGATGCCACTTTCAGTGTTGTTTTCTTATCGGTTCTCCCCTTGACTCACCACCTGTGATGAACCGCTTGGCTTTTCTTGTTTCTGGAGTCAAGGACGGTACCACGGTAGAAAGCGTCTCTCCCTGTCCTGATTATCAGTGTAGGAAGGCTCTGTGTACCGTTGACATCTCCTGCAACACACGCTGGCTATTGTTTGCGGTCTTATTGATTTCTTTCACAGAGGCTTCGAGACCAGAGGTCAGAAAGGTCTAGGTCGATTCTCTCCTTGTCACCCCTTCGGTTCTTGCCGCCTTTCTCCTCCTCTTGAACTACCGTACTTGGACAGCTGTCTCGTCATGTGGTCTGCCTTGCTCTTTGAGTGCTCTCGTGCTCCACCTTGTATCCATGTGGGGAAGAGGAAAGGGCCGTCAGACATGTGCGAGTCTGGTCAATTGCCTGACCCTCGTTTTGGGGCATGTCAGGTAAACGGCTCTGGTGTTAGTCTGTTGTCTTTCGTAATGTGCAAAAGTGTTTGTGTTGGAAGGGGGGTTAGAGTTTGAGTATCCTACTTGGTAGGATGGAGAAAAGGCTAGAAGAAGGGGGATAGCGCGTCTCACCCGTCGGTGTCTCACTTCCACTCCTCGAGGACCCCCCTCATTCGTCCACCCCCAGGAACTGGATCCAATAGCGATGGCCATGTCCTGGCCACCCGGATAGATCGATCCCTGGGGACTAGTCAGGAGGACACCGTCAGGTTTCTCACACTGTACAGTTCCAATGCAGGGGAAGACAGCTCTCTTGCCATGGGCACTAAAAAAAACTGTGGATTCACCTGAAATATTTATTAATTGTCGCTGTTGCCTTAAACTAATGATTTAGCCAAATTAAGTTATGAGAGAACCGGATACCCTCATGGCCACCTGTTCCAAAGCATGACCTTCTATTTCAATTCTTATAGAGGACCTCCTGGCTGACTTGTGTCTGAAGAACATAAGCTTGGTTTTATCAGTGTAAATTACCTATTTTAGACATTTACATTTTCTGATAAAAATGTACAAATTGTATTTAAGACCCATGGATGATGTTGACAGGATGACTGTCATGATGCCCGCTCCCGGGGAGCCAGTTCAAGCCCTGCGTCCCCGAAAGCGGACATCCAGTCCCCAAGGAAGGACCCAGCAACCCCATATAGGGGCCCTTTGGACAGTGTCCTGGCGCCTATGGCGCCAGGCTCATAAAAGACATCAGTCCTGGCGCCAGGCTCATTATGGGAGTGCTTGGGTGCACTTACCTGATGCAGACCATGCTGCAGGATCCCGGCCTCCTTGAGGCCTGAAAGGAACTACTTTACCTGTGGGACTAATTTACCATCTGTGCGTGGTCGGGGAAGGTACATAACTGATTGGTGGAAGGATACATACCTGATTGGAGGAAGGATACATACCTGGAACTTCTTCCAAGGCTATTTAAACCCCACCCGAACAGCCACACGTCCTTCGCGTTGCTCTGCTTCTAGCAGCTGGACGCTCACCGTGTCTGCTCCTGCATCCTGACTTCTACCACGCCTGCCAGCATCCTGGATCACCTGCAAAGGAAGAGAAGAAGAGAACAGAAGAAGGAAAAGTCCTTACCTGCTAAATCCGCATCCCGGAGACATCTCGCCGACAATCCTGAAAAGGAAGACTTTTATTTAAAAGCTCATCGCGTCGATCGCTGCAGGGCTGCATTCCACTCACCTTTACAGGGCGCCTCCATGTTCAGCAGCGATCATCCGGATTTGCAGTCACGCCCCAGCGCCTAGGGAGAAAAAGACCAGAACAAAAGGTGAGAGAGAGAAGGGAATAAGGAAAGCTAAATCTCCATGTTAAGACTTACCTGTTGATTCATTCCCTCTTCATTTCGGGTCCGCACCGCATCCTGGCATTTCCGGACCCCGGCCCCTAAGGGGAAAAAGAGACATCAGCGTTAATGAGCGAATGAAAAGACATTACCAAAAAAACACTCATTAAAGACTTACCTGATTTCTACAAGGATTTCACCTCATCTCGGGTCGGTGCCTGTTCCCCGGAATTCCGTACCCCGGCTCCTATGGGGAAAAAGACACTAGCATTAGTACATTAATGCATGGACACAAGGGGAACCTCTTATCAAAAAACTTACCTGGAAGCCAAGCAAGTTTGGTTCTCACCAATCCGAAAATCCAGTGAAGTAACTGGATACCAACGCGTCCCTGCATCAGAAGCAGGATGGAGAGCTCGTCCTTCCAGACCCTAAGGTGAGACGCTACGAGGAATCACAGAAGGGTTTCGAGGAGGGTGAGAGGGGAAAGTGGGAGGCCGATTGCATTACCCCACAGACAGTTAATCCCCTATTTTCGCCTACTGAAGGATACTTCTGCGAGCCAGACAAGCCAGATTTGGGGGCCCGGTCCAGTCCGTCTTCCGAACCCTGCGCATCACCTTAGAAGAGGTCACAGCAGCGCGAACCAGGCCAGCGCCTCCGTGGGAGTCAGGTGAGCGTTACAATGACTGCGTTGTCTGCGAAGAACAGCACGGGAAACCTGTCTGGGCTAGGCCTGGGTGGATCAGGACAATAATTCACAAGTTTGTTGATGATCCCATCAATATACAAGCCAAACAGCAAGGGGGCTAGAACACAGCCCTGCTCTAGTCCCCACTCAACAGGCAGAGGCTTTGTTACTTTGCCTCCAAGGCCCCATCTTGCTGATGCTGTGTTGCTGGTGTAAAGAGATTGAATGTTAAGAAAATGCGCAGGAACGCCCTTCTTGATCAAGATTTTCCACAGCAACCCATGTGGAACAAAATCAAAGGCTGTAAGAAGATCAACAAAGAAGGCATAAATTTGCTCTTATTTAGTAGAATGTGTTTAGACAATATCACATCTAGTCTAAATCCCTGATCAACCATGCTAATACCCCACCGGAAACAATCCTCTAAGTGGCTTATTGCCTCTTTCTCATCTGCCCACACCTGTAGCCGACCCAGACGCCCTGTTGCATAGATTTCCCCCACAGCATCTAATAGTGAGATGGGCCTAGAATGCCCAGTAACATTCCTGTTGCCTTTCTTTTAGATGGGCACGATTTCCTCCTCACACCAAGATAGCAGAACCCTATTGTTGTGGTCCAAGGAAAACACGACTTGGGACAAGCGCCCAGATAATCGCCTCATCTTGAAAAAGGTCAATTGACATTTTGTCGGACCAGGAGCCTTCCCTGCACCCAAAGTCTTGATAGCCACTTCCACTTCCTTTGCCGAAATTGCCACTGCCACTCTTCCTCAGATAACAGAGGCATGAAAGAGCTGAATATTTCCTATTGCGGTTGGGTCACTCTCGTACAAAGTACTAAAATTGTTATGCAAGGAGTCTGGGATGATTTGACACCTAAGAGTTTCTGGGGAATTCAAGCCTTGCCCGTTTACTAATCTCCAGAAGTCAATGGAATCACCCGAGCTGCAGGTCATCCCATAGGTCCTTGTCATAAGCAGACTTCTTCATCCGGACAATAGATTTGTAATTTACCCTCAGGGATCTCAAATGATGCTTATCAACTGGGGTTGCCGTCTTTAAACACGTCAACCTTGGCAGCCCTACATTCCATGTCAAACCAGTCTTTAGTCTCACCTCCTGCTAGGCCTTCCTAGCAGGTTTAGTAACAAAGGGGTACACAATATATACCAAATTCTCGTATGCAGCCATAATGCCAGCAAGAGGTAACATCCTCACATATTGCAGAAAGGTAAGGTTCTATAGTGGCATAGAGACTTGGTTTATTAGTATTAAAATCAGCAGGCAACCATTTGATGCTTTGCCTAGTGCGACCTGTATGAGTAACCAAAGATGTTCCCAGCCTGGGCCAATTGCCAAACACCCGGAGGCTCAGGCTCTTGCTAACACAACACCTGGCAATGGTCACTCTCACTGCCTTTGTAGATTTTTTGGCTGACAATCGTCTATCAGTCTTCGGCGCATATAAAGATATAATCAAACCTAGAGCTCCCCTTTGGGCCCACTAAGGTAAGCACTGCAGGCTGATCTGCAGCAAACCGACCATTGCAAGCTCGCAAGTTAACACTATACAACAGGTGGGCTGCTTCAATGGCAAGTTGATGAACTCTGGTTGGTTTATCGCACACCAAGGGGGGTATACCTCATGCAGCATTAAGCTTACTCCACAAGCTCATCAATTGGTGCAATTTGCAAGTTAATGTCCCCCATTGCCAACACAAAATAATTTAATTTCCCCCGGGATTTGTATTCAATGATAACCTGAAGCAATTTTGTAGGATCTCCAGGTGAGCTTTGCCATTGGGTCTGTTAAAGATATTAAATAAAAGGACCGATCTGCCCTCCCCTGTGACCGATGATGCAAGTAATCTGAATTAATTGGCCTATCCACAAAGTTTAAATCTGCTGAAGGGCCTACCAGAATTAGCAGGGCCCCCTTTGGTCTTCCTCACGTGCCTCTAGTTGCTAGTTTTGCAAAGAAATGAAAGCCCTGGAAATATCCATGTTTTTTGCAGACAGACATCCAACTCATGCAAAAAATCCATCCAGTCTGAGTCTATCATATGCCTGTGTAACCCTTCCACATTCCAAGAAAGCACCTTACAAACTTGGAGGACCTCGCTATTCACAAAATACAAGGTACAGCAGGAGGGCAATGTTCCTGATTGAGCAATGATGTTCAATTAACAGAGTCATGTCCATCCTCTCTTCCAGTATCTTGGCATACAGTAAACATGGACCCGGAGGCTCCCGTATAATTTCTGTGCAAAGCTGGGAGGCCAATAGACCGAGGGTGCAGTCGCAAAGCAATCTTCGAGCCTGCCGGAGGATAGGCACGTAGCTCAATGGACAGCAGCCCATACACAAGCCAACCATTTACCACGGTCAGCCGGATGATATCCTCACAACCAGTTGGCACAGAAGCTCTCTCACACGCCACAGTATCTTCACGAATAACTGATCGACAGCCCCTTACATGGCAAAGCCCTGGATAGCCTTGCTCACAACAGCTTCTTTGTCATCAAAGCTTCCAGCTGATAACTTTGGTACTTTCACCATGTACACATTGTTGCATGGTACATGCATCCCCCTCCCCGTCTCATGGAGGCAGGAAATGTTAGGCTGAAGTAGACTTCTGGATCCGAGGGGAATTACATTGGGTTGGACACCCGTATGCCCATAAGCTCGATTCCAGAGCCTATCAGGCGGATTTGTGTGAGAAAACCTATCAATAGCCTCTGTCAAGGCATGGAACTTGCCCACTTGATCCTGGTCCCTAGGTGCACCAGATGGATACAATTTAGCAGGGTGAAACTCTAGACCAGTTCAGCCCCTGCCTGTCTGCTGATTCCTATGGGTCCCAGCCGCTTTGCTGCTCAAGGATAAAGATGTTGACTCCCGTGGGCCATTATTCCCCCTATTTGCAGGTTTCGTCACCTGCTTCATTAAGGAGGTAGCTTTGCCCATATTGCCAGTTGCCCTGGGTGATTGCAGAATAGAGAGCTGCTCATATGTCTGAGTTTGTTGCGGCACATGATTATGGGACAAGGTTTTCGAGTGATTAACAGTATACGAGAGCTGTCAACTCGCTCCTCAGGTGAGAGGTAATTTTCTTGAATTTGTGAAGCTCCATAGTGATAATGCTCAAAGATGAGGTGCTGCATGTACATCCATTACTTCTAGTATGAACAGCAGAAGTATCTTGAACAATACTGGGGGCAATAGTTGAGTCCTGAATCCACGGTGGTTCACGGCTCTGGGACAATTCTACAATTCTCCCTAAAGTTACGATACTTCGATCAGATAAAACGGGTAAATGTTCATCCAATCGATGGTCGCGATCATCTAGTATGGCGTATCGGTTACTGAGGGTAATACCATGTGCAGCACCACCATAGGTTCATTGTTCAGTTTACAAGCCAATATGTTGGAAGCTGACAGCTCTATCAATCCTTTTAGGGAGCTCATGGCTCTCCAGACCTGTGCCGCCCTCATTGTCTCAATAAACAGGGTTGACAGCGGGAGTTGCACACCCCTTCAGAGACTGCCCCATACTATCTCCTCCACCGGCTCTTCCTCCTCCTCCACCCGGGAGCACATCAGCATCCTCTACTTGTGCATCCAAGGCCCTCTGCATGAAGCGATTTACCTCTAGATATGGGTGGCATTCAATTATTCCACCTACAGGGCACACCTCCGTACTTGAAACAGTGTTCACATAATTGCTCCCAGCCAGACACCAAGCCCCTTCATTTTGCTTAGATTGGTTAACTTGGTTGGCCAGGTTTGACAAACGATAGGGCTCCAGCAAGTCAGGTACACGTCTGAACTTCCCTCTGCAAGAACTCCCTCTCCCACCACCCACCATCCCCCCGAGGATGCCGACTTGGCCAAGGCACAATACACCTGGGTGGGCTAAATTGCCTGCGAGAAAAAGCTCACCACACAATTAGATTGGGGTCCACTTTTTAGATTCTGGGCATCAGTGGATGGCAGTTCATCTATGTCTTCCAAAAGAGAGTGGATTTCAGTTATTAAGAGGTTGAAGTCTTTATTGGGTTTAAATCATTTTAATAATTTCTTCATCCGGCCTCTCTCAGGGAAATCGACCAAATCGCTTTCCTTTTACCCAGATTTAGGAGTTCTATCATCGGCCTGTATACAGGCCGCGGGGCTCCACAACAAAGCTTTGCTACTTAGGAAAATGTGGTGGTGTAGGCGACCAAGGGCTAGAAGGGCAGTGCCGAGCTGCAGAGTTGGAGCAAGATTATGCTGTCAATTTAAGACATCAAAACAATAAGGGCATTCACAATACCTGGAACCCGCTTTGCAGCGCCAAACACCTGTGCCCTTTGTCTACAGGCTTCCAGCAATGATACCCCCCCCTATCTCCAACTTCTGGCCTGGGACCCCTCTCGTGGCCTGGGAAGAGGCACAGGCTTCCTGATCCTGACTCTCAGGATGGTGTTCTGCGGGAGGATCACATGGGGGGGGGGGGGGGGCGGCGGGGTGAATAGGTCAGGAAGACTGGGAAACCCCCTTGTTTAACTTTCCCGCAATTCCACACTTCTAACAGCCTTTTGCCAAGCACAAGAAGTTAGAAAACCTAATTTTAGAAGTACAAGGGTGAAGAAGACGCCTGAAGGTCAATATTGCAGCAGTAGGCAAGCAATTAAGCCTAATAGCCCACACTTGAGGGAAGCTGAGAGGCATAAAAGGCCTCCTCAGGTGCAGGCCATTAGATGGAGCTGTGGCTGGAGTGCATCCTGCAGCAGTAGAAGCACAAAGAAAAGCACAGTGTTGGCAATCTAGGCAGATGTGGGAGATCCGAAGGGACGCCAGGACTTTGATCAAGCAGATTTAAACTGCCCGTTCTGAGAGGGTCCTGTTCCCCCAAACTGCAGAGGTTGCGCCGCGGAAAGCGTGAAGGAAAACTGCTTTTCCCTTTGTGAACCTAACTGCAGAGATTGCACAGCAGGAAAAATGGAGATCATGGCTAAAAGGTGCTGCGAAGCCAAAGGTCTTAGGAGAGAGAGGCGCTCCTTAATTCTGTGGCCGTGCCGAAGATACCTTCAACAAGGAAGGCTATGGGAAGTCGTAGAAGCCCTGCAGCACGCAAAGGACTAAATACAGAAGCCGATGAGTCTTATGGAGCCTTCCGATTCCTTGCAGGCAATAGTATCCAAATATAATCACTCACGTATGAATAAAAGCGATGTGTTACTGACCGTTAATTGTCAAACAATGAAGAACTTGAAATGTACCACTCGTGCATAAGCGAACATCACTTGCGTAAGAAAGAAAAGCAGTGAAACCATATAATCGAACATTAACCTTGCTGAAAACCCATGAAGGAATGGCTGTGTGCGCTTAATAATGATTCAGAGATGAAGGGTAATCTCTAAATAAATACTAATGTAGTTGAAAGCAATACAACAATAAAAGCTAAGTGACTGAACATTACCATTAAAAGTGGTAGAGAGCAAGCATTGCCCAAGCCAAGAATAAACCATGTGCTTCTCCAGCTTTTCCCAAAGCCAAAGAATGGTGCAAGCATTGCTATAAGCCAAACAGAATACCAGCACTGCCCAAGCCAATAGTGTGCAAACATTACCTGAAGCTAAGAGACTGACACCAAAGCTTAGGAGTAAATTATCCTTTCTGGCAGAATGCAAAGAGGCAATGGTACAGTTGGGGAAAGGGAAGCTTGCTGCTTCTGATTACTTTTTAAAAGAAGATGTAACCAACATTGCCAAAACCAATAGGAGGAAGACAGAAGTATTTCCTAAAGGCAATGTTGGTTTGTCGTTGTTGCAGACAGACAAGAGTGGCAAAGAGGCTGCCCCTCTAAAAAGGGAAGATTCAGAGGAAGAGTGCATTGCTTACATGAAGGTGTCATAGTGCCATAAAGTGAATCTTGTCAGATCTGAAAAACTGTTCAAAGTCACAGTACTGAAGTTGTGGTGGGGTTTTTGCTGTCAGTAGATTTTAAACTTCAGTAGTACGTTTATAAGTGGAACACTATGGAGCAGATGAGTAGACCCTCATGGTGAAAGCTTGCAGAAGTTACTCTAAGCTGAGAGTTACTTAAATGGAAGAAGAAGTGTTGTGAAGTCCTCCTGAGAGAGAAAAACTGATTATAAATAGCACTAAGAGAGACTCAAAAAGTGTTAACCAGAAGTTGTGATTCATTAACCTTATCTATTTAAGCCCAACAGGGAACAGTGTTTCTACTTGGACATTTATAAGTTATGGCAAAGCATCGTATCTGGAAATAACCCTGATTCTACTTGATGAAGTAGAAAGCGATTATTCCAGCAAGAAGAGAAGCTTTTTTGTTGTTTGAACTTTGGTTTAACAAAACTTTCTTTTGACATATTGAAGGAGCCAAAAACTGAATTGAGACTATTTTAAAACCTGGATTTCCTGGTTTCTTTTTTTGAACATTGGAAGTGAAGTTAACGTGAAACCTGGGGAAGGGGAGTTGACCCAGTTTACCAAGAAAGAATGAATATCATTGTTGATGTTACTGTGAATTGCCATATATTTACGTATTTGATGTTTGAGTGTGAGGGCCAGATATCCTGTGTTGGAGTGTTTTCCTTTAGTTTTGGTAGGCAGGGATATCCTCGTCACAGTAGGGATAGTGAAGCATTTGATGAAACGTATAATTTAATAAAAAAGGCAAAGTTTGAGAAATCATCCAAAAGTTGTCGGCCTAAAATGGTAAAGTTTGAGAAAATATGCAAAAGGTGTCCGCCTCACATTTCTGGCCCCTCGCAGCAGCCTCATCAAAAGCTTTAATGGAAATTCCCGATCAGTACCGGTTGTTAAGCCATACTGCAACCTTCTTCACTTCTCTTCTGCCACCTGGCATCCAAGCTACAGAGAATGCCAAGTGGCTCCAGGTGACCAGATATGAACTTTTTGCAACACCTAAGAGTCAGTGTTTAGTGCCATCAAGGAAGTGTTTCGGGCACTCAGGCTAATGCCTTTGCAGAATTATTACATACTCGACCTCCTGAAAGGAATGAAGCGAGGAGTGTGTCGGAAAATTGGGAGTACTTGCTGCACATTTGTGCCTCCCAATGACACAGAGAATGGTAACTTAACACAAACTATTGTTGCCTTGCACAAACTCGGTAATCATGGAAAATGAGGCAGGAGTTCCTAATGATTTGTGGTCTGAGTCTTTTTTCTTGGATACCATCTTGGAGAAGCCTTGCTGTGAAGATTCTGTTATCTATTTTTGTCTTTTTTCTTTTCGGTTCCAGTCAATTGCTCTTACGATGTTGTTCTGCCCAGGTACCGAAAGCAGCTGCCATGATGACTGTGACCCTGTCCCAGGCTAGAATAACTACCATTTCATATCACATGGACACTCAGACTGAAGTGGTTTGTGTCCGTGTCACGACCCTCATCCAAAACCCCCTCGGCAAACCCATTGGCCAGGTGAAGTCAGGACTCGGGCCTCTAGAGCCTGGCATCCTCTTCAAAAGCCCTCATGGGGCCAGTCCTGGCACCTATGGCGCCAGGCTCATACACCATGAAAAACAATGTGCTTGGGAACTACTTTATTGTATTGTCAGCCAACATAGAGGCATCCACCTAGCTTGGTTCTTAAGAACCAATCTATGTGGTCTAGTGTTTTGGGTGTGGTAGCCTAGGGACTACTGTACCTGGACTATTTTTTTGGGGCTATTTAAAGCACAACCGAGCAAGACAACACGCTTCGCGTTACTTTGCAGCTTGCAACATGACGCTCACCGTGTCCAGCCATTCCCTCGAACCTCGGAGGAGCAGAACCTGCAAGGAGACAAAAGGAACATCATTAGCAGCAGCATCTTACCTGCAGTCTTCATCTTTAAACACGCCTCCCGGACTGAACGACCTGAAAGAGGAAGATAGAGGCAACATTAAAGAAAGCAGCAGAGACATTTACAAATTACGAACTGCTCAAAAGGCTTACCTGGCTGGTCGCCTCTCGGCTGGCACCCCTCCGGACATTCCACTGGCGCTGAAGAACACCGCGACCTACAAGGAAGGAAAACACAGGTTAGCAAAGGCAAGACTTTGCAGCACTGCGCATAGCGCTTACTTACCGCATCATAGCGTTCTTAATGCGCCATCATTTACCAGCGGGGTTCAACCAAGCCAGTTCGCTGCTCAGAAGCTCTGCATACCTAAGGGAGAAAAGAGAGACATTTTAAACAAAGAAAGGCATGCAGGATAGCAACAAAACTAAAGAATAGCAATAAGACCGAACTGAACAATATCAAACGGGACGGCATCAGTGAAGTAACTGGACCGCACTCGCCCATGAAAGACAACGTGCCCCTGCAAAGAAGGCAGGACGGAGAGCACGCCTAATTCTAGCGCAAGGTGAGGAGAGGGCGCCAGAGGGACTGAAATCATACGGGGGTGGAGGGAGGATACTTACCCCAGTCGGTCAGTCTTGAACACAGTCCTCCTGTATTTTCAGGCAGAACCTTCCCCGCAGACCACATCAGGGCAAAGCTGAGAAGCATACCAGCGAGTAACCCGGCTGGGTGGCGTCCCTGTGGATACCAAGTGAGCGTAACAGTGGGGCAACGGGTAGCTTGCTGAAATGGTGGTGGGAGGGGGCGAGTTGGGTTTGTTCAGCGAGGGGTAAGCCCATTTTGGACCAAAATGTTAAACGATTGGAGGGTTGTAAACCAAGAAGATTAGTTAATACTTTAACTAAGAAATCATAAAGGGGGGAATGTTGAGGTGCTCAGGAAAGGTCCCCACAATCAAGAGGTTTTCATTGCAAACGTCATATTTGTGACTGGTGGTGCGGCGAACTGGGTGCGATGTTACAATTCCATATGTATCCAGTATAGATATATGTGAATGGGATATGCCACCTAGTTTTACTTTTTTCATTCAACTGATACATATCAGCTTTGCATATACGTCGAAAAACAATTGCTAAAACCGCCAAATGAAATATAAACGCAATTCAGACATAATGTGCTGTGGAGTACCCAAAAGTAGGCAGTGGGGAGTTTTTATAATGCGCATGCGAGAAAGGGTGCCTGTCCTACAAGAATCCACTGTAAAGGAAAGATGGTATTGAATAAACATGCACGCACACTGAGAAAACATAAAAGGGATTTAGGAATCTACATGTAGTGGGCTTTTTAGAAACAGATTAAAATATGGCAGTCAGGGGTTGACTTTCAGGAACTAGTTTTGTTGAGTTTCAAATGCCAGAGGATGGGTGAACAAGTAACTATGACCATAGCAATGGTCAACTCAGCTGAAGGAGACGGACATCATTTTATCATCTGTTAAGTATCGCAGATAGCAGGTGTAATCTCCTGAATGCATGGGAGCTTGACAGAGGGTTTCCGCTATTTGTTTTTGACCAACAGTAAAACAGTAGAGTCCATGCACGGGGCAAAAGTGATCGAAACCCGAGAGTTTCAATTGTATTTTCAGATGAGCTGTATGCAATCAAATGGCAGTTATTTAGATAAGAATGTTCCCAAGGAGACGGAAAATTAATTTGTATTGCTAGTTCAAAGAAGAACTGGTTTACTCAGCCTTCTTCATATCGCTTGAAGTATTTATGCGAACCATGTGCAATTAAGAGACGAGGTTAAAAAGGGGTTAGGCCAGTTATTACTTGTAATTAATTATTTTTGCATACAAATATTTAACTGATTGATGATTTCATGACCTACCATGGACACATCCTAAAGGGAGTTGTGTTCTACACATAAGCTGAAGATGGTAGTTAAGATAACAGCTACCAATTTAGAATTAAGGAATTGAAGAAAGATGCTATTTATTTGAAGAGGTTTTGTTCAATAACATGCAAGGCTTGGATTATAAAAGTATTTGGGAGTGTTTTAACTGTTGCAAAATTGTATAAAATTGTGTGAACCGATGTGGTTTGTTGAGACTTGGATTAGTTTGCTTCCACAGCA
This sequence comes from Ambystoma mexicanum, assembly GCF_040938575.1. Lineage (NCBI taxonomy): Eukaryota > Metazoa > Chordata > Amphibia > Caudata > Ambystomatidae > Ambystoma > Ambystoma mexicanum. The sequence goes on along the minus strand of NC_090939.1, from coordinate 779,328,756 downwards.
CCTTCTAACTGCACCCCGGACGGTTGTACAATAAACCTGCTTTACGTACAAAACGTGTACTCATTCCTCAGGTGGTGGGCCCAATTGGGTTAAGGTAATTAGGGGTCCGCCCCCACAAATGAGCACACTATAGTCAAAAAGGGCTCAGTTTTCTGAATGGTGCCTGTTCTGGCCAGTCATAGCACTTCTTGTGTATGTTATAGACATGAGCCATGTTGTGATAGGACACAGAAATTCCTTGCATCACATTATGTTGCTTTTACTCTCTGGGCTGAGCGAGCGACTGGGAAGCCTTAGGCGAGTAACCAGTTACTCATTATCAACGGGTTGGAGACACTGGGAAAAGACCTTATGGTAGATCACAGAAGGATAGCATGCCTTGCTCTTCCATCGAACACTTAAGCATCTCCCTTGTCCTTGCTTTACCTCACAATACAATAAAATTAAGTGATAAATGTTCACAAGAAGAAGCACCCAGAGGACCCATGAGCAGACATGTTTTTCGAGTCACATGAAGAAAAGGGATTACCTCAGGGAAGGCAAAGTGTGAAGGATTGTCCCACGTAAATTCAAGAACCCCTACATGTTTTATTAAAGTTAAGCAAAACACCATAATCCCTCTTGTTCTTGGTGTGCTCATTCAGTTTGTTGATCGGGTGGCTGCTAAGTGTAAAGAGCACATCGAGGAGAGGAATGGAGGAACAGATGTCAGAGTGAGGTACACCTAAGCCAAAACATTAATTTTCACTATACAGTGATCCTCACATCGCTCTATGGGGGGGGGGGGTCCTTCAAACAAAAGACAAAATATTTCCTCATTCCATTGTTTCTCAATTATTGCTTAATGTGATATGAAGAGTGTAAAAGAATTTTCACAAGATAAGTGAACTAATATGTTCTGCACATTTTAATCGATACCCAGGAACAGAGATCTGAGAACCATGTCTGAATAAAGGATGTTGATATCCGGTAGAACAGTGTTTTGATCAGGTGGTCAGCCTCTGCCTTCCTTAAATTCAGCAGTGCAGATAGTTAGGGTAGAGTGTACTTGCTTGAGAAAGTTAGGCGATGTAGTAGAGCATATGACAGTGGAAAAAACTGCACCCCAAGAGAACATTCACCATTTCCAAATGTGGAAGGGAACCAACAGTAGAACCTCAAAAGGTGATTTCTAGCATTCTATAATTAATCTTAACATCCATGGAGGATCTAATTACTTTTGTACTTATTCCGTGCTTAGCTTCTTAAACACAGAAAATTCTCACTCTGAGCTGGCAGAAGCAGTCAATGAGATGGTGCCGAAAATAGTAAAGGTAACTAACTGCCTCTTACAGGCCCAACCACTCATTCGGACGGAGAATGAGAGTTACAGTCCTGCAACCACATTGTCAGTAAACACATTGAGCAGTAACAGAAAAGAATATCAAAACACTTCCAAGTTACAAAATGTGGAAATCTTTAAAGGTAACTGACAGCCATGTAGGTAGGTATTCAGTGTATGCATAACATATGTAATTGCCTTATGTACAATGGATGATCAAGTGAAATGGATACATGTAAACAGATATGCTAGCTTGACTTTATGGAAATGAATATACAGGTTTTGAGCCCTCTTGCAGCACACATTTCAAGTATTCCAAAGCTGTAAATCTGAAGGAGATGAAGATAAAAGTATTGTGTTTGTGCCTGCATTAAATAAACATACATTCATTCTACCACAAACCTGCTCACTTTTCTGCAAGACCCATTCTGAATACTTCCACACTAAGTCCTGGTCCATGCAAAAGGTGAGAAAATCCACAATGTACTCAAAGAGGTCAGTCCGTGTTGTGTCTTGAAGGTCTCCATCCACTATTTTCACCCACAACTGCAAGAAAAAAAAAAGAAAAACTAAAAAACTAAAGATCATAGAAAAGCCAAGGTAACATGTATATTGTGATTATTAGGGAACAGGTTCCAGAACATTTAGTATAAAGTAAGCAATTGGGGTTTTCAATATTGCACATGCACTTTCATCAGTCGGAGCACACACAGAAAGGCGTAATTTCAAGAATTAGTACAAGTTACTTATCCCTGGTAACGTTCTTTCAAATGTATGTTGCTCCCACGTATTCCTCATCTCTGATATTCGTTATCCAGCTTCAGCTGTTTCGGAAAAAAGAATTTCGGCAGAGGGTGCTGCGCGTCCATAGCGTCAACTCGATGTCCCTCGAGGGCCTCTGTCTCGAGGATGATGTCATCGAAGGCATATATAGCATGCACAGCACCAGTTGGCTTCAGTTCTGTTTGACCCTTTACAGTAGAAATACCTGCATAAACACGGGAATGATCATACTCAGCCTTGAAGGAACAAAAGCTGTAATAGCATGGGAAATTCTACTGTGGGGTAGGTTGGGAGGGCAATGAGGAATACGTGGGAGGAACATCCAATCGAAAGAACATTACTATCGGTACGTAACTTGTTCTTCGAATGGATTGTGTCCTCCCACGTTTTCCTCATCTTTGACAGACTCGCAAAGCAGTATTTGATTTGGTGGAGGGAGTAGAATTAGATTTTAAAGGTTTTCATGGACCGAGTGCAGGACTGCTTTTCCAAATCTACCACCCTGACAGAGGAAGATTCTAGGCAGTAATGCTTTGTGAACGAGTACAAAGTAGACCACGCTGCTGCTTCACAAATATTTTTGATCGGTACTACCCTTTGCATTCCTGGTGGAATGGGCCCTTAAACCTTCAGGAGGCTCCTTCCCTGCCAGCATGTAACATTCTGAAATGGCCAGAATGATCCATCTGGTTAAGGTCTGTTTGTCATGAATAATCAAACTCGCCCCTTCTGGGCCTCCTGGTCCCTGACACGTTGGGGTTTACACTCCATAGTACTACCAACATGGCAGCAAGCTAAGAACGCTGCTCACCAGTTTTCACATTCTACGCAGCGTGCTCTATAAAGAAACCACACCCCGCGGCCCCGCGCGTCTCAACGCTGCTGCTATCTGTGACCGGACGTGCGCTCCGTACTCTCCCTTGTACTATTCTGCTGTTTCCTGGTTCCCGGATCCCCTTCTTCCAATTACCTTCCCTCCTTCTTGTCCAGCCTTTCCCGGAATCCCTGCACCGCTACCGCGTGCACCTCTTCCTCTTTTCTGAATTCCTGGAGTTTCCCTTGATTACGGACATCGAAGCTGAACGCAATCTGGAAGCCGAGGACCGCCGAGCGGGCTTGTATAAGACCCGAAACATACGAAAGAAGACTCCGCCTAAAGAAGTCATCAGGCAACGAAAACAGGTGCGAAAGGGGGAAACCTGTGATAGATTGAGACGCCACCTGACCGAAGTCGATATAGACATGGAGGCGGCCATCCAGGATCTTATGCGCGGCATGCAAGAGCTAACGACCGAAGTACAAAACTTGAAAGCTGAAAATGCTGCGTTAAAACAATTGGTACTATCCCGTGACTCTGCCACAAAGGACAGTGTGCTATTGGGCGGCATTGTTGACAAATATGATGGCTCTGCGAAAACCCTCCAGGGATTCCTGGATTCTTGTTTGGTCCACTTTACCTTTAAACCTTATTATTTCTCCACCCCCAGGGCTAAAGTGGGCTTTATTACTTCTTACCTTTACGGGAATGCATTAGCCTGGGCCACACCATTAGTTAATTCCGGAGATGTCCTTTTGGATGATTATGATGGATTCATTCAAGCACTTAAAACCATGTTTGACCGCCCAGAACAGGTCTTTAGTGCTCAAGAACGTTTACTCGATTTCCAGCAAGACTCTCAGGGCTCACCTATGTAACTCGATTCAAGCAACTGGCTAAACAAGCGGGTTGGCCTTCTGAAGCTTGCTTCACTCTCTTTCGAAGAGGACTAAATGAAGATGTTAAGGATGAATTAGCCAGGGTGGCACGTCCTAGTTCTTACCAGGCACTTATGGATCTTGCTCTACAGATTGATTTTCGCATCCAGGAAAGGAAGGCAGAGAAAAGAAAGACCAAGTCACCCCTCCATAAGAATCCCTTAGAGACCCCCTCGAAATCCGAAGATTCTTCTATCCCTACAAGCCAACCCGAACCCATGCAACTAGGGGCCTTCCGTGGACCCATATTCCCCCCAAGAAAGGTTGTGAAGGATCCATACTGGCTTATGCATGTACTGTGCCTCGGACAAGCATTTAGTCAGAGAATGTCCAATAGCCCCTCCGCGGCGTTCGGGAAACGCCAGCTCCCGATCCTAGATGGAGCTCAGTTTCGGGAGACAGATGCAGGCTCCACATCTACACCATCCTTGAACTCTCCTGGACAAAACTCTCTGGTTATTTTACAGGCCTTTCTATCGCCATCCAAGAAGGAATCCTACCCCATTTTGGCACTAGTGGACTGTGGGGCCATGGGCATATTCATAGACCAAGAATGGGTCCTTAGACATATTCCCTACGAATCCCGGACTGCCTTGCAAACTGTAGAAGCAATTGATGGGAAACCTCTCTCCTGTGGACCCATAACCCTTCAGACCAAGGAAATCGAGCTTGCAATAAACCATCATCGAGAAAAGATAAAATTTGACATCATAAAATCTGCCCATTACCCAATGGTATTCGGAATGCCCTGGCTCCAAAAACACAACCCATACATCAATTGGACAGCAGGTTCCCTGTTCCTAGATTCCGAATTTTGCATGTCTCATTGTCTACTTCTGGATCCCTCTCTGACACCATCGGAAGAACGTTCAACAACCCAGCAAGGTCCTCTCATGGTCTCCAACATCGTCCAGGTCCCTAAAGCCTATGTGACACCTCAAGGAACCTGGCGGCTTTGGTCTAAATGGAAGCTGCGTCCTCCATTACTGGTTCCTTCAAGTACAACGAAGCGCAGAGTACGAGTCTAGTCTTTTTTCTACGCATTCCGACGCCCGTATATAAGCCACTCACTTCCTGGGTCGGATGCGTTGCAACAAACATTTTTCCTGATCGCCTGCGCTGCCGTACTCCTTGCACTTCGCTCATCAGTGTTTTGCTCTCTTACTCGCCTCGTTTCCTCCCGTCCTTCCTCTTTGTATTTCCATCTTATCCTCTCGCCTCCGTTTCCTTGACCCTCCTCCTTCTACCTTCCGCTCCCATCTTCCTCCTGTCCCGTCCTCCCGTCTGGTGTTTATTTTCCTTCAGTCTTACCTTCTTTCATTACTTTCCTCCCAGTCTTTACCTTAGAGTTGCCTTCCCGTGTATCGACCACCTTCTGTGCAACGGACTGCCTTGCCTCATCCCCATTGGCGTTTTCTTGTACTTCCTGTGTACCGACTCCTGCTTGCCTAACGGATTGCCTGCCTTTTCCTGTACTGTATTGTTGCTATCCAGACTTTCTACTACTGGACCTACACCCAGGTTAACCATCTCCGGATATTCCTTGTCCACTCATATCTTCAGCTGAAGCATTCCTTTCTGGGGTTTTTTATGCCGCTGGCTTTTTCCCCACTGTTTAACGGCTGAGGAGGGTAGCCACAGTTCACCCATTGGGTGTCACTGTGGCGTCCTTTGACGGTCGTCCTTCTCTGCAAAAAAAAAAAAAAAGGGAAAGACTCGAACACAAGATAACCCGAAGCTTGCTTTACATCGGAGGATCAGAGGTGAGGAGGAAGGGGAGGACAGGAGATCAGACTCTTCACAAGCAGAAGAGGCTATAACAGATATATCTGACAGCCTATCAGGAATACGTTGATGTGTTCTCTTCTGCTATTGTCCAAGCCTTACCACCCCATAGGCCAGAGGACTGTGCTATTGAAACTGAACCTTCAGCTGCGATTCCCTTTGGAAGGATGTTCATTGTGTCAGAAGAGAAAAAGGCCCTTCGTGAATACCTAGATACTAACCTAGAAAACGGCACCATACGCCCATCCGAGTCTCCAGCTGGAGCTTCATTATTTTTTGTTCCTAAGAAAGACACCAAAGAGCTCAGACCTGTCTTGATTATCGAGGTCTTAATCAGTGCACCCTTAAGGATCGTTTTCCATTACCCTTGATCTCAGATATCCTGGAAGCCGTAAGAGGAGCCATAATATTCACCAAATTGTATCTCAGGGGTGCCTATCATCTGATCCGTATTAGGGAAGGAGACGAATGGAAGACAGCCTTCAGAACACCCTTTGGTCATTATGAATACTTGGTCATGCCCTTTGGGCTCTCTAATGCTCCAGCGATCTTCCAACGCTTTATGGATCGGGTATTTTCGGATATGCCATTTCTTTTCGTCATCGTCTACCTGGACGATATTTTGATATTCTCTAAAGATCCTCTCAAGCATGAAGAACATGTTAAGGCAGTATTACAACGGCTACGTGAACACAAGCTTCTAGCAAAACCTGAGAAGTGCCTTTTTCATGTTTCCACTGTTCACTATCTAGGATTTGTCCTTAGCCCAGACAGCATAGGAATGGATCAATCCAAGATTAAGGCCATACTATCCTGGCCTACTCCGACCACCGTAAAACAGATCCAGTCTTTCCTGGGCTTGGCCAATTTCTATCGGAAGTTCATACCATCCTTCTCCGAGATTGTTCAACCGATTATTGCCTTGTTGAAGAAAGATACTCCCTTTCAATGGACATTAGTCCAGGAGAAGGCTTTCCAACGCTTGAAAACAGAGTTTACACAAGCCCCCATCCTGGCTCAACCTGATATAAATCGACCATTCCTAGTGGAAACAGATGCCTCTAACTATGTCATCGGAGCAGTTCTGAAACAGGAACTCTATGACGGACTGCAACATCCCATGGCCTATCTTTCACGGTCATTGACCCCCAGTGAAAGTCATTACTCAGTTTTAGAAAAGGAACTGCTAGTCATCCGTCAAGCGTTCACCGAATGGCGTCATTTGCTTCTTGGAGCTAAGCATCCTGTCCAGTTTCGCATGGACCATCGAAATCTCCAAGTATTACAGGCCCTGGAGTGCAGGAACAGCCATCAGGCCCGTTGGGCCTTCTTCTTTGCCCAATACCAGTTCCAGATTCACCATGTCCCTGGAACACAAAATATAATCACTGACGTCCTGTCTCGGCGTCCTGACTATGAACCTCCTGAAGACCGACTATTTCCTGACATGTTTCCCCTTACAATATTTGTAGCCCAAGCAACCAGTCTCCTAGATGAAGTCCGCATTCAAACTCAATCCTCTGAGCTCTGGAAAGACATCTCGAGCAAGAACCAGTGGAATTTGAAGACTAAGCATGGATACTTTTCAAAGATAACGCCTTGGTCATCCCAACACAAAAACTACAACAAAGGATAATAAACCTCTGTCACGATACCCGTTACTCCGGACATCGTGGCATTACTAATACCCTCCGACTAATTCAAAGGCAATTTTGGTGGCCCGGAATGAAAGCCGACATACAACTGTATGTTCAGGCATGCTCTGTCTGTAACCAAAACAAACATGACAACAAAGGACCGGTGGGTCTATTGCAGCAACTTCCACTTCCAACAAGGCCTTAGGAATGCATAGCTACAGACTTCATTGTGGAATTACCACCTTCCATGGGATACACAACCATCATGGTCACCATTGACTTGTTCACTCATAGGGATCATTTTAAACCTCTGTATAAACTGCCATCCTCGTCAGAACTTGCTCGAATTTTCCTGGAACACATATTCCGACTACACAGACTTCCTTCCAAGATCATATCGGATAGAGGACCTCAATACATTTCTCAGTTCTGGAAACATCTTTGCCAAATACTAGGAATTCAACGCGCCCTCTTCTCAGGTTATCATCCCCAAACCAATTGAGTTACAGAGAGTGTAAATCAAACCTTGGAACAATATCTCCGTTGATTCACCACCAGGGTCCAGGACGATTGGTCCCTTTTAATACCAGTGGCTGAATTCGCTTATAATAATTCGGACCACTCGGCCGTTAAGACCAGCCCTTTTGTCTGTAGCCAAGGATTCCACCTTTCGGTTCTACCTTCTGTCCTTCCACACCCTACACCAGTCCCCACAGTCGACTCTTGGATTGAAATACTCATTAATCTACAAAGAGAAGCCAAAGAACAATTAGAGAAGGCCAGGAACCAGACCAAACTGTATGCGAACTCCAAAAGGAGACCAAGCCTCACTTACACAATAGGGGATAAAGTTTGGCTATCCTCAAAGCTGCTGCCACGGCATCTGCGACCAAATAAATTGGCTCCCCGGTATTATGGGCCGTTCCCTATAAAGAAAATCATGAACCCAGTGGCCTTCCGACTTACCAGACTCATGGAAGAAAATCCACCCGGTCTTTCACACATCCTTAATGAAGCCATACGTCCAGACCTCTCGAACTAACCTCCGGCCTAACCCAGTGCTCGTCAATGACCAACTGGAGTATGAGGTCTCCAGGATTTGTGATTCTAGATATAGACGTGGCAAACTCCAGTACCAGGTAGAATGGAAAGGATATCCCCCCAGCGGACGCACTTGGGAACCTATCTCAAACTTAAATACCCCCAGGTTACTTTAAGTTTCATCTCATACACCCGGGCAAACCCGGTGGGACGAGTTTCCGGAGGGGGCATGCTGTCATGAACCATCGAACGCGCCCCTTCTGGGCCTCCTGGTCCCTGACACGTCAGGGTTTACACTCCATAGTACTACCAACATGGCAGCAAGCTAAGAACGCTGCTCACCAGTTTTCATGTTCTACGCAGCGTGCTCTATAAAGAAACCACACCCCCGCGGCCCCGCACGTCTCAACGCTTCTGCTAGCTGTGAGCGGACGTACGCTCCGTACTCTCCCTTGTACTATTCTGCCGTTTCCTGGTTCCCGGATTCCCTTCTTCCAATTACCTTCCCTCCTTCTTGTCCAGCCTTTCCCAGAATCCCTGCACCGCTACCGCGTGCACCTCTTCCTCTTTTCTGAATTCCTGGAGTTTCCCTTGATTCCGGACATCGAAGCTGAACGCAATCTGGAAGCCGAGGACGGCCGAGCGGGCTTGTATAAGACCCGAACCATACGAAAGAAGACTCTGCCTAAAGAAGCCATCAGGCAACGAAAACAGGTGAGAAAGGGGGAAACCTGTGATACTGTTTAGTAACAGCCTCATCCAGTTTGTGGCCCGTATAGCCAATGAAAAGTTGATCATCAATGCAGAGTTTTGACAGTCTAGATACATAAAAGCTTAAAGCTCTACGAGGGTCCAACCAACTTAACCTCTCCTCCTCCTTGCTAGGATTGGGTGGCAGGGGGTTGATAGAAAGAAGGCAAAACAATTGCTTGTCCTATGTGGAAATCAGGAATGATTTTGGATAAAAAAGAAAGTTTAACCCTTAGAACAACTGTTGAGAAGGAACTAGGTTCATCCCGCACACTCAAGCGCTTTAGAATAAGGCACGACACCTTTCAAGCACTGGGAAAGCTCTCATGCAAATATAATCATACACACAGACAAGGGCAGGCAGTTATTGTTTAACGTTTAAAGCACCATTAACTATTAGCTGGATAGATTTGTAATGTCAAATCCTATGCATTTCTAATGCAAGCTCTCTCCAGGAAAGAATGCAGCCTGTGCTAAAAATAGACTACAGGCTTCCGCAGTGTTTGTGCAGCACGAAGCGACTCACTAGCTGTTTACTGTCCGTCAAGGGTCTATGAATAGGGGATTTACATGCTCGGTGCACACAAATGCAGAGATATGAAAATAAGGTTTAGAGGAGATTATAGGACCAGATAAAAACATAAGTAGAATTAGTGAAATATGTATAGAATTAATGAAAATTGAGTATAAAAAAGTGTCACGTTTTTCCTGAGGCTAGGCCTCAAGGTTTGTAAAAGTACAAATGTGGCTGCAATGTGTTTCTATGTAAGGTAGGTAGCAAAATGTAAAATAGCATGTCCTGACAGAAATCGCTGACAACGAAGAAAGGAAGACTTTGTAGGATCCCTTCTATGGAAGCAGGTTTGGGATGGAGCCATGGCCTGTATCCAGTGACACAACTACAGCAAGCCAGGAGTATATAAACCCCTGCCTGGCATCACTGTGGAAGGAGACAGGAACGGATGAGGCACAGAAGAACAACATTCAGGCAGCAGAGTTCTTTGTTACCATCCTCATTTTTGTAAGATTAAACGTGTTATTCTTGCAAGATAGACTCTTGTTCTTACTTCCCTAGAGGGGCCTATTTATTCTGGTGTGAGCGTAATTAAAGAAACCCTTATAATCAGGGACACCCTTCCAGTGGTGACATTCCTGACATGATCTCAGATCCCCCCCGTACTTTGCAAAGGCCCAGGACAGTCACCAGGAATGAGTCACGCTCATCTACAGAGACCGGGCCCTAAAAATAAAAAACACGTGCTTCCTGAACAGTTTTAGTAGGAGCCATTTTAAAACAAATCCTCTATGCTCACTGAAGCAGGGCCTGGTTCCAGAGACAAAGACAGGCCAGTAATGAGGAAAACTTGAGTGAACAGGCACATGTGAGTATACTCTTGTAAGTGATAACAAGGGGACATGTATGTTGGATTAAGTACAAGGTCAATAGATTGAATAGGACTTTTTGGTGATGTGTTAAGGTATAGATTAATGGCATTTCAGGTTATGTGTTAAGAAGAAGATTGGATAGGAGGTGGGTTATGCATTGAAATTGTTGTGTATTTCTATTTTTCTACTTTTTATAATGGAAAAGGGGAGCCTCAGTGTATAAAGACTGAGAAGTAAAGGATTGAAACACTTATGTATAGAGGCGCGTTACAAATACCATATCATTTCATCAGCGAAAATAGGTTGAAAGGTATTGTCACGCATTATTCTGTTATGACAATAAAAGAAATGGTATCCTCAGCATATTATGAAAGCTGGGAAAGTGGCATTACAGGGACATAAGGAAAATAAGTAGTGGCTCGGTATAAGGACAGGGCGTGGATTTTAGTCAATTATTTTTATATATTTTCTCTTGCTGTCTTTTGTGATAAAAAAAGAAAGGAAAGGGGGAGGAGTGGCTTGGCGGCCATGCGTTAAGGAGCGATACTCAGGTGCTCCTGCATGATCCGTCAGATAGATCCTTGCAGCCGGGAAGAAAAAGCATCAAATATAGCTGAAAAGTGAAGGAGTCTGATGGTCTGGGGGCCAAGTTGGTAGAAATTCCAAAGAAAATCGGACCAGGCTACGGGCAGAGGGTCGAGCGGAGCGATTGTGGCGCCAACCTACAAAATGGCGGGCGTGACCCGCTGAAGTGGCGGATGAGGCCTATGAAGAAGACGTGGAAGGAAGGGAGGCCAGCAAGACACAGAGTGCAGGGCACACATCGCCAGCCCAAGGGGCACTAACATCAGGAGAACCCCCCCGGCCAGCGACCAAACAGCCCAGTGTGGGAGTGGGCCCAAGTATAAAGACACTGTTACCGAGTGGACGAGGCAGAGGGCCGCCGTGTAGGACATCAGCGGTGAGGAGCTGGAGACGAGAGGTCAGTGATAGGTGCCCACAGCCCCAGTCGGGGAACCCACACTGCACTCGGGGACGAAGTGGGGAGCGGCCAGGCGAAGAGGAGCACAAGGGTGAGCAGCTGATCCAAGGAGCGATCGGAGAAGAAGCGCTGCAACAAGGACCCAGTGAGCACCACCCATGACCCCTCCAGTGCGGTTTCAGAGCAGAGTCGCCCCAACACCCAGGGGTGAGGAGCATCTGGCAGGAAGGGAGAAGACAGGCTGCAGGGACGGAGAGCTAGGACCCGCGCACCGTAATCGCCAGCTGCACGAGGCTGGGGGCCACATGAGGAACGCCGCTCCGAATATATTAACTGTGCATAAGAGAAGAGGCACAGTCCACGATTCAGGGCAACACTATCCATATCGCAAAGAAGCCCACACAGACTCAAGGCGGAACCCCGTGAGGCAAAGGGATTGACTGGCGGCGACAGAGCACCATAAACTGATGCATCACAGTGGGTCTGGTCACCAGCCGGCGCCGATACCAAAGCAGACCTCCATGAAAGGGGGCAGGATTGGGGGTCCATTACACCGAAGGGACCGCCACTGCCGGGGCTCTTGACCAGTCGAGCAGACCGGGCCGGACAGAGACAAGGGAAGGGGCAGTGGATGCGCACCTTAAGGGGAGCAGCTCCACACCTGAGGTTGTCACAGAGAGGGACCGCAGAGGGACGAGGCACTACAGGCTGGCATGTGAGGCTAGCCGACACGTGGGAGGGCACAGTCCACTCGCTGCAGTGAAACGAGCAACAACCTTACAGAGGGATTCAGAAGCAAGCCCTACAACACCTTGGGGTGGCTGTGAAGGACCTAGACCGCCACGTTGGGAGGCAAAGCGGATTCAGGCACAGACACGCCGCGACTGAGGTGAAGTGGCAGAGGGACAGAGCAGCGGCACCATAGACTGCCATACTAAAGAGGCCTGGCACGCAGGAGGGCGCAGTTCACTTGCTCAAAAGGGGATAGGCATTCACCTCACAGAGTTCTCTACAGGGTTGGGTCCCCCCCTTAAGGGCCAAACTCAGGCTCTAAATGTACAGAGCAGGCACGGAGCAGGCAGCTATAGACGAATGGGAATGGCCCCAACCACGTCAAGCGAGGTGCGGCCCAGGCGCACACAGGGTCATCATTACGAGCGATGACAGGCAAAGGGGAGTTTACACATTGTTACGCCGGTAAGCAGCAAGGAAACGCACCCCCGGGGAGATACTGACAAGCACATAACTGCAGCCCTTAACTTGATACAGGGGGCGAGGGAGGATGCCGTGGCAACGCGAGCAGCGAGACCATAGGCGCAAAGCCGGAAGGAGAGATATGGAAGGGAACAAGGAGTGGGTGTGCGCAAGAGGCCAGAAGAAGTCACAGCCGGAGCGAGCACATGCAGAAGGTGGCCATTGGGACTGGGCGACAACACCGGCTGGAACCGCAAGGCTAGTCGGCTTTCGTACCACAGAACCCCGAAAACCCCCCTGGACGAGGCGGCTCAAAGACAGGCCGACACAAGGTATATGTCATGATGCCTACCCCCGGGCATCCGGATCAAGCCCATCAGCCCCGGAAGCAGGCATCCAGATATTTAATAAAACCCCAGCAGCCCCAGCTGGGGGCTGTCTGGGTTCAGTCCTGGCTCCTTAGGCGCCAGGCTCATAATAGAAATCAGTCCTAGCGCCATAGGCGCTAGGCTCATGGTCTTTACTTACCTCATGCAGACCATACTGCAAATGAATCCAAGCCAACTTGAGGCCTGGATGGGACTATTTTACTACAGGGACTATTTTTTTACTCGGGTGTGGTTCTAGGGACTTCTTACCTGGAACTACTTTGGAGGCTATTTAAACCACGCCCGAACAGCAGCATATGCTTCGCGTTATTCTGCATCCAGCAGCGTAACGCTCACCGTGCCTGCAGTCAGCATCCAGTCTTCAGCCACACCCATGTCAAATCCAGAGCTCCTTGCAATAGAAGAAAGAAGAAGGAAAGGTTAGAAAACAGATATTTCAATCCTTACCTGAATTCCGGATCCATCACGTCTTCGAACTTCAAAAGGACTTTATTATACACGCGTCGCATCGCCAGCTGCAGCACCGCGCCATACTCACCAGTCCAGCATTTTTCGATCCGGCGCAGCCTCCATCATTTTCTCCGCCAAATTCCACCATCTAGGGGACAAAGGAAACATAAGGTGAGCCGAAAAAGCCAATAAATACAACCGCTCCACCATAGACTTACCTGATTAACAACCGGAGGCATTATTTAACAAACTGCAACTTCTTACGCCGCACCTGTAAGGAGAGAGAAACCAGCAATTTAAACACACGCATCATTTGCACGACAGTGTTGGGTAATACAGACTCTTACCTGAACATCATCAGCTGCCACAAGACAATCTTCCCTTGGACTCAGCTGCAACACAAGAAAGCAATGTACAAGAGTGAACATCGGACATATTAAACTCTTTGAACTTTATACTTACGGGTTCTCGGCTGGAACCTCTGAGTCAATATTCATCTGGAACTCTTCCAACGCCTTCAAATCAGTGAAGTAACTGGTATCTATGCGCCCCTGCATTCCGCGCAGGATGGAGAGCTCATCATTTACAAACATAAGGTGAGCTCACTGAAAGTGAATATCGCTGGGGATTAGTGGGGAGAACAGTGGGGTGCCATTACTAGAATCCACGGGTGGCTAAATCCCTTTCTCTACTTGCAGGAGAATACTTCTACGGGTCAAGCAGACGAGGTGAGGCGGTCCATTCCAGTCTGTCATCTCTGCACTACGCTTACCCTTGGAGGAGGGTCCAATCGACGCCCCTGTGGGAGCCAGGTGAGCTTAACAGTATACAAGAAGGAACGGAGAAAGGGACGGACAAGACTCTGACCAACTACACCGAGTGTACAAGGAGGAAACTGGGGACCCGACATAGACGCACACGATCCACCAGCGTCGGCATGACGCACAAGCAGAGGGGCAGCAAAGGGAGGCAAACTAGCATGGAGACATTCACCAGGAAGAACAAGGAGCCTCAAGCCGACATTCCAGAGGCCAGTGCGAGTACAACTAATCTCAAACAGGCGGGGAGAGGATCTGAGGATGGTCCAATACTTGAAGCCATTGCCGCCCTTAAAACATTACTGGAGTGCGAAATGGACGCGGTGATAGTAGATTTGGGGGGATGTGAGGAACCTGACGTAAAGGATGTCCAGAGCGGAACAGCAGGTGCAAAGCAACACAGTGAATATCACAGCCTCCCAATCTCAGATGACAGAAGCGCTGGACCCTATCCGCACCCTGGAACATACGGTGGAAGATGCGGAAGGGAGAGCCTGATGTAATAATGTGCGCATAGTGGGACTGCCAAAGGGAGAGGAGGGCAGAGATCCCACAAACTACATAGAGAACTTTGTGCTCCAAGAAGTGGGGGCAGGGGGCAGAGAACATATCTCAGGGCTTCATGGTAGAGAGGGCACATATGGCCCTGACCAGGAATCCCCACCCAGGAGCACCTCCAAGACAGATAATTGCGAAAACTATGAACGGGAGAAGATCTTGGCGTTCAAGATAGGAAGCAAGCCCCGCCCACCTGGTGCCTTCCTGCTTGCCGCTCTTTTCCCTACTTAAGGAGCCCTCCAGCCTCTTTTCCTTTGCAGCTGGGGAGCAGGTGTAAGTGGATCTAGGTCACCTGGCCTAAGCACCACCCACCTTCTTAGCCCTGCCTCTTCCTTCCTGCTCTTAACTCTTAGATCAAGGGCGTCTCTCGCCCGTGCGTCCAAAGTGAAGGGCAGTCCAAGAAAAGGACAATTCCTGTTTGGACCAGGAGGGTCCAGGGTCCGACCCCCCTGCTAAGACAGCAGGTAAGCATGTACCAACATGTGTTTACACCCTCTGTCCCCACAGGCCATCTCCACCCTCTCTGGTCCTCCCGTGTTGTTCCCTTGTGCCCCCCCCCCCTTCCTGCACACAGGGGTCTGTCCTGATACATTCTGGTTTCACCATCACCGTCTTGTGGCCAATGCTAGATTTTACTTTTATGGACTTCATTGATTCACGGTGCGTCACCCTTTCTCAACTCTCATGCTGGACTTCCTTTGCATCTTGTACTCATTGTGACCCTGAATCATGCTGTTCCCATCTTCATCTTGTATCCAGACTTGCAACATTATGTGTTACTACTGACTTCTGCTATTGTATTTGCTCTCCCCTCTTATTTCTCCACTCTTTTTGACTGCTTACTCTCTGTTCTGTCCCCCCCTCTCCCTTTTCCTATCTCCTCCCCTCCTCCCCTTACTTTCTTCTATGCACTTACTCTATCAGAATTGTCCCTGGACCTAGTATGATAGCAACTTCGTCTGTCGCTCCCCCATCCCCTTACTGTCCCCCCCCTCCCTCCAGCACTATCTGAAACGTTGCCAGGCCTAGTAGGATAGTCGCTTGCTTTGTTCCTCTCCTCCCTTTCTGCACCCCTCTCCCTCACCTTTTGTTTTCCTACGGCTCTACCAGAAATGTCATCAGGCCTAGTACGGTAGTCACCTGTCTGTTTCCATTTCCTTCCCACTCTCCCGCTCCCTTCCTTATCTATGTCTTAGCACTTGCACTATCTGAAATGTTGTCAGGCCGAGTACGATAGTTAATTTCACATCCTTACTGTTCATGGCCTGTAAGAATGTTGTTGTATTTTCCCTTGTTCCCTCCCTTGCCCTGGAGCGCTTTGAAACACATTGTGTATGGGCGCTATATAAATAAACTATCATATCATATCATGGAGTGACAACGAGGAATGGAGCTAGAATAACCATCTATCCGGATTACACAGCATTGGCGCAGAAGCAACAGGCACAATTGTGGCTAAGGACCGCCTCAGGGCGGCGAGCGTGATATTCATGCTACTATACCTGGCAAAACAGAAGGTATTGTACAAAGGAAGGTCATACATTTTCGAGACCACCGCTGACGCAGACGAGTGCAGGGGATCCCGGAACAGAGTCCGGAACAGACAGAATGACAGAAATACACCTTAATGGAACTCAGAGTGAGAAGATGAAATTAACACATTAAGAGGACCAGCACCGCCAGGTGGATAAGCGGGAGCCTGAAACCTCCTGAGGAGGACCGCCAGTTGCCACGAAGAAACCCCACAGAGAAACAGAACTTGAGATGCCAGCTTTGAGGCATTCTGCTGCAGCGAGTGCGCCCACGGATTGGAGGGAGGAACGAGAAACGTGGTGAAGCCCGACCAGGGGGAGGGTGGCTGGGCATTTGTTATAGTTAGTGTGTGGTTAGGTTGGTTGTGTGAAGGCACGAGCACTGGAGGAAGCACCAAGCAACATGGAAGTGGACGAAGCGCAAGAGGCTGGCCAGCACAAACGACTACTAACCGGAGCCGCCAAAATACTGCAATGGGTGGACCCGCAAGCACTTCACTCGGACGCCGGTAAACAATGAGGAGAAGGGTCGACACCTCCCCAGTTGGAAGTGATTGACAAGGGGCGAAGTGACAGGACTCGTTGCGAGACGCATGTTAGGCAGAAACCTGTGCAGTTCCCTTAGGGACCACTGCAAAAAGTTAAGACTACAGGTGTTAGCAGTAAACCCAATTGGTAGCAGTCTGTACCATCCAGATTTACCTGGTATCTGTGGCTGAGCAGTCAGACTTCCCTCAAGAAGAGTTAGACAGTATATAGAATATACACAATAGGGCTAGAAATACAGTAGCAAAAGCAAACACTGACCAGAGCTTGAGTATAAAAGTATATAATTATTTATTTATTTAAAAACACACTTGTAAAAAATACATTGGCACTAATATGTCAAGCAAGTTCAAACACAGTCACTAGAAATATATACACCTCCCTAATTAATTATTTGACAAGTCTAGGTTAAGACACCACTTATTTAGCAAAACAGAGGTGAGCGCGTAACCATAGATGGCACTCCAATAATTTTTAAAAAAGGAAGAGAAAAGGCAGAATAGGAAAATCACACAGTACCAACACTTTTAAGAACCCACAGCAAGTCAAGAAAGGCAGGGTCTACTGTAGAGCAAAAAGTTCATAGGCCAGGTCCACTCTTGGCCTTGGGCAAGGCGGAATGTGCCCAAGATCACACAGTGGAAATGCACTCAAAGTCTTTGCAGAAAAGTCAAAAGAGGTTGGATCAAGTTAGAAAGGTAATGTTAACAGGTCCGAGGTCACCCCTGGCTAGAGAGTCAAGGATTTACGGGACACCTTGGACAGTCTTGTTGCAAGGGAGACCAGGCGGGACACAGTACCTGAAATGGTGAGAAAGCTCCAGCGGGGGCAGTTGTTCCTCGCAGCGGGTGCAAGTCGGGGCTTCGTCCAGGGGAAGAGAAGATCTCGACATGGAGGAAAGCTGGAGGTCGTTGCACTGCCAGGGAAGAAACCAGTCGCAAAGTTTCCCGGTTAAAAGGTACTACCCTTTTATTCGCGGTAGTGGTGAAGCATAGCTTTCCGGCCGCCGGGGTGCACCTGTCCTGATGAAGGCCTACACCATTAGAGTTCACCTAGCTCCACGCAAAATGGCCGAAACACTGTCGTGTTGACATTCATTATATGTTGTTGTTCATATCTTGATTGTGCCCACACTCTATGGGCCCCCTACCTGTCTATGATTCCACTGAATTCTCTAAGCTTCCTTCCCAAGGAACCTATAGAGAACGAACAAACTGTACAAGTAGATGTCTCAAATATTGACTACTTGATCATTCGTACTTAGGTACTACACCTTGTATGTCCTCAAATTTGAATGTCCTATGTTTTTGGAAAAATACCAGTGTATTACTACACCACTGCACTTCAAAATAAAACCCTTTTGTGCAGAAGAACAGTTTCATGAGAATTCTGTGACCACCCACACAAGGGGTTACCCACTCAGGGTGTAGCAGTGGTTACTCTTCAGCAGAGATTGACCTGACCTTGCTCATTCGTTTGTTGATATTATTGTACCAACCAGGGCAGAGCAAGGCAGTAACCAGGTACCCTTCCGAAATCTAAGAAATGGGGAGGACAAATTTACAGCTCAACTCTTTCGAACTACGCCAGGGGAGTACTGATGTGGATTGCTCCGGGAGTGCCATTCCAGCTCATGAAACAAGAAAGAGACCCGGGGGCTGAATGGTAATTGTGCATGGCATGTTGGAGAACAAGGAGGTGTGCCTGATCAACGCATACGGCCCCAATCACGATGTGACAGAGTTCTTCAGGACAATTGCACCCCGGCTGGCCCCACACAGGGGAGCTGCATTTATCTGGGCAGGCGACTTCAACTGCACATTGAATCCGCAGGTGGACAGATCTGTCAGCAAACAAAGAAGGCCAGCGCCACCGCCTAGAGCCCTGCAGACTATTCTAGATCAGCTGGAACCGGAAGACGTCTGGGGGAAGGTACATGCCGGCACTAGGGGATATACACACTATAGCGCCTCACACGGCAAACATACTCAAATAAATTACTTATTTACGGGGAGGGAAACTCTTGGGGAGTTCACAGACATACGCATTAAGGCACATACCTTGCCCGACCACGGCCCGCTGATAGGGATATGGGCATTGTTAGGGAGAATTCTCTGTTTAGGCTGAATTTCCCTCCCTAGTGAGTCCCCCAGCAGCTTTGCTGGATTTCTGGGGTTTAATTTTTTCTCCTGCCAAGAGTGAGACTCTTTTACCCTCACTCTTGGACATGTTGAACTGTGTTATCTTGGACAAACCTTGTGTTGAATGGGCTATGGGGTCTTTTACTCCATAGGGCCTCATGTATTTTTGTGATGTGGGTTACACAGCACCCTCTGTGCCGTGACCCAGGGGTGTCCTAGGGACTCCCCAACATAGACTCCATACCCTGGGACTGACTACTGTCTCCCAGGGCATGTAAAGTCACCAAAGACTTTGCTAGTCTTGAATCCTGAACAGAACCAGTACAAACCATCATATTGTGGACGTACTGGCTGGGGCAATTCGATTGCCCCAGGGTCTGTTAGTCGAGGGGGCACGTCTCCGTCCCCCCTGATCGAGTTTTGGCTGGTGGCAGTGGAAACTACGTTTTATATTCGACCGCGAATATTTTCCTATGGGATTTCCCATTGTTTTAGGCTAACACATTTAATTATTTATTTACGGTAGCCTTAAACATACCACCGGTTTATATATTTATTTTTATAACTCCGGTTGGGACTTTTTGCCAAAACTTGATTCTAAAATGGCGTTGGTGTTCGCCTCTGTAACTCTGACCCAAAGTGGAGCCCTTTGTTCCACTTTTGGCGGGCTTCTCCACAGAAGCCCTCCAAAGTGGTGCCACTCTGTCTGGGGTACTTAGGAGGGGTGGAGGGGGGTTTAGGCACCCTGGACTGAGTTACCTAGGTAACTCAAGTCGCACTCCGTCCTGATTGGCCCAAGTGGTGAGCCGGCCGGCTCACCACTTAGCATGTTTGAGTGACAGCTAGGCTGGGTGAATGGGGGTTTGCTGCATAAAAGCAGGGCTTTGGGGACTGGAACTTCAGAAGTCGCCACAGGACCAAGAATCCGACGAGGGAAGAGCTGAGCCGACCTGCTTCGACGACACCACCCGGTGGAGCCCTGCTGAACCGTCTCACCACTTTTCCCGACGACCGAGGAGAACTCTTAACGGAGTGGCTCCTTCCCTTGACTGGTGGGGACAACCAGTTTTCGCCTTCTTTTCGCTTCTCGAGGTATCTCGTGGCCGCCTTGCCAGTGCCAAGCACCCCGGCAACCGGAACCCCACCACTTTTACCCCAAACCACGAAAGTCGGTACAACCCTTCAACCGGAGGACTCCGCGGCTGGTTTCTTCCCGGGCAGTGCAACGACCTTCTTCTTCTGCTCTTCAGCGAGAACTTCCTCTCCCCTGACCGACGTCGAGCCTTGCTGCCACTGCCTGGAACAACTGCCACCGCTGGAGGACCCTTTCCGCTTAAGGTACCGTGTTCCGCCTGGCTTCCCTTGCCACCGACTGTACGGGGTAGATTTAGCCCCCGGCTTTCGAACCTGGGAGTGCCTGGGACACCCTGGCTAAACTTTCTAAGCCACTCTAAACTCTTTCTAACTCTTTGCAAGACTTTGAATCCTTAATAACAGTGTGATCTTGGGCACATTTTCGCTCCGACTACTCTAAGAGTGGGCCCTGCCTAGTGACTTTTGCTCCCCTGTGACTTTGTGCTTCTGTGAGTCTATCCTGTTCCTTTTTACCCCTTTCTTGAACCTACTAGAGTGTCATCTAACGTTAAGCGCTCACCTCTGTTTTAATTAGGTGGTGTTAACTTAGAGTTGTCTAGGTAGGAGTAAGGGTTGGAACTGCTTTCATTATAACTGTGTTTGAAGTGTTTTTACTATATTTTGCTAGAGTGTTTTTAACTTATGTGTATTTTAAATAAATAACTATATACTTTTGAAACCAAGCTCTGGTCAGTGTTTGCTTGTGCTATTGTGTCTGAGTACATATTGTGTATACTTTGCATACTGCCTAACTCTTCTTGAGAGAAGTCTGACTGCTCAGCCACAGCTACCAGGTAAATCTGGGTGGTACAGACTGCTACCAAAGGGGTTTACTGCTCTACCTGTAGTCTTAAATCTTTTGCAGTGTTCCCCAAGGGAACTGCACAGGTTTCTGCCTAACACTGGTATACAGCGGTGGGATTTGTATTGAGTATACATTTTATTGTGCTTTAGATACCTTAGTGCAACTAACCACAAAGCTTAGCACTGAAAAAAAGTAAAACCTCTAACATGTCAGTTATAGAAAGCTATAGTCAAGAGTCCCTTGCAGCCAAAACTGCTGATTGTTTAAGAGTGCTCTGTAAACATAAGGATCTCCTGACTAAGGGCAAGAAAATGGAGCTGATTGAAAGATTGTTAGCTAACCAAAGTCTGGGTGATGGTTCAGAAGAACCTACCACTCCAGCAACTGTAGATGACAGTGTTGAAATTAACATGGAGCAAAATGTTGATGATTCTGAGGAAGAGTCAGAAGAGGAGGGTGAGGCTGTTGTAACTGTCCCCCCTAGGCCTCTGCCTGCTCTACCTGCTGTGCCTACTGGACCTTTACCAGGTCCCACATTTAGTCCTCAGTACTTTGAACTGGAGAAAATGAAGCTAGAATTGGAGTATAAGAAACTTAATGCTCAAACTGACAAAGAACTAAGGCTAAGGGAAATGGAGCTCAAGTATGACTTAGAAATGAAGAAATTATCTGTTGAGAATGTTTCTCTCTCTGGCTCCTCTAGAAGTTCCAGTCCTAAAAGACCCCGGATGCCTAAAGAATTGGTTGGTATGTATGAGCCTAAGTTGGATGTGTTGGATTGGTTGTCTCTGTTTGAATATAATCATGGGCTCCAGAACATCACAGGAAATGACTTACTCACCTGGTTGTTCTCTAGGCTTCCCCCTGTTGCAACTGATGTGGTAATGGAGATGGGGGAGGAGGATAGGAAGGACTATGAATGTGTGAAACTAGCTTTGATAGCTAGGTTTGGGAAGACCCCTTCCCAGTATCTTAAGAGGTTTAGGAACCTCAAAAAGCATGATGGTACCCCTTGGGCTACCTGGGTGAGTGAATGTTTGAAAAACTTAGAGGGATGGATTAAGGGTTACAAGGTGAACACTTATGAAGGTATGAAGAATTTGTTTATGTTGGAGACTATTTATGATGCCTGCTCTCCTGAGCTCAGACAACACTTGGCTGATTCCAAGGAATTGGATTCCCGGAAACTAGCTAAGACTGCTGACTTGTGGGTTGCCAACAGGGCCACTCACAAGGATTCTGGGGTAACTCAGAAGAAGGATGGGGAGAAACAGTCTAAAAAGGACTCCAAAGAGAATTCTAATACTACAAATTCCAAAGAGGGCCCCAAACAAAACTATAAGGGTAAGCCACAAGGGAAACCAAATCAGGCTAGTGTACCTTCTGGTCCCAGACCAGAAGGAGGTCAGAACAAGCCTCCATTCCAGCGAGCCTTTGGCTCATGCTTTGTTTGTAAGGCTACTGACCATGTGAAAGGAGATCCCAGATGTAAGGGTAAACCTTCAGGGGTCCAGCTTGCCTCCTTAGCCTTCGCTCCAGAAGAGGAAGTACAAATGGCAAGTGGAAACTTTCTATTACTAGCTGATGAACCCACTGGAGTCTCAGCTAGTGTTTCTTTAGTCTCTCTGGGGTTGTGGGAGCAACAGAATTTAGATGTCTATAACTCTATCCCAGATAATACTAAAGAGTATTATAAGGACAGTGTCCAGGTGAATGGTCAGGAGACTCCGGCCATTAGGGACACTGGAGCCAGCATAACTGTGGTGGATGAATCATTTTTCAAGGCAGAGGATGTTGCTAAGGCACCCAAATGCCTCACCAAGTTAGCTGGTGGGCCTGTGCAGATGTGTCCCCAGTTACCAGTTCTCATCCAATGTAATGATATGGCTGTAAAAATACCTGTCAGTGTACAATGTGAAGTGCCAGGTAGGGTTCTGTTGGGTAATGACCTCAAAGCTCTTGGAGTTGTATCTCATACCCCCAGACCTCCTAGCAAAAGGTTCCAGGAACTCACAAAACCTGCAAGGGAGAAAACCCTGAGAGGGTTATCTCAGGAGATGATGACAGAAATCACTCCTCTACCACTGGAGCAACTTACTGCAGTAACTACCAGATCAGGAGCAAAGGGGCAACCCAAGACTCCTAGGAAAAAGCCAGCAGCAAGCACTCCAGTGCTTCCAACAAGGACTTCCCCTAGGTTGTCCAAAGTTACACCTGTAACTCCACCTCCAGCTGAGGCTGAGAGGGAGGTACAACCCTGTGTGGTTGAGCTAGACTCTGAGGAAGAGCTAGAAGGAGGCCCCAACCTTATTGGAGATTTGGACCCTGAGGACCATCCTGAGCTGCAGTCTTTACTGGCAGAAGGTGGGCCTAGCAGGGCAGCTTTTCGTAAGGGGCAAAGAGAATGTCCAACTCTGGAAGGTCTCCGCCACCAGGCAGCTTCTCAAGCTGATGGGCAAGAGCCTGGGAAGTATAGGTTGCACTGGGAAGATGGCCTCTTCTACAGTGAACCCACTGAGTCTGAACCTGGAGACTACAAACGCCTTGTAGTCCCACAAGAGAACAGACAACAGTTCTTACAACTAGCCCATGAGATACCTTTGGCTGGTCACTTGAGTTTCAAGAAGACCAAGGAAAGGCTCTCACTCTACTTTTATTGGCCAAAGATGGGGGCTGAAGTAGATAGATATTGTAAGAGCTGCCATACCTGCCAGACTTCTGGTAAGGTTGGTTCCAAGAATGTGGCACCTTTAGTGCCTCTCCCAGTTGTGGGAGTCCCATTTGAGAGGGTAGGGATTGACATTGTTGGTCCCCTTGATCCCCCAACCTCCTCAGGCAACAGGTTTATCCTTGTTGTAGTAGACCATGCTACTAGGTACCCTGAGGCAATTCCTATGAGGACTGTTACAGCTCCGGCTGTGGCTAAGGCCCTCCTTGGTATTTTTACCAGGGTTGGGTTTCCTAAGGAGGTAATCTCTGACAGGGGGTCAAACTTTATGTCCCACTACATGAAAGCCATGTGGAAAACCTGTGGAGTTACCTACAAGTTCTCAACCGCATACCACCCTCAGACAAACGGGTTGGTTGAAAGGTTTAACAGAACCATGAAGAGCATGATAGGTGCTTTAGAAGAACCCCTTAAGAAAAAGTGGGACCTTCTACTGCCATGCCTTCTCTTTGCTTATAGAGAAGTCCCTCAGGAGGGAGTAGGTTATTCTCCCTTTGAGCTTCTCTATGGCCATCCAGTCAGAGGTCCATTGGCCCTGATTAAGGAGGGATTGGAAGGTGCTCCTCCCCTCAAGCCAGTCAGAGTGACTGACTATGTGATAGGTCTCCGGAGGAGAATGTCACACATGATGGCAGAAGCAAGTGACAACTTGAAAGCTGGTCAAGCCCTGGTCAAACATTGGCACGACCAGAAGGCTAACATGGTTGAGTTTACTCAAGACCAGCTAGTTCTAGTTATGCTCCCAACAAGGCAGAGGGCCTTGCAAGACAAATGGATGGGACCCTTCAAGGTTGTGGGAAAACTTGGAGAGGTCAACTATCTGGTGGATCTGGGCAGACCCAGGGAAGCTCCTAGAGTCTTCCACACCAACCGACTAAAAGCATACATCTCCAGACCTGATGTAGGAGCCTTGCTTCTAGCTTCAGCTGCAGAGGAAGAAGAGAGTGAATCTCTCCCTGATCTTCTCAGAGGTGTGCCTTTAGATGAGAAAGTTGAAGGAGTCAACCTCTCTTCAGACCTGACACCTGAGCAACAAGAGGAGTGCAAATCTATGTTAAATCAGTTTGCCTCCCTGTTCTCACTGTCACCAGGCTTGACCCCTTGGGGCCAGCATGAGATACTCACTGGTGACTGTCTGCCAGTCAAAAGCAGAGGATACAGAATGTCAGAACATATCAGAGCCCACATCAAAGGAGAGGTCAAGAAGATGCTTGATCTCGGGGTAATAGAGCCCTCTACTAGTCCATGGTCTAGCCCAGTTGTGTTAGTACCAAAGGCAGGATCCAAAGATTTGAGATTCTGTGTGGACTATAGAGCTCTAAATGCAGTCACCAAGACTGATGCCCACCCTTTGCCCAGGACAGATGAGTTGGTGGATAAACTTGGTGCAGCCAAGTACCTCAGCACGTTTGACCTGACGTCAGGCTATTGGCAAATAGCCCTGACAGACCATGCCAAGGAGAAAACTGCATTTTCAACCCCAGTTGGCTTGTACCAGTTTAAGGTCATGCCTTTTGGACTAAAAAATGCACCTGCCACATTCCAAAGGATGGTGAACCAAGTTCTGGCTGGGATGGAAGATTTCTGCATGGCATACTTGGATGACATTGCAGTCTTCAGCCACTCCTGGGAAGAACATGTGAACCACCTAGGACATGTGTTGCAGGCTCTGGAACAGGCCCATTTGACAATCAAAGCCAGTAAGTGCCAGATTGGTCAAAGTAAAGTGGTCTACCTTGGACATGAGGTAGGAGGTGGAGAAATAAGGCCTTTGCCCAGCAAGATTGAAGCTGTGCAAAATTGGACAACACCAACTACTCAAACCCAAGTGAGAGCTTTTCTAGGCCTCACTGGATATTACAGGAATTTCATTGAGAACTATGGGACCATAGCTTCTCCACTGAATGTAATCTCCTCTCCCAAATTCCCTAAAAAGGTAAAATGGAATGAGGAGTGCAATCAGGCCTTTGAAAAACTGAAGAGAGCTCTTTGCCAAGCTCCAGTATTGAGAGCTCCTGACTACCACCAGCCTTTCATTGTACAAACTGATGCTTCCAATGTAGGTATAGGTGCAGTTCTAAGCCAACTGGATGAGAAGGGTAGGGAGCACCCCATTTGCTTCATCAGTAGGAAACTGAAGGATCCTGAGACAAGGTGGGCAACTATCGAAAGAGAATGCTTTGCTATTGTGTGGGCACTGAAGAAGTTTAGGCCATACTTGTATGGTTCTACTTTTGTTATTCAGACTGACCACCAACCCTTGAGATGGTTAATGCAAATGAAAGGGGAAAATCCAAAACTATTGAGATGGTCAATCTGCCTGCAAGGGTTTGATTTCACCATTGAGCACAGGTCAGGGTGTCACCATCAAAATGCTGATGGACTCTCTAGGATGTATATCATCGACTAGAGGTATGAGGTTCATCCAGGAGTGGATTAAATCCTCCTGTCCCTTAGTCTGGGGGGGGCGAGTGTTAGGGAGAATTCTCTGTTTAGGCTGAATTTCCCTCCCTAGTGAGTCCCCCAGCAGCTTTGCTGGATTTCTGGGGTTTAATTTTTTCTCCTGCCAAGAGTGAGACTCTTTTACCCTCACTCTTGGACATGTTGAACTGTGTTATCTTGGACAAACCTTGTGTTGAATGGGCTATGGGGTCTTTTACTCCATAGGGCCTCATGTATTTTTGTGATGTGGGTTACACAGCACCCTCTGTGCCGTGACCCAGGGGTGTCCTAGGGACTCCCCAACATAGACTCCATACCCTGGGACTGACTACTGTCTCCCAGGGCATGTAAAGTCACCAAAGACTTTGCTAGTCTTGAATCCTGAACAGAACCAGTACAAACCATCATATTGTGGACGTACTGGCTGGGGCAATTCGATTGCCCCAGGGTCTGTTAGTCGAGGGGGCACGTCTCCGTCCCCCCTGATCGAGTTTTGGCTGGTGGCAGTGGAAACTACGTTTTATATTCGACCGCGAATATTTTCCTATGGGATTTCCCATTGTTTTAGGCTAACACATTTAATTATTTATTTACGGTAGCCTTAAACATACCACCGGTTTATATATTTATTTTTATAACTCCGGTTGGGACTTTTTGCCAAAACTTGATTCTAAAATGGCGTTGGTGTTCGCCTCTGTAACTCTGACCCAAAGTGGAGCCCTTTGTTCCACTTTTGGCGGGCTTCTCCACAGAAGCCCTCCAAAGTGGTGCCACTCTGTCTGGGGTACTTAGGAGGGGTGGAGGGGGGTTTAGGCACCCTGGACTGAGTTACCTAGGTAACTCAAGTCGCACTCCGTCCTGATTGGCCCAAGTGGTGAGCCGGCCGGCTCACCACTTAGCATGTTTGAGTGACAGCTAGGCTGGGTGAATGGGGGTTTGCTGCATAAAAGCAGGGCTTTGGGGACTGGAACTTCAGAAGTCGCCACAGGACCAAGAATCCGACGAGGGAAGAGCTGAGCCGACCTGCTTCGACGACACCACCCGGTGGAGCCCTGCTGAACCGTCTCACCACTTTTCCCGACGACCGAGGAGAACTCTTAACGGAGTGGCTCCTTCCCTTGACTGGTGGGGACAACCAGTTTTCGCCTTCTTTTCGCTTCTCGAGGTATCTCGTGGCCGCCTTGCCAGTGCCAAGCACCCCGGCAACCGGAACCCCACCACTTTTACCCCAAACCACGAAAGTCGGTACAACCCTTCAACCGGAGGACTCCGCGGCTGGTTTCTTCCCGGGCAGTGCAACGACCTTCTTCTTCTGCTCTTCAGCGAGAACTTCCTCTCCCCTGACCGACGTCGAGCCTTGCTGCCACTGCCTGGAACAACTGCCACCGCTGGAGGACCCTTTCCGCTTAAGGTACCGTGTTCCGCCTGGCTTCCCTTGCCACCGACTGTACGGGGTAGATTTAGCCCCCGGCTTTCGAACCTGGGAGTGCCTGGGACACCCTGGCTAAACTTTCTAAGCCACTCTAAACTCTTTCTAACTCTTTGCAAGACTTTGAATCCTTAATAACAGTGTGATCTTGGGCACATTTTCGCTCCGACTACTCTAAGAGTGGGCCCTGCCTAGTGACTTTTGCTCCCCTGTGACTTTGTGCTTCTGTGAGTCTATTGCAAGTGTTCTGGACCTTAGAGTGGTGTGTTTAACCCATTCCTGTTCCTTTTTACCCCTTTCTTGAACCTACTAGAGTGTCATCTAACGTTAAGCGCTCACCTCTGTTTTAATTAGGTGGTGTTAACTTAGAGTTGTCTAGGTAGGAGTAAGGGTTGGAACTGCTTTCATTATAACTGTGTTTGAAGTGTTTTTACTATATTTTGCTAGAGTGTTTTTAACTTATGTGTATTTTAAATAAATAACTATATACTTTTGAAACCAAGCTCTGGTCAGTGTTTGCTTGTGCTATTGTGTCTGAGTACATATTGTGTATACTTTGCATACTGCCTAACTCTTCTTGAGAGAAGTCTGACTGCTCAGCCACAGCTACCAGGTAAATCTGGGTGGTACAGACTGCTACCAAAGGGGTTTACTGCTCTACCTGTAGTCTTAAATCTTTTGCAGTGTTCCCCAAGGGAACTGCACAGGTTTCTGCCTAACAGGCATACACATACAGAGGGGCTCCCATACCCACATGGCGACTGAGGGCAGAGGTACTGATGGATGGGGACTTCCAAGAGCATATTAGAGAGACGATTGATGACTACTTTGACCATAATGCAGGGAGCGTGGACAGTACAGAACGGTTTGGGACGCATTCTTAGTGGTGGTCAGGGGGGCGGCGATTGGGAAGGTGGGCAGATTCATATGCAGCATATTGGCAGAGCTGGAGGAAGTTGAGAGAGAGATGGAGCGGGTGAAGACCAGAGCAGGTGTGGATGAAGAGGACCCGGGGGTACTTGCCATGTTAAGGGTGAAGTGCAGCGTCATTTGGGAGAAACTGGGGAAACAGGATTATGTTAAGTATATACAGAGGCTGCACGCAGAAGGGGATAAGCCCAGTAAACTCTTGGCCTGGCTCCCCAGGCAGGAGGATAGGCATGACCCCATAAATGCAATTATAGATGAGCAAGGGGTGGAAGCGAGGGGATTAATGAAGTGTTCTCCCGATTCTATGAAAGGTTGTACTCCCGGACACAAGAAGTTGATGAAGGGAACATAACCTACACCCTAAGGGAGATCAATCTTCCCAAGCTAACGTAAGAGCAAGCACAGACACTGGAGGAACCCCTCACAGTGGATGAGCTGACGGCGGTCATTGCCGTCCTTCCGACAGGAAAGTCCCAGGCTACCCAGGGAATTTTACAAAAAATATACCAAGATACCCTGGCCCGCACTTACTGGAGATGTATGAGGAGGCGCATGCGAGAGGACAGCTACTGCAGAGCTTATCAGACTCCATCATAATACCCATACGGACACCTGGGAAGCCACCCCTTCAGTTTCTCCCTGATAAACTAGGACTCCAAAATACTGACGGCAGCCCTGGCGAATCGGCTCAAGCGCGTTACACCTGCACTAGTACATACTGATCAAACGGGATACGTACCGGGAAGGAACACTACATGGAATCTGCGAAGACTCCATCGTGTCATAGACAGCATGAACCAGAGACAAGGGAAATGTGTAAGATGCCATAAAGGCATTAGACTCCGTAAACTGAAACTGGCTCCTGAGAGTGCTCCCCCACTTTGGAAGAAGGGAGGCTACCTCCACTGGATAAGACTCCTCTACAAAACCTGAGGGCAAGGGTGAAACTGGTAGATACATTTCGGAAGGGAGGACAATAGGCAGGGGTACGAAACAGGGATGCCCACTCTCTCCGATGCTGTACATATTGGTTCTGGAATCATTTGCGGTCTTCCTCAGAGCGGAGTACAGTGACACTGGAATAAGGATCGACAGGGGGGATCCACCAACTCTCGATATATGCAGATGAAATCTACGTCGAGAACACGAGGGAACACTTGCTGAAAGCTCTGGGAGCTTTTGCCAGACTGTCGAGGATCACTATTAACAGGGAGAAATCATTGTTGTTCCCCCTGGCGGGATTAAGAGGGGTTACCCCCGACCAGCTGCCACAGCTGGGACTCACATGGATGCTGGTAACCTTTCGGTACTTAGGAGTGGACATATCACAACCCCACGATGACACAAACACAGCTAACACACAGGTGGCCCTAGACAAAATAGGGAAGACAATGAAGTTTTGGAAGATGCTCCCATTGGGGATGATAGGTGGAGCATCCTTATTGAAGATAAGGCTGCCCCACTTGCTATATCACTTCACAAATATCCCACACAATAAACCTCCGTCCATCTTTAAACGACTCCACACAATAGCAGAGAATTCCTGTGGGGAGGGGGGAAGAAAAAGAATAGCGCTGAACACTTTACAAAGGGATTATGATTCGGGAGTGATCAGGCTGCCAGATTTTGAGCGATACTACCTGGGGGGCCAGTCCAGTTTGTGGTACAGTGGTTGGGGGATGACACGTCCATAGACACACTCCTCTTCCAACCGGCAATACGCCAATACTACTTAAGAGAACTCTTATGGATAGACAATGCCACAACTAAATCGTTCCCAAACATGGTCAATTTGGGCCTGACCCTATGGAAAAAGGGGTAGAAAACACAAGTGATGTGGGATCCTTGCTCCAGGCAGATCCCCCTTGCAGGATTAGTTGATATGCGCACAGAGTCCTTAACAACATACCGCGCACAGTGGGAGGACAAGGGAGTGACCCATATTGGGGACTTGTGGAAAGGTGGATTTCCAGACCCTGATGGAAGAGCAGACCATAAATAAAGGACAATTTCTATTGTACAACAGCATGGTCCAGCAGATTAATAGGAGATGGAGAAAGCTGCATGAGGGGAAGGAGAATAAGGAAGAATTGGACGCGTGGTATGATGTGTCAGAGGGAGGGCACACTGTGTCCAGACTTTACAAACAGCTCTTATGCAGCAACAATGAGAGGGAATTGCAGGCGAGAGCTAGGTGGGAAGATGAGCTCCAAAAAACGCTGACAGATGAGGAATGGTGCAGGATACTTCGGTACGCAAAGAAGGTCTCTAGGAATGCCAGATTTAAGCAAATGCAGCTCTACCTCACACACAGAGCGTGCCTTATGCCCAAGAAAATGTCGCTAATGGGGAGCAAGCAAACCCGACCTTGCCCACGCTGCGGCGGATATGTTACACATGTTCTGGACCTGCCCGGGAATAACCTCCTGGAACTTTGTCAAAGACAGGGCGGAGCCAGGAGGGATGCAAATGCGGCCTTGGTCCCCAGAGTCATATCTGTTGGGACTGTTTCCAAGGGGCAGCAAACAAAGGACCCATACTGCAAAAATGAAAGACTTAATGTGCATACTGGCGAAGCGCCGCATTGCAATGGCATGGAACACAATCACAGGGCGGTTGACAGAACTGTGGTGGGTGGATCTGAATAAATGGACAACTGCAGAGACAGCAGTGTGGACCAGAGCGATGCAAAGAGGGGGGGAGTGGGAGTGGGGCCAAGCTACTTGCATGGAACTCCTTCGTACAGGATCGGTTTGAAGGTACCGGAAGACAGGCGGTGACAGACTCCAGGGAGACAGAGGAAGGTTAAAATTCCCCACGGCTAAGGGGTAGAGGCACTCGCAACAGGGAGGCAAGTCAGCGGCCATGAGCAAGGTCTTGAACGACGAGAGGCAGAACTTTGCAAATAGACATGGGAAAGGCCAAGCCAGTGCAGCAAGATTGAAGGAAGAGGCAGTGCGGAGCCCAACGCAATGTGGCAGTTGTAGTGAGATTTTGTTGTTGTTGGTTGTTTTGTGTTAAAAACAAATAGAGTTTTTTTTTTTTAAAGGCAGGAAGGTGATGAGTCGCTGTGTGTGTGTGTGTATGAAATCAAAGTAGAAAGGAACAAAAGGGGGTGGGGGAAAAAGTGGGTTGATCTGTTTTTTTGTGTAACAAGCAGCAGCGTGCACAGCATAGTAGTAAGGTCTAAGTGAAGCATTAGGGACACGCGCAGCATTATGGGGGAAGAAAGCCAATAAAACACATGTATAGGTTCCTACCACTGTATTGTGACAGGATAGATAAATATCACAAACAATGCGTATTGGAAACAAAAGGGGTGGTGGGATGTCCGGCTCCTGGCCAGAGCAGGGCTCCCATAACAGAAACATGCTACAAAAAAAATGTCCATCATGTTAGCAGCAAAATATACGGGGAGAAAATTCCAAAAAAATAAAAGCGATTCTAGATCTCTGGAGATTAATCAAGGATATGGAAGATCAGGAAGATGAAAAAGAGATCCAATGTAAGGGGATATACCCTGTAACACCTAAACCTGCAGTAGGGTATACAAACCCAGTCTATAAGCCTCCAGTGGCAGAGAGAGAGTGTCAACAACAGGACTATCAGGATTAACAACTTGAGGGCGGAGGGCAACTCAAGTGCTTTTGCACCTCCATATAACCCATCCATAAGCGCTGACATGCCCGTAGCATCAGTGTACCCAGGAGGTCCATAATCAGATACAAACAACAAGTTAAGTGCGTTGCAGGAAAGGTTAGTCGGGTTACAAGAACCTGAAGAAGTATCACCAGAAATCAGGGTACTGAAATAAAGTGACTATCTTAGACTTTTGGTAAGTTCATATAAGTTTATCACATCATCTTCAGTTAGCTTAACAGGAACAGTTACATGGAACAAACACTGGCTCCCATCACCCAGGCAGGGGCTCTCCAACTGCCTTGGCTTGGAACCCTCACCACTAACATTCACACACACACACACCATAGCATTCCACCTCTCAGCCCAGGCTTCAAAATTCACTTCCAAAGTACATCACAACCCATCTCCTTTTCTTCAAGAATCACCAGATATATACAAAGAACATCACAACACATCTCCCTTTCTACCAGGATGCACATACACGTGTCACACACTAACTTGTTCAACAGGGTACCACATGCTACTCACACAATCACATGGTGCGCCTTGTTTAAAAAGCAGCGCAGCTCTGTATAAAGGCGGCCCCCCTTCTACAACCTTGAATCCGTAACACAGAAGGTGTCCCCCTCTCTACATATGCTGGCATTTCACACAGCAACTCTAGACTGGATGTTGCGACCACATACAAGAACCCACTTGGTACGGACTCGCTCACATTTTTACATACATCTGAAGTATTGCACGCCCTTCTCTGCCCTAATTAAGACACACTCAGTCCAAACCCAATCCTGCATCCGAGGCATCACCCCCCCCCCCCATCTACTCTAGTTAATACACACTCTGTTCAACACCACTCTCAGAGTGGAAGTCTCACACTCCCTGTCTACCCTAGTTGTGACGCACTGTTTTGCATCAGTTTGTCCCAAAGGGGAAAACACTAACACTTGCGTCTCCCAGGCCACTTTCACAAAACCTAAGTAATTCGACTCAGACTAGCAGAAGAAACACACATACATCATATAAGGTTATAAAATGGCTCATTATAGGTCCTTTATTTATACCATATGACCATACGAACACCAATCAACAAAGATAAACAAAAATATATATATATAGATTAGAATATAGGTAACTTCACCGTTAGTTAGAAAGCAGAAGAAAACTTAATCTTGGCCACCAGCAACACTGCTTAGACCCTCAGCAGGTAGGCAAAGAGATTATTACGTCCAACGGGGTCTGAAGCAGAGCGTCCTCCCTTTCAGCGAGACTGCAACACCTGTGGTTCAACATCCAACTAACTTTCTCTGTGATGCCCTCTCATTTATGGGGCATCCCCCGCCCTTCCCAATTGCGTTCTGCCCTCGGCCGAAAAGCAGATCACAAGTTGAAGAGACAGAGGGTGGAAAGGGTGCGCTCCGACCCCCCTTCTGTATTCGTCCTTCAATGGACAATACAATAACTATTCTCTGCAGTTAGTCCGCTCGCATAATATTGTGACCTTGCTCTGTTTTCCCTGCTATTTGCTTTTTCTGTGAGGCCCGCGAAAATGCAGACTTTATTACAGTAATGGGAGAGGAGTGTTCAAAAGTGGCTGCGCATCAACGCCATGGTATTCTGGCTCGCATTTTTCACACTAGCATTACACATACACAGTTCACAATCATTCATATGGCAGAGGTTTTAACACCCCCTTTCTACCCTGGTGATGACACACACAGTTCCAAACCACTCTCACAGCGGAAGTCTAATACCCCCTATTTACCAAAGTCATGAGATGCACGCAGTTCACGACCATTCACACAGTTGGGAGTTTTACACCACCTATCAACCCTGTGTTACGCTCACATGGTCTCTACAGAGGCGTTGGGGCATGGTTGCAGCCCTCCCTGAACTTGAATCACCCCCTTCAGGACTCTCCCTTAGTAGAAAAGCTGTGAGCGGTGGTACGAAGTGATACTGCTCCTGCATGGAAATAAGTGTGTGTGAGTGCCCCAATCTGTGATTGTTGTACTCTCGAACCCTTCACCCCAGAGTAGTTACTGTGAGCACATGCCGGCCCATAAAGCTCAACTGTGAATTATGGAAGATAAGCTCCCCGTCCTGCTACTTCTGGAGGGGGCGCATCGAATGGGATCTAGTTCTTTCACTGATTCCCGATAAGGATTAGTCCAGCTGTGACTATGCTTCTCCTTATGATTGCTAAGTCTTTCTTGAGCTCTTGTGATGCTGTCCGTTCTGTTTAATGTCTTTATATGTTGCTCCTATTTATGCCCGCAATAATGTCTCTCTTCTTTCTTTAGATGGAAATGCGGCCTCAATGCAGCTGTGAGACGCGGCCGGATGGAAGATGGAATCTACCGCAAAGTTCGACAGCAGGTAAGTGATGGTTTAAGGAAAGCGCGAAGTATGGCGAAGCGCAATCTTAAACTGACTGTTTTTTCGATGTCTAACCTTGTCTTCTGTTTTTCCTTGCAGGCGCTGCTGTCGACGATGGAGTGTGTCATGCTGCAGTGCCAAGATGAACATTTTGGCGTTCCGGAAAGTGTAAAGATGAATACTTGGTTCGTCGAAGAGATGTACAGGTAAGAACAGCTTCCCCAGTTGGTAAATATGCTGGCAGGAAGCAGGATGTCCAGGAAGCAGGATCTTCAAAAGTCTGACCTCAGGCGACTGTGAGCGTTATGCTGCTTGAAACTGCAGAATAACGCGAAGCGTTTGTCTTGAGGATCGGGGCAGCTTATATAGCTGAGATAGTGGGCACGCCCATTAGGGCCGGCTTACCAGCCACACCCTGCCACTCCTAGAGAGTGAGCACGTGCAAAGGCAATCCATTAGCAGCCACACCCAAGAATACACTTGGAACTGCTTAATGCATGGAATGTTCAAGGTTAATGCATCTGAAGTGCTATGTCCATAATAAAAGCTTTTTGGATTCCAAGATGGCCGCCGGCACTGAGTAGCTCTGCCGACGGCGCTCCCTGGACCTGTCTGTTTTGAAGGTGCCCACCACCCCCTTAACGGACTTGGTTCACGCATCGGATGGTCCACCGTGGGCTTTGGG
Organism: Ambystoma mexicanum; assembly: GCF_040938575.1. NCBI lineage: Eukaryota > Metazoa > Chordata > Amphibia > Caudata > Ambystomatidae > Ambystoma > Ambystoma mexicanum. The sequence goes on along the minus strand of NC_090939.1, from coordinate 779,293,517 downwards.
GGGACAGGAGAGTGTCAGCTGTGGTTTCTGCGCCGGAGGAGTTGAGGCGAGGGCGGAACGCCGAGACCGGCGAAGAGAGGAGGACCTGCGGAGACAGCTGCCGTGAGCCCGCTCGCGAGCGGCAGGTGGCACGCGGGGAGGTGTGTCCTCTGGGAGGTGATTCGCCACCCCAGAGGGAGTCGCTGGAGACCTGCCTTGCCTGGCGGTGAGCCGCATCACAGGGAGCAGCTTGGGAGGAACACCGCCGCCCCAACATAGTGCGGGACACCACAGCCGAGGGCGGCCTTCCCCGCAGGTGTATCCCTGAATGGCCGGGAGGCTGCAAGACCCGGCGCCACCCCAGAAAGGAGCGGACAACGAATGGTGGCAGTCTGGAGGCAGCGGGACCCGTGGCGGGCCCGACAGCTGATAGTCTCGGACTAGAGTCGGAGCTGCAGGAAGGAGGTAGACGGCCTGGAGGTGCGAGCCCGGGAGCGGCGGGGAAAGAAGTTAAATGCTCGGGGACCCTTCCGCTCTGCCGGCTGCGGCTCGGGGAGCGGCCGGCGGAGTCGGGCCCCGCTGCCCCGGAAAGGCGCAGGCAGACATCAGCCCACCCGCATTATAGGGGAGTTTGAGACCCGCTTCCCCCTGCCCCGTGGTGGTGTGAAGAGAGGACTGGAGGGCATCGGCCTTCACGGGGGGCGGGAAAGGTGATCGTGGGGATGCGATTGACTGCAAGCAACGCCAGCACGGCAAAGACTCTGTCCCTCTAACGGGCGACGCAGAGCGGAGCTTGAGCAGCTTGCGGGAAGGCGAGAGGGCTGTGCTTTCAACATTGCTTCACAGTTCCCCTAGGAATCAGGGGGCGGATTATACCTGCTCAGATAACTACTAAAGTCTGCTTCTTGCCTGCCATCCCGGTCTCAGGAGGAGGTCAGAGGAGCGCAACTGGACCGGAGCCGGCCATCTGAGGGAGAGGTGACCGGCATGACTACGAAATCCAAGGGGAGAGGGGAGAGACATCTACAGGCCTCCGGAGACAACACGGCACCCTCCACGCATTGTGACCAGCGCAGAACCCGAAGGAGGGGCCCGAGGCTCCTGGGGGCACACCTAAGGAAGGAATCCGCGCAAAGGCGAGCAGAGGACTTGGCAAACATGCCCAGACGGGAGTTTATCGGAGAGCGGCACGCCTTGCAAGCGAATCTGGCAAAATAATTTCAAGAACAGTTTCAGTTAATGCGCACAGACCTGAATGAAGCTGTAGGGGAGCTGAAGCAAGAGATGCGACAACTGGGGGAGAGGACTGACATCCTGGAGAAAGGCCTCCAAGAAGGGGATAAAGACAATGCAGAAAATAGTGAAGCTATAGAGAGGCTGGATGTTGCCACCAGAAATCTCAAACTCCAAGTGGAAAACTTGGAAAACAGGTCCCGCAGGGTTAACATACGGGTAAAAATGCTGCCTGAATCCGTGCCCGATAAGACTCTGAAAGCAGTACTCCAGGGCATCTTTGCGGACATCTTGGAAGAGGGCAGTCCAGAGGTGGTGGAGTTAGACCGCGTACATAGAACTGGCCGACTGGCCAAGGGCCAGACAGCGAGGCCAAGAGATGTATTGGCAGCATTTACTCGATATGCTCAGAAGGAAGCGGTACTCAGAGCAGCGAGACTACGGGAACCAATTATGTTCGAGGGCCAACTGATCACCCTCTTTCAAGACCTGGCGAGCGGTACACTTCTAAATAGGTGACAAATGGGCCCAGTTGTGAAGGCTCTTAACGAGAGAGCGATTCGATATAAGTGGACCTTCCCATTTGGCTTGCTCTTTGAATGGGGGGGGGTCCCAGAGACGAATCATATCCCTCCAGGAAGGGGCTGCTCTTCTTCACCTTGAGCTGGAGGAAACCTCCTCTGATGCACGCCTTCTGGGCCCGAGTAGCCAATCTGGATCAAGGCCTTGGGATTGGATGACGGTTCAAGAGAAGAGGAAAAGGGGACCCAGAGGAGACGTTCGACTGAGTTATGGGAAGCCCAGTGAAGCTAGAAGCGGTTCCCCGGTGCAGTCTTGACCGGGCACGGTGCTGATAGGGGTGGTGAGCCTCTATAGGGTGCTTAGGATCACAAGGGCCGCAGGGGATGCAGCCATGTTGGAAGCAGAAAGGGCGTAGATGCCCGAGTTTGATGGGAGGAGGGGGCGGGAAGGTTCTAGCCTTCAGGGGGGGACAGGGTGGTGGGAATGGGGGGACATTAGAGGTAGCATTGGAGTTATCAGGGGGGGTGGCGACGAGCAAAAGGAGGGTGGGCGGTGGGGGGAGGCACTCCCACATAGCGGCGACTATTCTCTGCTGGGTGTTCTCTTAAGCGGCTAACACATAACGTAAGGGGGTTGAAAAGGAAAAAGCTGGAGCATTTCACGCAAAAAGAGAAGCCAGATATTATGGGGCTTCAGGAAACACACTTGCTCCATAAGGACCAGGGCAGGTTGAAATTGCGTGGTTTTTTTTTTTTAAAACTTCTTTTTATTATTAGGCAGCATGGCAGCATAACAATAGGCGAACAGCGCCCAGCAAATATAGATTAACGTTACAGTTCATGATATGGTCACATAGGGATTTCATACAAAATGATACAGGCACAGAGATTCAATCCACATATGAGGGGAAGTAGTTAAACCAAGCGACACGGGAGGAGCTCCCAGACCAGTGAGAGAGGAGGGGGGGGGTGGTGGGGGGTCCATCGGGGATATGCCAGACTAATGAGAGGGAGCAGGCGGGGAAGCCACCGGAGAGGTGACGAGGTCGGACATGTAGGAGCGGAACCTGAGCCAAATGTCCCTAGGTCTGGAGTGAGTGGGTTGCGTGTGTGCCCAAGTTTCCTCGATGTCAGAGGCCCAAGTGACCGCCCTCAGCCATTGGGCATGCGTGGGGGGAGAGGGGCGAAGCCAGCAGAGCAAGATGGACCGAACCGCTAAGAGCATGCAGAGGCCGGCCAGCTTCCTGGAATTTCGGGGGAGGCCCGGGAGATCGTGAAAAAGGCACAATGCAGGGGAAGGATCGATGGGGTGATCGAGTACAGCGGAAACCGTTGAACAAACCATACTCCAAAACTGTGAGAGGCGGGGGCAGGACCAGATCATGTGGATGTAGTCCGCGTCCACGTGCCCGCAGCGGGGGCAGCAAGATGAACGCTCGCTGGACATGCGATGCAGTCTGGTCGGGGTGTAGTGGAACCTGTGCAACACTTTGAACTGAATAAGTTTAAATCGGGAGTTAAAGGACACCCGGTGGGTACGGTCGCATAAGTGTGCCCAGCGATCGTCCGATATCTCTACCCCCAAGTCTTCCTCCCAGGACCCCCTAAGTTTAGCAAAACCTGGGAAGGATCTGGACTGTAGCATGGAGTACAACCTGGAGATTTTGCCTTTCATGGGTGAAGGGGAAGTGAGCTCCTCAATGGCCGGGTCGTCCGGTGGTAACGCAGGGAATGTTAGGTAGCTGCGTTTAAGGGTCCTTCGGAGAGACGCGTATTGAAGCCAGACGCTCCGGTCACTTCTCAAGGGTAAGGGGAGATCAGCCCACTCGATGAATGTGCCCTGGTCAAACACATCCCGCAACAGCTCGTAGCCTGCCTCGGCCCAGCGTCGAACGGCAGATGGTGCAACCTGAGGAACCCCCGGGAGGAAGTTCCAGAGAGGGAGGTTGCCGTGGAAAGCCTGGGTTACTCCGAGCAGTTTCCATGTTTTGGCCAAAGCCAGGGATGTGCAGGCGACCGGACTCTGTGAGTCCAGTACCTGAGGAGCGGGTTGGATAAGTAAGGAGCGGATTTCGCGGTCACAGACCGCCAACCTCTCCAGCCGGAGATGAGGGGGGGGGTCAGTTGTGTCGAACCAATAAGATACATATTGAATTTGAGATACCAACCAATACCTGAGAAAATCCGGAGCCCCGAAGCCCCCCCTAGCCATAGAGGTGGACAAGGTCTCGTATTTAAGTCGAACCGCCCCCGAGTGCCAGAGGAAGGAGGTAATTGTGCGAGTCAAGTCTCGGAAAAAGTCTGCGCCTGGCCACAAGGGTACGTTGGCAAACCTGTAGAGCAACTGAGGCAGCACCACCATTTTCAGTAGACCCATTCTGCCCGCAAGAGAGATCGGGAGCTTGTCCCAGGCTGCAACCTTAACGGTCAAATGTGAAAGGTACTTCCGAAAGTTCTTTTCGAGGGTCAGCATCTGTTGACGCGTCACCTCTACTCCCAGGTAGGTGAATGCCGATTGAGCCCAAGTGAATCCCAGAGTGTCCGGAGGGGGAAGAGTGCACTCCGTGAGTGGAAAGAGGGTGGATTTCGAGCAGTTCACCTTGAGGCCCGAGACCCGACCAAAGTAGATGATGTCTTCAAGGACCGGAGATAAGTTAAGAGATGGGGAGCGGATGAACAGCAGCGCGTCATCTGCGTATAGGGAAACTATGTCTGCCTTCCCGGCAGAGCGAAGGCCTCTGTGAGCATGGCGGTGACGAAGCATGTCCGCAAACGGCTCCATGGCGACCGCAAAAACCAAGGGGGAGAATGGACACCCCTGCCTTGTTCCCCTGGCGATCCCAAAGAGAGGAGAACAGTGGTCGCCCGTGCGGACCCTAGCCACAGGAGACGAATAAAGTAGCCTGACCCAAGAGAGAAAGGAGGGACCAAATTTACAGTTTTCGAGAACCCGCCAAAGGAATTGCCACGACACCGAATCGAAGGCCTTTTGCATGTCCAACGTGGCCGCCACAGCCGAAGTCTCCGGACTAATTCTGTCAATTATGTTGAATATGCGCCTTAGATTCAAGGAAGTAGACCGCCCCGGGACAAAGCCCGCTTGATCGGGGTGAATGATGGATGGAAGGATGGGAGCCAACCTTAGGGCCAGGGCTTTTGCGTATATTTTGGCGTCGCAATTTATGAGGGAGAGTGGGCGGTACGAACCGCAACGTGAAGGGGGTTTACCAGCCTTTAACAATACAGTGATCGTGGCCTCACGCAGTGAGGGGGGGAACCTGCCTGTCTCCACCGACTCCTCCCATACTGCCAACAAGTGGGGAAGGAGAAGTGCCTTATAGGACTTATAAAATTCGACTGGGATACCGTCCGACCCGGGAGCCTTCCCGGAGGATAAGGCATCGATAGCGTCGGAGAGCTCCTCCTGCGTAAACGGAGAGTCGAGAGAGTCCGCGGCCTCAGGGGATAATGTTGCCAATGGAAGGGAATCGAGAAAAGAGTCAATCTCCTCCACTGACACCTCGTCTGAGTTGGAGTATAGGGACCCGTAAAAGTTATAAAATTCCGTGTTGACGTCCCGGGAGGAGGCAGCCAAGGAACCATCCGGTCTCTCAATCCCGGGAATGTGTGGGGAACCTGTCTCGTGCCGGATCAACCTTGCGAGGAAGCGACCAGGGCGTTCGCCCTCACCGTATTTCCGTGCGATGCCTGGATTATCCAGAAACTTCTGTTCACGGTCGGCTAGGGAACGAAATGTGTCCAGCTCCTCCCCGATGGCAGCCAGGCCACCCGTGGTAGAATCGAGCGGACACGCAGCCTCCAGTGACGACAACCTAGCTTCACTCAAGGCTATATCTCTTCGAATTGATTTGAGAACCCCGTTCTCTTTGGAGAGTGCAATCCCCCTGACGTAGGCCTTAAAAGATTCCCACAGTGTGGCAAGCGATGATACCGAGCCCGTGTTCAGCTCAAAGAACTCCACGATTGAGTCCTCGAGCTCGGAGTGGAACTCTGGATCGAGCAGGGCTAGGGGTTTCAATCTCCAGCAACGGGACCGGCCAGGATCGGGGGCCCAACTCACGGTGATGGTCACTGGAGAGTGGTCGGACAAGGTTCTGGGTAAAATCATTAGTTGTTTCACGTCCTTGACCAAGATATTGGAGATCACCCAGCGGTCAATGCGGGAGTATGAATCGTGGACTGAGGAATAGAATGAGTAGATGCGGGAATCGGGGTAGAAGAATCTCCATGCATCCACCATGGCTAACCGGGGCAGGGATGATAGTGCAGCATAAGCTGCCCTGGAAAGATGACGGGGCTTGGACCCAGATCTATCAAGGGCTACATCGAAGATAGTATTGAAGTCCCCCCCCCAGAGAATTGGTACAAGGGGGAAGCCATCTAGGAGAGACGTGACCTGTCTGTAGAACTCCGGGTCATCGAGATTGGGGCCATAAATATTCAACAAGACCACCTCCCTCCCTTGGATCGCAGCGTGTAACAGAACGTACCTACCCAGGGGGTCAACGTGGGAGGAGAAGAGAGTGAACCGGAGGCTCTTATGGATGAGAGTCATGACCCCACGACTTTGAGTCGAGTAGTCTGTGAAGAATCTGTGAGAGCCCCAGGTCCTGGCAAATCGGGCGCATTGGGCCGATCTGGCGTGTGTCTCCTGCAAAAAGAGGATCTTGGACCCATGGCGCTCGGCCTGCAGCTGGAGTTGTCTCATCTTTCTATAATTCCCCAACCCCCGTACATTCCAACTCATAAAGGTTAAGTCCCCATCAGCCATAGATGTGGTAGTGGTATAGTCGAAAAAGGTGACCAGAACCAGTGGGTGTGTGGTGCGTCACGGTCCGCCTTCGCTGCCAGTGCCAATTTTCTAACAATAACACCCCTAACATGTCCCACCCCCACCCACATCCCCCTCCCAAACAGAGGAATGATAATCCCAAACCCCTTCAGCCAAACCCAAACTAGTGGCATCATCGCCTGGGGGCCTGTAGGCCTTGCTGACCGCAGCGCTCCGGGCTGCAGCGGAACCAGTCTAGCTCGAGGTGCAACTGCAATAACTTATACAACTGAGGAAAGGCTTTTTGCATTTAGCAGTATAGCACATAGTTGAGATAAGAGGAGAATCTTGAACAAGTCGAATCCGGGAAAGAGGATCGATGCGGCAACAGAACAGGGGGAAGGCCGGCCCCGGTCGCCCCCCAAACGGCCCAGCGGGGGAAGCCGCAAGTCTGTAGATAGAAGGGGAAAGTCAACCTGGGAAGTGTTCAGCCGAAAACTTGGAAGCCTCCTCCGGGATCGTGAGTATAGCTGAGAGAAAGTATCTTGCACTCCGCAGTGTGGCACATCGTTGAGATGAAAGGAGAGTTTGAACAAGCTGAATCCGAGAAAGAGGATCAATGCGGTGCCAATGACGGAGAAGGGCCGGGCACGGCCGCCCCCCGAAGGGCTCGAGGTGGAAGCTGCTGAGTCGTGTGCAAGTGAAGGGAGAAAGTTAGCCCGGGAAGTGTTCGTCAATGAACTTGGAGGCTTCCTCCGGGATCGTGAAGAAGAACACCTGATTAGCATGTTCTATGCGCAGTTTGGCAGGGTAGAGCATGGCGTATTTAATGGAGTGATCTCGCAATCTCCGCTTCACATCCTGGAAGGTCTTGCGCTCACGCTGGACGGCAGCCGAGAAATCGGGATAAAGATGAATCCTCGCGCCCCCCAATGAGAGCTCGCCCTTTTCCCTTGCAGCTCTGAGTAGGGTATCGCGATCCCGGTAGTTCAGGACCCGGGCGATGATGGGGCGAGGCGGGGCCCCGGGCCTGGGCTTTGCAGTAAGGGCACGGTGTGCCCGCTCAATAGCGAAGTGAGGGGAGAGCCTGGGCGAATCCAGGAGAGACATTAATGTGTGTTCAACGAAGTCCTCCATTGGCTCGTGCACCTCGTTCTCAGGGACCCCGATGATGCGAAGGTTATTGCGTCGTGAGCGGGACTCCAAGTCCTCGTTCTTCTTCTCCACCACGAGGACACGGTTCGAGAGGGCAACAACCTCGGAGCGTAGCGCCCCCAATGCATCCTCGGCGGAGCCAACCCGCGTCTCGATCTCCAACACGCGGCCATCGGTCCTCTCGATGTGGGCTTTGATTGAGGATATTGTGCCGTTCATATCGTCCAGTTTCGAATGTAGGGCAGAAAAACCCTCCCTGATAAAGTCCATCATGCCCTGGGCCTCAGGCGCCGCCGCTGGTGACGACTCCACCGGGGCCTGTTCAGTGGGGTCCTCCGGGGATCTCGCAGCTGCCCTCGCAAACATGTTAATGGAGCTCTGCTTCCTCGCGCCCCCCCTGGTCATTTTGCCAGTGACGCTGGACGAGTGGGGTGAAGGGGAGTCGTCAGTAGCCCGGAGAAGGCAGCAGGGGGGAACCCAGGTCGTGAAAGACAACAATCAAAGCAGGGAGCGTGACAAGTGAGGGAAGCCGGGGGTATCGTGGCCACGAGGCTATGCCGGAGAGGTGTAGGCCGCGGGCACCCGCCCGATCCGGAAGGTGTGGGAGATGCTCGGAGCTGAAAAGGTAGGGACCCGCGGTATTAACGGATCCCTTCTGCGGAATGTCGCTCCGGATGGAGTGGCAACAGCCTCCAGAGAACCGAGATGGGGGGAGGCCAGCCCCCAGTGCACTGTAGGGCCAAGCAGAGCAAGGGATTCAGGCCAGGGCGGTCACAGTATAGGGCTGGTGAAAATCGAGCAGCCCCCCAAGGGGGGGGGGAGAGCAAAAGCTGCGGGTCAATGCAGGAGAGCCAGGGGGGGGCAGGACTCACCAGGTAGAGCCGTACATCGCCGGCCGCGGGCCACGGAGGGGCGATTTCAAGAGCCGGGGCAGGGCGGCAGCAGGTCCGGCAGAACGGCAGAGCCCCCCCGGGCACAGGGCTCACAGGCGGCGGAGGACGAGTAGAAGATCACCCAGCCGAGTAGTCAAGGTCCGCAGGAGCACCAAGGCGGTCGGCGCGGCAAGTGTCCGGACACCGGGGGGGGGGGGGGGGGGTGCTCCGGCAACCCCACCGCAGGCCAAGGAATAATATGCCGCCGAGGGGGAGAGAGATCACCAAGCCGGGCCGGGCGCACCCCAGCCCGTCCAGCACCAGGGGAAATGAGAGCCCGGTCCCCCAAGCCGACCGCGGCAGGGGGGGAGAGATCAGCACGGCTCCAGGCAGGTCCGCCGGCTGCCGACCACAGGAATGCCCACACAGGAGAGGGGCGGCCCAGCAGGGCCCGAGGTCCGCAGGAGCACCAAGGCGGACAGCGCGGGATCCGGACACCGGGGGGGGGGGGGATGCTCCAGCAACCCCACCGCAGGCCAAGGAGGTCCACCAGGAAGGGCAATGTGAAATGGTATGCAGCCGAGGGGGAGAGCGCCGCAGGCTCGACGTCCCTCCAGGGACCAGGGGGCAGCCCGCCCCAGGCCTCTCCGTCCAAATCGGAGCCGCCGCGCAGCCGGCAGATCACATCACAGGGGCTCCACCGACCCCGCCGCCAAAAGGATCGCCGACAGGATCGTGGCGCGCCGGCCCCCGCGGACGCCCGGCAGGCGTGGAAAGCAGCGCCGCAGGGCCTCGGGCGGGAACGACACCCACCACCCGGGCCTAGTTTCAGGCGCGCAGGAGCTCCGTAGGCGGGGGGATGGGCGCCACAAAGTCGGGGAATATCCCTCCCGGCTCCGAATCGATGCAGGATTGGCACCGCAGGATCAGCGGGGCCGCAGCGAAAGAATCGTGCACTCCGTGCACGGTGGCAAACAAGGAAAGTGCCAAAAAGCAGGATTATGAAGTCCGCTCGCCTCGGAGCTCACGCATCAAGCGGCCATCTTGCTCGGCGCACAACAGCGCCCCCCGAAATTGCGTGGTTTTGATCGGATATTGCATGCCTCAGGCCACTGTAAGGCAAGGGGGGAAGCCCTGGCAATTAGGAATACGGTAGACTTCAGGACCTGTGAGGTGATTAGGGATAAGGAAGGGAGGTACATTGTAGCAAAGGGGAAATACCAAGGGGCCCCATTGACAATAGCGGTGGTGTACGCACCCAATACTGGCCAGGAACTCTTTCTGCAACGGGTTCTGAAATTGTTGGAAGAGCTCTCTTGGGGCCAAATTGTTCTTCTCGGGGATCTTAACATAGCTTGTGATAAGAAAAAGGATAGAACAGGAGGCAGGGGGGAGGGGGTAGCTGTAATGTCCGCGGTTTTGAAGGAAAGAATTAGTAGGCTGGGGCTACGAGATGCCTGGAGGGTGTTTAAGGGAGACGAGGAGGGCCACACCTTCTTGTCAGGCGTTCACGGTTCCCAAGCCAGGATCGATTATATATGGGTCTCGGTGGCTTTAGTTGGAACCATTCGGGAGATATGCACAGGGCCGATAGGGATAGCAGACCACAAAATAGTCTCTCTAGAGATGGATATGGGTCAGACGAAAAGGGGGATTTGTAGTTGGAAACTCCCAGGGTCCATCTTGTGGGACCCAGTAATTAAAAGGGACATTGAAGAGAAGCTTAAGCTCTTTTTTGATACCAACAAGAAGGAGGACACTGGGAAGGGCACTAGGTGGGATGCATTTAAGGCTACTCTTAGGGGGGAACTCATTGCGATATCCGCCCACCGGGTGAAGCAACTATAAGCGTTGGAATCCCAATTAGAAGCAGAATTGGAGGCGGCTAGACAGGCGGCGGGTGGCGCCCCCTCTCGGAGAACAATGCGGGAATATAGGAAGGCGGTGGGGCAGTTGGAACTCTTACGTACTAAGAGGGCAGAGGGAGCCTTACTATCTGTGCGACAAAAATATTATGCAAAGGCCAATAGAACTGGCTCCCTTCTGGCGCGATTACTAAGAGGTAAAGGGTGAGAAATGCGATAACGGCATTGAGGTTGGACACAGGGGAACGAGTCACGGACCATGAGGGGGTACAGGAGGCCTTCGCAGGGTATTATGAGTCCCTCTACACCTCCCAGCATCCTTCAAAAGACAGGCAGGAAGACTTCCTCCATAAAATTCAGCTGGGAGAAATTAGCAGAGAGACGAGTGAAGTCTTAAATCGAGAAATCTCTGAGGAGGAGGTGTGGGGGGTAATAAGGGCTCTGCCACCGGGCCCGGGCGGCTATACAGCTGCCTTTTATAAGCTGTTCAGTCTACAGCTAACCCCTCATCTGACCTCGCTGTTTAATTCCTTTCGTCTTTCGGGTAGAATTACGCCCTCCATGGAAGAGGCTAAGGTCACCCTTATACTTAAACCAAATAAAAACCCAGAAGAGAGCCGCTTACCGTCCTATAGCGTTGAGTAATCTTGACGCTAAGATTTACACTAAGATATTGGCGAATAGGCTTGACTCCATCCTTCCGTACCTGACACATCCCGATCAGGCCGGGTTTATTAGCGGCAGACAAACCGCAGACAATATCCGACGAGTGGCCCACAATTGAAAAAGTGCAGAAAACGCAGACTCCCGCGGTCCTGGTGGCTTTAGACATGGAAAAAGCTTTCGACCGCGTGGAGTGGTCTTTCCCTTTTCGGGTAATGGAGAGGATGGGTTTCGGGGGGGAATTTATGTTGATGGTAAGGGTCAATTATCAGGCGCCCTCTATTAGAGTGATGCTGAACGGGGTCGCTTCCAGAAAGATACTCTTGCAGAGGGGGACAAAGCAGGGCTGCCCGCTTTCCCCAATACTTTATGCGATCTATCTGGAACCGCTACTGCAGGCTTTCCGGGAGGCGGGGGAGATTCAGGGCGTCCCCTTCGGAGGAGAGCAACATAAGGTAACGGCTTTCGCTGATGATATGCTGCTCATGCTCACGGTGCAACGGGAATCTTTACAGGCTAGTGTGGCCCTCCTGGAGGCCTTTGGGGCGGCTTCAGGGCTAAAAATGAACACCAACAAGTCTGAGGCTTTGAATTTAACACTTGGGACAGCGGAAAGGGAGAATCTGAGAGCGAACACTAGCTTTCTGTGGAAATCAGGGGGCCGGGGGGGGGGGGGAATTAGTTACCTGGGAGTGAGAATCACGGCAACGCTGGATGGTTCACGGCAAATTTTCCCCCGCTTCTTAAAGCAATCAAGAAGGACTTCCAAAGGTGGAGAGATCTAAGGGTGTCATGGATGTGGCGGATAGCCGCGGTTAAAATGGTTACACTTCCACGGCTACTGTATTTATTCCAGGAGGTCGCGCAGCCAGTCCCGGCGCGCTTCTTCAGGGAGCTGGAAACGCTGACTAAGGAAAAGACTAAGTAAAAAGACCCAGGGTGGGTGCCAGACTTCTGATGGCATCGAAGGGCGAGGGAGGTCTTGCCTCCTAGTACTGCCGAAAGTTCGGCAATGCAACAAAACTTTGTATTATTAGGGAATAGTTAAAGGGGGAGGAAGGAACGCAGGACAAGTTATGGGTGCGAATGGGCAGGGCGGTAGCGCACCAAAGCCTAGCAGAAGTATTGTGGCTCCCGAAACCACATAGGCCTCGGCACCTCTACGCGAGTTCCATAACCAAACGTATGGCTGATGTTTGGGATAGGTTGGCGGGCTCCGAGGGGATTACTACATTCCTGTCTCCCTTCACCCCCATCTTTGGCAATGGGGACTTCTCCCCGGGTTTGGATAAAGGGGCTTTCACGAAGTGGCAGGAGGGTGGCTGTCGGAAATTATGCGATATGTTTTGTGGGGGGGGGAACTGTTATCGTTTAATGATTGTAAGAGGCACTTTGCAGTACAAGAATGGGATAGGCTGAGGTATGTGCAGATACGCCATTGGGTTCTACATCCAGGGGTCAAGACGACAGCCACAAGGGACCCAACGCCCTTCGAAAAATTCATACTCACTAATGATGGAGCGAAGGGCCTCATCTCCAACATCTATAAGATTTTGGATGGCTCAAAGGCTGGAGTCCAATGGGCCTATATGCAGGAATGGGAGCGGGTCATGGGGCGTGAGGTCAGTAGGACAGACTGGGAAAGGTTGTGGAGGAGAATTCCTAAACTGGTCAAGGCACCCCACCTACAAGAGGCATGGTATAAGATTCTGTTCGGGTGGCACTATACCCCTGCCCAGCTTCATAAGATTTACCCAACTGTATCGGGCAAATGCTGGAGGGGCTGTGAAATGGCGGGCTCCGCGGAGCACATCTGGTGGAAATGCCCAAATATTGAACTGTTTTGGGGGGAAGTAAGGAAGGCACAGGAGCTGGCCTTCGGGCTGGGAGACGAGAGAACCCCAGCGCAAATCCTCTTAGGCGTCCGGGATGATCCAGGGGTAGTGAACCTAGAGGAAGGGAAAAAGCCAAAGTTATAATGACTCTTGCCGCTATGCTGTTAATAGCCCAGAGATGGAAGGGCCCAGAAGTCCCTATGATTCAAGACTGGTTCCGGAAGATGTGGGAGATTGTGGCCTTGGAGTGGGCAACTTACGCCATGGACAAGAAGGTGCAGCGCTTCACGGCAGATTGGGGGGAATTATTGAACGTTCTTAAAGATGATTTTAAGGTGATGTGGTGCCCACAGCGATTGAGGCTGTTGGATTTGCAGTGACTGTAGAACACTAGCCCTTGTGGACAATGGATGAAAGGGTTGAGCTCATTGCCGGTGGGGAGGGGTGGAGGTGGGAGGGGGGGAGAATGTTTGCTTGTTCTCTTGTGAAATTCAATAAAAAGAGTTTTAAAAAAAAAAACAAAAAAAAGTTTTTTGGTGTTAAATGGATGTTCTTGTTTACTTTTGTTCATGAGCCTGGTGCCAAAGGGGCCAGACCCAGGTCTCCTGTGCATGCGACCCCTGTATGCCTGTGCCCCTGACCTTGACACCCTGGTAATGACATGCACACACAGTTCACAACCATCCTTACTACCCATTTTCACTTTAGGCATTCATCACGTCAATACTAGGCCCAATTGACATGTAATCCACTATTAGACAACAATACCGCCACCGTTGCCTTTCTGTCTAATAACCTGCATAACAAATTACACAAATTGTATATAACTAATGTTTCCCACTCTTTTAAAAAAAAAAAATAATAATAATCAATTGCTTATATAGCTCTACTCTGCTAATTCTAGAAAAATGTTAGTCTCTATCATTAAAACCACCTATTTTTAACCACATCCACTGTACCAGCACACTCGAAATCATAAATGTCAGTGGTGCATGAGCTAAAAGTCCATGTTGTTCCGCACCCCAACAGACCAAACTGAAGAGAAAACCTAAAAGTCCACGATGCGAGCAACACTAACCAAAAAAACTGCAACTTCCTCAAGAGTGTTAATCTACCATGCTCGTTCAGACCACTCCCTCTTCCGATCACTCACTACTTGATCACCTCTTGGCTTATCAAATACACTGTTTTCTTGTCACCATATAACAATCTACCAGTTCTCTTGTTATACTATTAATCGTATCAAAGGCAACGACGTGGTGCGAGACACCACATACAAAATGGATACATGTAATCTCTGGCTCCATACTTTACCAATGTTACTCCTCGCTGCCCCAAAACCTAATAAAGCACTTCAGCTTAGTTGTGCCCTCTGATCAGCTGTGCTTCTAATACTCCGACAAACGCATCTCTATCAACACCTCTGACACAAACGGTTGCATGGTCTGCCACGGACTCTGTTCCTCATTTCTTTGGGTATTCGTATACAACACTGTCTGCACATCTACCAGAAGCAAAGGTAACCATCACCGTGCCCACTAGCTACCCCTCCCTTACTGATAGAGCTTCGGACTCTTTGTTGCCACATGCTGTTGCCTCCACTATGCCTCATAGTATGAATGATGTTGCATCTAAGTTGATTGCCCCAATGTCGCCGCCAGTTGCTGCCTCCATCGTGCCCTCACATTCAAATGTTGTTTCCTCCAATCTGCTTTCTCCAATGTTGCCACATGACGTTGCCTCCATTGTGCCTCATAGTATTAATGATGTTACATTTAATTTGCCTGCCCCCATTTTGCCATTTTGCCACCAGTTGCAGCCTCCATTGTGCCTCATAGTCTGAATGCTGTTACATCTAAGTTGATTGCCCCAATGTCGCCACCTGTTGCTGTCTCCATCGTGCCCTCACAAAAATGTTGTTTCTGCCATTTTGCTTGCCCCAATGTCGCCACATGCTGTTGCCTCCATTGTGCCTCATAGTATGAATGCTGTTACATCTAAATTGATTGCCCCAATGTTGCCAACAGTTGATGCTGCCACCGTAACCACCCCCACCCTTGCTTACCCTTCACTTTTCCCTAATTTACCCAAGTCCCTCCCCCACCCACTGAGCTGTGCCCGCATCAACGCCTGGTCTCCCTCTGCTCATGCCCTGGGCATTCACGACTTCATCACCAGCTCCAACCTTGATCTACTAATCATTAGTGAAACCTGGCTCCATGAAGCATCGGGACCTGCCCTTGCCCTGGCCCTCTCCCAGGGGTACACCATTTTTAGGCAAGATTGCACCCTTCAGAAAGGTGGAGGGGTAGCCCTCAAAGCCAAAGAGTCCATCCCAATCAGAAAGGTACAAGGAGAACTAGGCTTAAACAGTAAATATCTGCTCCTTCAAGTCAACCCATCCCCCAACTGTACCATTACCCTCCACATTTTGTACCATACTCCAGGGCCAATCACGGATTTCCAGGATGCCCTCTTACATGTCATCTCTGACAATCTAAAGAAAACCACCAAAGCCATCCTCTTGGGAGACCTCAACCTAGACCTGAACAACCCTGCCGACTCTCAAGCAGCCTCCTTCAACAAAGCTCTTTCCACCTTAGGCTTCAAACAAGCTGTGACAAATCTCTCCAACATCAAAGGACGCACCCTTGACTGGATCGCCCACCACAACTTCCCTCCATCTATCAACTCCATCTCACCCATTCCCTGGTCCGATCACCACTTCACCCGTTTTGATCTTAACCTAACCAAGGGGCCCTCTACACACGTCGGCACTCCCATCTGCACACTCCAGAAGCTCCCGGCAGCTAACCCAAGGAAAAACTCCAACCCCACCTCCTTGTGCCTACCTTCAAGCCCCACTTTTCCAATGACCCGGACACCCTTGCCTCCACCTATAACTTAAACTCTATCATCTCCCAAGCAATGGACGCCATAGACCCTCTCACCCTAAGGAAAGCCAAGTGCACTAAACACACAAATACCTGGTTGTCCTCAGAGCTTCTTGAGCTGCATGCCAGGAAAAGAACAGCACACTCAACCTGGTTAGCCAAACCGAGTGACTCCACCAAATTAGCATTCAAGACCATCTCAAAAGAATACAAAGCGGCCATTATTAAAGCCAAGCAACACTAGGATAGCAAACTCAAAGTCAGGCTCTAGAGATATTTTTGACATCTTCAGAGCTGGAAACACCAGCTCCCACCTGCCAACCCTCACTAAGGACAAGGATTGGTGTAACAATATCCAGGATGCCATGCTGGATAAGCTGAATATCCTTCAAAACAAAATCATCGATCACCAACAGGCTCTAAAACAACAAATATCTAACCTTCACTGTTATATCTCCTGTGACGCTACCTCCATTTCCTTCAAGGAAATGAATAAACAGGAGGTCGTAGCACTCTTTAAATCTATCAAACCCTCCAATTGTAAAGGAGACGCCTGTCCAGCTCAGCTCAAAGTAAGTGCCTCCACCCTTGCACTTTTCATCACAGCCTTTATCAATGCCTCCTTCACGTCAGGCTATGTCCCTGCCTGCCTCAAAGAAGTCTGGGTACGACCGCTTGTGAAAAAACCTGCGCTCGACCCAACAATCCCAGGCAGTTAAAGTCCCATCACCACGGTCCCTTTTGTATGGAAAATCCTCGACAAAGCAGCCTACTTGCAAGTCCACACATTCTTAGAGGCGAATAACCTGCTTGTTCTCCGGCAGTCTGGCTTTCCGTCCTGGCCTTGGGACCTAAACTGCATTATTGAACCTTAAAAACCAGATTGATGATTTCAGGGATGCAGGCAAATCTACCCTCCTGTGCTCCTCAACTTAGCCGCAGCTTTTGACTGGGTGGACCATGATATCCTTTGCCACCACCTCTCTACCACTGCCAATTTTTCACCTAACGCTGCAGCCTGGATCACATCCTTTCTCCAAGAAAGAGTTATGAAAGTGTTCTCTGACCAAGCATGCGCCAGTCCTAATCTGATCAAATGTGGAGTCCCACAAGGATCTTGCATTTCACCCACCCTCTACAACCTGTTCATGAGGCCCCTTTTTAACTTCCTGGACGCACTAGGCATCACATATACAAATTATGCTGATGACACACAGGTCCTCATCACCCTAACTCGTGACTATGAGGCCGACAGAGAAACTCCATCTACGCCACAAACTAAACATGGATGGCTGAAAACAGGTTGTGCCATAACAGTGAAAAAAACAAACTTCTACTCATTGGCTCACCAGGAACTCTCAAGAAACTCAATGTAAAGTACAGATTGTTTTCGATCGATAACACCTGCAAGCCTGTCTCACAGGAGGTAAAAACCTTGGGGGTCTACTTATACTCTAACCTTTCAATGGTCAGACAGCTTAACGGCATTGTGTCTGCTGCGGCCTACCATTCTAAACTACTCACTGCAGCAATATCGTTCCGGACACAACAGAACTGCCTCACCACAGCCAGAGCAATAATTGGGTCTCATCTTCATTACTGCAATGCCTTCCTGGCAGATACTCTGCAAGAAACACCAGAAAAATCCAAACTGTCCAAAACAATGCACTTGGGGCAGCCACCGGCATTTCCAAAAGGGACCACATCTCAGTAACCAGGAAATTGGTCCAATGGCTCCCCATCAAGGAATGCATCATTTTCAAAACCCTCGCCCTCACCCACAAATGTCTTCATAACACCGACCCCCTTTACCTCTCTCAGCAAATTGCCGAACCTTCCACAGACAGACCCACAAGGACAGCCTACACTAACTGTATCCCCATTCCTAAAACCCTCAGGACTGTCGCAGGAAGATCCAGCTTCCTGGTCATTGCCGCAACCAACTGGAACCCTCTTCCTCCACACTTGAGAAGCATTGACCTGCACACAGCCCTTAGGAAAGCGGTCAAAAAACTTGTTTGTATAATCTGTACCCAACTTGCTCTGCTGCCTTGAACAATGTGAGCTACCCTTTCCCATGCTCTGTAAGGAACAAGTTAACTGTAACAGTTGTTCTCCAGCAGGGGTCTGGCATGGATTCACATGCTCATGAATATTCCCCGTCGTCAGGCTGGGAATCCTCTGTAAAGAAAAAAATCAGTTTCAGTTTAATTTCTGAACTGTCTTTCTACTAGTAACCAATCACTGGACTCTGTGTCATACTGCCCCCAGCCACTGCCCTCTACCTAAGCCCCTCCTCTGGCAGCCATCTTCAGATTTGGTAGCACGTAAAGTGGCAGTAGGACCAAGAGAAGAGCCGCAAAGGGGTAGGCGGGAGGGTTCGCATGTGAATCCATGCCAGACCCATGCTGGAGAATAACAGTTACAAGCAAGTAACTTGTTCCTTCTCCAGCATGGGGTCTGGCATGGATTCACATGCTCATGAATACAAGAATACATAGCAGTACACACATGCACAACCACGGGAGGTGGCAAGGCTCAACATTAAGCATTTCAACAACTCAACGTTAAGAATCCCTTACCTCCTCACCAGGCTCACCTTCAGGCGAACAGGTTGCGGAACACTGCCTAGCCGACTCTGGACTCCTCCCTGAAATACTGGTCGACGAAGTAGAATCTCGTGAAGGTGTGCGTCGACCTCCACGTAGTAGCCCTGCAGATGTCCAGCAGGGGCACACCAGACAGGTATGCCGTGGTAGCAGCGATCGCTCTGGTTGAATGGGCTCTCGGACGGACGGGCAGCGGTCGGTTTGCCAACCGGTGACAGTGCATGATGCAGCCTGAGAGCCATCTGGAAATGGAAGCCTTCGTGAGGGCCTTCCCTTTGTTCACAGGTCCAAAGTTCACAAACAGCGGTGATGTCTTCCGAAAACTCTTCGTGCGGTCCCGGTCCACGAAGAACTTCAGCACTCTAGCCATATCCAGCGAGTGCAAAGTCCTCTCAGCCGGCGACAAAGGCGACGGGAAGAAAACAGGTAACACCAAGGCCTCGTTGAGATGAAAGTCTGATGGCACCTTGGGCATGAAGGAGGTGTGCGTCCTCAGCACCACCCTCGTCTCGTGGAATGTCAGGTATGGAGGTTTACAGGAGAGGGCCTGGATCTCTCCCACTCATTGTGCGGAGGTGATGGCCACAAGAAACGCTGTCTTCCATGACAGGAACTTCGACGGTGCCAAATTCAGAGGATGGAGGCCCCATGAGCCTGGACAGCACCACGTTGAGCTCCCACGCTGGGGCCGGAGCCTTCACCGGCAGGAATGATCCGAACAGTCCTATGATGAACTCCTTCACCAGGCGATGAGACCATTGAGATGACCGCCCCGGAGTTCTGGTGTAGCGGGAGATAGCCGCCAGATGGATCTTGATGGAGGCATGCGCCAGCCCCGCCTTGGCAAGCGATAGCAAGTACGGCAACACTTGAGGGGCAGTAATCCGCAGGGGGTTAATCTTCTGTGCACTGCACCAGACTGAGAACCTCTTCCATTTGTGTCCATAGCACTTGAGAGTCGAGGACACCCTGGCCTTTGCAAGCACCTTCTTGCAGTCCGCCGGGATATCGTACCCTCCGAACTATAGTGCTGCAGGAGCCAGGCCTGCAGGTTCAGCCACCCTGGGTCATGATGGAGGATGGCGCCTCCTTCCCTGGTGAGAAGATCCCATCCGTCGGTAATTTGACCGGGGGGGGGGGGGTTAGCGACGCTGACAAGTCCAGAAAGTCCAGAAACCAGATCTGCCTCGGCCATGCCGGTGACACGAGGATCATCCTGCACCGGGACCGTTTGAGTTGACTGATGAGTCGCAGCAGCAATGGCATCGGGGAGGGGGGGGGGGGGGGGGTGGAACGCATACAGGAAAAGGCGGTCCCAGGGGAATGAGAAGGAATCGCCTATGCTCCCCGGCTGGGGAAACCTGCTGGCGAACCTCAGGCACTTGGCATTCGTTGCCATCGTAAATAGGTCAATCTGGGGATTGCCCCATCGTCGGAATAGGAGATCCACTTGATCCTGCCACAGTTCCCACTCGTGGCACGAGCGCAGCTCCCTGCTGAGTGAGTCAGCAATGGTGTTCTTTATTCCTGCCAGATGGAAGGGTACCAGGAACATGCCTTGGGCGACGGCCCAGTGCCACAGATCCTGCGCTTCCTTGGATGTAGAACATCATGGTGGTGTTATTGGTGAAGACCCTTACCACTTTGCCCTTGAGGGACGGAATTAACGACCTGAGGGCCCAGAACACTGCACGAAGCTCCAGGACATTGATGTGCAGTGACCTCTCCTTCAGGAGCCAAAGGCCTCTTGCGTGGAGATCTCTGGTGTGCGCCACCCATCCCTCCAGGGAGGTGTCGGTCGTCACCGTCTCCTGATGTGCCGGGGTCTGGAAATCCATGCCCGCCGCAAGATGCGCGCGGGTGCCCCACCACTGGATCACTTGGCGTAAAGTCTCATTGAGTGAGATCCTGTCTTTGAAGCTGCTCGCCGCTTGCATTCAACGGGCGTCGCATCCGCAGCCTGCATAGGCGCACGAGGTAGATGCACGAGGACATCAGGCCAAGTAGGGACTTGATGGATCTCACTCTGTCCACGTCCATGGTCAACAGCCGTTGTACATTGCCCAGGATGGCCTTCGTACTTTCCTCCGATGGCAAAGCCAATCGCTCCACTGTGTAGAGCCTGGCTCCCAGGAACAGGGAGACTTGCGACGGTACCAAATGGGATTTCACGAAGTTGATCGAGAATCCCAGATCCGTGAGAAGTTGGACAGTCTTTGCTGTGTGATCGATGGCGAGTTCTCTTGACTTTGCTCGGATGAGCCAATCGTCCAGGTAGGGGTAGACGTGGATCCTCTGCAGGCGCAGCCGCGCCACCACTGATGCTAGGCACTTGGTGAACACCCTGGGTGCCGACTTCAATCCGAAGGGAAGGGCCTTCAACTGATAGTGTCGCACTTGGACCACAAATCGTAGGAATTTTCGATGTCCTTTTAGGATAGGGATGTGGAAGTAGGCATCCTCCAAGTCCAGCGACGATAGGAAGTCGCCTTCCTCCAGCTGTCCCAGCACGTGCTGGAGGGCGACCATCCGGAACTTCTGGGACTTGATGTACTTGTTTAGACGACCAAGGTGCAGGATGGGTCGCCAACCGCTGGTCTTCTTCCAGACGAGGAAGTACTGCGAGTACACTCCGGAGCCACGAGCCTCTTTGAAACGAGTTCCATGGCTCCCTTTCTTAACATCGCTCGTACCTCCAGAAGTAGTTGTGGGATGTGGTCTTCCTTCCTGGCCACGGGTGGAATACGGGGACACCAGGGCATCCAGCACCCAATGGTCGATGGAGATGGACTCCCACACGCTGATTAATTTCGCCAGCTGGCCTCCCACCCGGGTGCTCCGGTGGGGGCCCAACGCCATGGCCGGTTCAGTCCTGTTTCATCGCAGCCTTGCCACCTTGGCGACAACAACGGGATCCTCCTGTCTTGCCGCATGCCCTGTAGGCCTCCTACGACGAGGAGTGGGCCGCTTAGCGGTACGACGACAAACCGCTGCCGAATCCTTTGGAAGTACCTTGCTTGCCTCCAGAGCTCCGAAAGGACGGCCGTCGCTGTTGAAGAACACCCAAGGCCCGAGCCGTCTCAGTGTCTGCCTCGGTGTCCGCCTTGATGGCCTGTAGTGACTTGTCCACTGTCTTGCCGAACAGGTTGTTCCCATCGAAGGGCATGCCCAGTACCCTGGTGTGCACATCCTGACGGAAGTCGGTGGCCTTGAGCCAACCGCGAAGGCAAATGCCGTTACCCATCTGACAAAAGCCGGTGTCAGCGATGTTCGTGGCCACCATATTGGCGTGGTCCGAAGCCACCTCGCCTTCCTGTAGGATTTCCAGGGCCTCAACCCTCTTGTCGTCCGGGAGGAAGTCCAGCAGGGGAGCGATCTTGAACCACAGCTCCCAGTCATAGCGTGCCACGATCCCAAGGACATTGGCCGCTTTAATCGCCATCGCCGAGATGACCCGTCGTCACATGGCGTCCAGCTTCTTCCCCTTGGTGTCCGGTGGGGATGTTGAAGTTGACGCCGTCGCCCCCGCCGCCTTCTTCTTGGCCGTCGCGGAGACTACCGAATCGGGGGATGGCTGTGCCCTGAGACACATAGGGGCGGAGTCCGGGACCCGGTACTACTTCTCGTACCGGTCTCTCCTAGCAGGAGCCGTGGACGGGTTCTTCAGGAGCACCAGCCCCTCGTCCCAGATGTCATCCAGTAACGGGATTGAGAGGACAGTCTTCCTCTTGGCCTCCCACCGTTGGTAGAGGAAACCTTCCTTCTTCTGTTCTTCGGGGTAGAGCTGGAAGAGCTCATATGCGCTGGTGATCATGGCGTGGAATGAGCCAATTTCGTCAGGGGGGAGGCCCGAAGAGGTAGAGAGGGGAGGTCCATTCCGTCGTCACCAGCATTGTCGTCCATCCCAGTCGTTGCCGTCTCCGTTCCTGTCTCATCCCTCGGAGGAGGGGATTGGGGTGAAGGCTGGAAGGGGGGGGGAGGGAGGATGGACTCTTCTCCGCTTGCTAGACGGGCTCCCCGACAGCCCAGGCCCCGCTGGGTCATCGGTGGGGGGGGGGGGGTAAGGGCATCCTTGTCCTTATCTCTGCGCACAGGGTCTGTATAGCCATCAAGATAGCTCCTGAGGTACGGGTACCGGCTGCAACAAGACCAACGGTTGGGGCGTGGTGTCCTCTGCGGCCCTATCTTCCTCGTCGGCCCTCCTGTTGCTCTCCTCGTCGCGATCCTTCCCGTGGGCCCTGGATTCCTCGAACTTCTTGTCCAGGATCCTTTGGAGGCTCGCCAACTCCTCCTCAGAGGTGCTATCTGTGTCCGTTATGTCTACCGTGCCCCCCACCTTTCTCCTGCGGGGTTTCACGGAGGTCTTCTCGATAGGCAGAAAAGATGATTCCCTCCTGGGTGGCAGGGAAACTCTAGCCACTGAAGTCGCCTCCACTGGGGAAACCTCTGTAGTTTTCGCCAGGGCAGCCACGACTCCCTCAAACGAGGCCTTAGCCGGGTGAATCAGGGCCTTCACGACATTGGGCGTGCCTGAGGCCTTCACCTTGGGGGGGAGGGTCACCACCTCGCTCCCACTCGGCTGTCTCCGTCGGGATAGACCGGGACTTCTCCCGAAGCTTACCAGGGTTCTCCAACTTCCTCTTCATCGAGCCAGAGCGTTGGCTCGTGGTTGATGGCGTCGGTGATAGTGCGCCCTGCCTAGCAGCCAAGGAGCCCGACCGATTAGCGCTTCCGGTGCCCGTGGACGCGCGGTACTTTGCCTTTTGTTGGGTTGCCGGAGCGCCCTCAAAGGTCTCAGAAGACCGCTCGGATTTCTTCCTATTCTCACATGCTGCTCATCTCTTCCCCTCCTGCCAGTTGGCGAGTCGAATATGACGATCCTTCATTGTCCGTTCAGACATGTTCTTACAAAACACACAGTCCTTCTCCACATGTGATTTGTCGTCGTGGAGGCAATAGAGGCACTGAGAGTGCTCATCCTCTTTAAAGACATTCTGAAGTCCACATCCAGGGCAGCTCCTGAACAGTTGGATCCAACAGGCATCATGCTTCCCTTGTCCTGGGCCATGTCCACGCAGGGTAGGCCTCAAAGATCTTCTGGAATCCTCAGTGAAGTGGAAAACCCGACGAAAAGATGCCCTGAGGGGCGAAGAAAATTCCAAAAACGGGTCCCCGTTAATCAGAAGTGAAGTCGGTGGAGCTTGAGGCTCGATTGACCGAAAATATAAGAGTAAAATATTCAAAAAAGCAAAATGCAGTAAAAGCTGGAGAGCTATAGCACGAGGACTCCCAACACTTGAACGTGTGGTAAAAATCTGAAGATGGCCAGAGGAAGGGCTTAGGTAGAGGGCAGTCATTGGCTGGGGGCAGTATGACCCAGAGGCCAGTGATTGGTTACTAGTAGAAGGACAGTTCAGAAACGAAACTGAAACAGATTTTTTTCTTTACCGAGTATTCCCAGCCTGACAATTGGGAATATTCATGAGCATGTGAATCCATGCCAGACCCCATGTTGGAGAACCCTCTATGCTAATTTATTATTCATGAACACACCACCTATGTAAGTGCGTCACTGCACCCTGTTAGGCCTTCGCTCTGTAACCATGAGCAAAGCCTCCTATCTGTAACTAAGACATCTTCCTACAACAGCACCTCCAAGCCCCTGGGCTGTAGTGCGCTTTACAAATCCAAATAAATAAAAATAAACATGTGGTATGTTTTGCAGCCTCATTCAGCTTCACTGTTGTATTTGTAGAGCAGCCTTAGCCCCTACAGCGCCACCCGGCAGCACAATGTTTGTGCTCGCGCTTTGTCAGCGGTACATATCAAGACCTTACTGCGTGCTGCCACACAGCTCAACGAATGACCCACAGTCATCCATTTTTCTCCCCATTTACCTCCCATTATTCTTGTCCACAGCCAGGCTCTGTCCGTCACACCAAACCATGGGTGCTACCCCTTCCTGGATTCTCCTCCAGTATGGCAAGTCCAACGTCACATCAAGGCACGGCATTGGGACGCAGAGGGGTCCCTTCTTCTAATCCTGAAATGCAACTGCATAGCACTCGCAGTCTTCTCAGGGGAACGACGAGTCACGGCATTCCACACTATCACCAACTCCTCCTGTAGGCAGTGTGATGTCATCACACCTCTTGGGACTGCAGAGGATGGAAGAACCCACAGAACACTGACAGCAGTGTCGGCTCTCTAACCCTGATGCTTACACCCTAGGCCACCTTTGTCGCTCCGCCAGCAGCATTGGACATGTGACCATTCACTAGCATAGTCGCTTGCAACTCCCCCTCTCAATCTGTCCTTGGAGCTTGCACAACTGCTTTATTTTAGGACCACATCCTCTCTTCTCTTGGCTTGGCTTTGTGCCTCTTTATCACACCAAAACAACCTCTTGTTGGGGCACAGTTCCCTTTGCTCCTTGCACATCAGTTTCTTCCATGGGCTCTGCATGCGGCATCTCTCCCCCTTCTTGGACTCATACAGCCAAAGGTCTCCCCTCTTCAACGCCCCTTCTATGCCATCTTACCCCGCTCTGCTTCCTCTGGACTGGGGCAAAGCTTCTTTATTTTTGGGGGCTTCCTTTTCTGGAGAACTCCAAGTGAACTTCTCTTTTCACTTCTGCCTTATGCTCAGCAAGGGGTCTTCAATAGACCTTTTCAGAGCACAGCACACAGTTCCCTTCATAATACACTGGGTCCCCCTTTTCTTCGATTCTACAAGGCCAAATGTCTCCCCTCTATTAGCCCTGGGTGATGAGACTTACTTGTGTGGGGGCAGTGTGTTCCTCTCCTTCTCTGCACCCCCCGCAGCAGATTGATCAACTTTAACCTCTCTTTTCACTCAGGTTCTTTTTCCTCATTGCCAGGGAAATAAGGTGACTTCCCTAGACTTTTGGTGAGTTCCTTTAAGTTTATTACATCTTCTTCAGTTAGATGAACAGGGACAGTTACATGGAGCAGACACTGGCTCGCATCACCCAGGCAGGGCCTCTCCAACTGCCTGGGCTTGGAACAGTCACCACTAACGGGCACACATTCACACCATAACATTCAATCTCTCTTCCCAGGCTTCTACATTCACTTCCCAAGTACATCGTAACAGGTACCAGGGCAGAAAATAGGGGATTGGAAGTCAGGAGATTTTTTGGTTAGATTCAACCCTGGAGCAATGTTTGTGTCGAAAAAGATGATGGGGAGATGGTATGGACGGTCCTGGGACAAGAAGTCAAACCAGCAAGGGAAAATGAAGGGGAAGATCAAGGTGGTAGAAATAATGAAGAGGCAGGGCAAGAAACCCGTCCCTGCCACAGGAGGCAGTGAGAAGGGTTAGACCAAGAAATAGACCAGATTTAATGGTGGTAGTACAAGATCAGAGGAATACTAAAAAAGGGGTAGAAAACAAAATAGACATGCAGATGCCTCTAATACATAAAGGAGTAGTGGTAATGCAGTAGGTGCCATGGCCTCAAATGGACAAAAATAATTTGATTAAAGCTCTCCCCCAGCTTACAGCCGGAGCCAGTAAATGGATCTGAGAATTTGAAAAACCAACAGCAGGGTAGCCTTAGCACTAGGAGACCTTAAGAGTTTACTGGTCGCCATAGTTGGGGACCAGGCTGGGGACATATGGGCAAAGGCTGAGTACCCTGGGATAAGTCTTGCAGATATTTAACATGATGGAGCAGACTTTAATGAAGTAAGGGCGAGGGTATGGGATGCCCTACGAAGGATGTACCCAGAAACCCCTAATACACATTCTTTAATGCAGTGCACAATGGGTGATGACGAGGACCCAGTTAGGTTTATTCTTAAATTACAGGAAATGAGACAGGAGGGCAACAGGACCACTCGGTACCATTTTTCTATTTTATCGTAAAGAGGGGATTACCAAAAGGTACTAGATAAAATTGTGGGAGTTGAAGCCAGAGATACAAAGTGTAATCGTCCACCATTGTAAGAGAATCAAGGAGCGGATCAGGGAGACAGCCCAGAAGCGGCAAACGGACAAGGCATAATTAGTGGGAAAGAGTGACAGCACCTTCTAAGGGGGAGAGGACAGGAGATACTCAACAAATTGTGATTGCCTCAATTGCGGCACTATGAGGCGAAGAAGGACAGGGACAATGGGGTGGGTGGACAGTACCCCAAACCACAGTGGCAGTATGAAGGAGCACCAAGGGGAAGAGGAGGATTTCGAGGAGCAATAGCAGAAGGT
Source organism: Ambystoma mexicanum (assembly GCF_040938575.1). Lineage (NCBI taxonomy): Eukaryota > Metazoa > Chordata > Amphibia > Caudata > Ambystomatidae > Ambystoma > Ambystoma mexicanum. The sequence continues at coordinate 779,266,870 of NC_090939.1, read as the reverse complement.
TTGGGGGGACAGGGACCCGTGAAGGAGGATTGGGAACATCACAGTGCTGGTATTGTGGGAGATGGGGGCATTTCGCAAGCGAATGCAAAAACAGGCCTGGGATGGGATATAATTATGGGCCATCACTTCCAGGGCAGGAATTCAAAGGGCCTCAAGGAATGGGACAAAAGCAATTTGGGCGAGGGGGTCAAAATCATTTTCTTTATGGGGCTGACAGGCAAGGGCAACATGGGCAACAACCACAGCATGGTGAGGGAACGCAGTTTAACAGGATGGCTGGGGGAACAGGTGACCCATTCCAAAGAGCTACAATGGCGGGGGCAGCCCTTTTTCATTCCCGGGACAAATGCATATTCTGATTAGGCCAGCCCACAGAGAACTTGCATGTCCAATCCTATTGACAACCGCACACCCTGAAGAGGAGCACTTGGTAGAGGTGGAAATAGGAAACAAGCAATTTATATTTATGGTAGATTCAGGTGCAACTAAATCATGCATTATGGATGGGAACTTTCCGTTATCAGGTAAAACTCTTGACACGCAGGGAATCTATGGGGCTATTTCTATTGATCCATACACTGAGGAGCTGGATATAAAAGTGAGAGCGAATGTAGTACGAGCCCCCTTATTATATTCAGAGAGTTTCCCTGTTAACTTATTGGGTAGGGATCTGCTCAGTAAACTAAATGTAACTATATCCTTCACAGATCAAGGGGTAGTGTGTTCCACTCGAGGGATGTGTGTAGCTCGAGCAATGGTAATAATCAATGCAATGGCTCAGTAGTCCGTGGCGTTCCTGTGGTCCCGGACAGATTTGTCTATGGTATCAAGGTACTGGCAAAAGCAGTGCCTAAAATTGCGGCAAAAAGTTGGCGAGTGCCCACAGATTTTATTTTCCGACCCATGGTGCCACCCGAGATGGTGGCAGGGACAATATTGTGATTAGATTTGCAAGGACTAATACTGTCAGACCAAAGTGTAGTCCTGATTGGAACAGAACAGGACGGGTGCGAGTGGCGCACTGTACTAGGTGTAGAACCTAACAGTACAATTGAAGGAAATTACTGATGAGAAGTTATTTGAGGACAGTGAGCAAAATGGGAAGATTATTTTGGAAATCTGCATAACTTGAGATATCATCGTGCTGTATAGGAAGGTACAGTGCCCCCTGATGGCAGTGGTGACCCCGTCTTTATTTTTGGAGGAGGACGACATGCAATATGCGCCAGCACAATTATGGACTGTTAATCCACATGATGTTGGGTTACTGAGAGATGTGACCCCAGTACATATTACATTGAAGAAAAGAACAAATTGGCAGAAAAAGTCACGATCCACAGCGCTTGTAAGTATAAATTTAGACAAAGAGGGTCAAGGCTGCTGGTATCTGGGTAGTGTGGATAGACTGTCATGATGCCTACCCCCGGGCATCCGGATCGAGTCCATCAGCCCCGGGAGCAGGCATCCAGATACTCATTAAAACCCCAACAGCCCCGGCTGGGGGCTGTTTGGATTCAGTACTGGCGCCTTAGGTGCCAGGCTCATCATAGAAATCAGTCCTGGCGCCATAGGCGCCAGGCTCATAGACTTTACTTACCTTATGCAGACCATGCTGCAAATGAGTCCAAGCCAACGTGAGGCCTGGATGGGACTATTTTATTACAGGGACTATTTTTCACTCAGGTGTGGTTCTGGGGAACCTGGGACTACTTTGCAGGCTATTTAAACCACACCCAAACAGCAGCCCATGCTTTGCTTATTCTGCATCCAGCAGCGTGACGCTCACTGTATCTGCAAGTCAGCATCGAGTCTTCTGCCACGCCCGCCTCGAATCCGGAGCTCCTAGACAAAAGGCAAAGAAAGGAGAAGAGGTTAGATCACAGACATTATTTGATTCCTTACCTGATTCCGGACCCAGCACATCTCTGAGCCTGGAAAGGACATTATTTCAGCACGCGTCGCTTCGCCAGCAGCAGCACCGCGTTATACTCACCAGTCCACCGCATCTTTCGACTCGGCGCTGCCGCCATCATTTTCTTCGTCGAAACCCAGCACCTGGGGGGAAAACAAAAGGAATAACAAGGTGAGCCGAGAAAACCAACAAGGACAATCTCTTTGCCACCATAGGCTTACCTGCTTTACCACCGGAGGTATTATTCTTTAATTCGCCGCATCTTCCTATGCCGCACCTATAAAGGGAGAGAAAACAGCAAGTTAAACTCATGCAACTTTTACCGGACAGTATTTGGTAATACAGACTCTTACCTGAACGCCATCAGCTGCCTCCAGGCAATATTCTTTTGGACCCAGTTGCAACCTAACGAGTGACTGGAACAAGAGTGAACATCAGACATATTGAACTCTTTGAACTTTATAGACACTGGAGTCAATATTCCTCCGGAACTCCTCCAGTACCTTCAACCCAGTGAAGAAATTGGTATCTACGCGCCCCTGCATGCCATGCAGGATGGAGAGCTCATCATTTAAAAACATAAGGTGAGGTTACCAAAAGGGAATATCGGAGGTGATTAGTGGGGAGAACGAGAACTGTTGGGGGGCCATCACTAAAGTCCACGGGTGGTTAAATCCCTTTCTCCACTTGCAGGAGAATACTTCTACGAGTCCAGCAGACAAGATTAGGCGGGCCAGTCCAGACTGTCATCTCTTCACTACGCATCACGTTGGTGGAGACCGCAGCTGTCCGGGTCCGATCGACGCCCCTGTGGGAACCAGGTGAGCGTAACATATACTGCAAGTATAATTCCACTGAGGTAAGTACAATTGCAAAACAAACAAGTGGATGACATACGTTTCGTTGGCCTATGCAAAGTGTCCTTACCTCCGAGAGGGGGCAGCCTAACCTTGAAATTACGACAATTGGAAGCAAGACTAATCTGTAAATACCGTACTGTCTTTAATGGATTAAATTCGGACCATTAATTTGCTACTTTCCTGTAACAGCAGGCTGTCCCTATTTTTGTCTCTGCCAATTTGGTGCCACTGCCTTCACTGTATTATGGAATTTTTGTTTTTTATGTGCCTAACTTCTTATTCTTTGGCACACATTTTTATTAACCTCTTTACTCATGGGGCCATTATTTTAATTATTGTAAATTGGTCTCCTTATGCAACTTGTACATGTTCTTGCAGCAGTGCACTCACAGACAGTATCCTGTCCCTCTTAATTCATGATGTTCCCTCGGTTCATTTATCCAAAATTCTCCATTTCGCCTACTGGTGCTCTCTTGATTTTTTACACGCGCGCAATTAATTTAGTAATTAACCACTTTGCCCTCACTTTCGCTTTCCACCTACAATTTCAGCATTTATTTTGAAAGAAAAAAAAAATACTTTCCTTTTCATTCTTTCGTGGCTTTCTATTTTGCATTTTTCTCTCGTGTGTGCACTGAGCATTTTTTAGGCAATTTTAGTTTCATTTACTATCCCTTTCTTACCCATTGAATTGACTTGTATTTTTAGGCAGGTCAAACATGGCGGCTCTGTTGGTTCCTTCCTTCAGCCATGTTTTTCTGACCTGATGCATTTATCTAGTCCTCTTTCTAGCTTTGCGACCAGCACATTGATTTCTTCAGTCTGTCTAAACAGCCGACCAGGTAAGACTGTTTTACATGGCCCCCTGTTCACTTTGGAATTGTAATTCAGTGTTAATGCTCATTCGAGCCGGAGGTTTAACCTCTTCAAGCCTCTTTTTGTTGCATTAACCAGTTGCTTTTCACTACCTGGTAAATATTAACTTAAATTCGTTTCAATTCATTGACACAGTTTGTTTCTTTTCTTCCCTTTCCTTTCCTTTATATTGCGAAGCCTTCAGGTACTTTAATTAATTACCCTTTTTTTTTACTGGCTCAGATTAATTGGTGTTTGGTGTCTGGTTTATAAAGTGTACATTTACACTAGATTATTTATTGTTTTGGCATTATTGTTTTTGATTGCGCTGCTGCAGTCATTCCATCGAATAAATTGTAACCCTAGCACAAATTTGTTTTTCTCTCTATTTTGAATATTTCAACATCCACCTCCTAATGGACTTACACCACTTTTGGTATGGCTTTAAATTTATTACATTTATATTTTTTTTGCTTTTGTCAAATATGCTTTCCATTTTTGTTTTTGTCTTGCATTAACCCCATTGCATTGCAAATTGCATACATTTAATTTTGGCTCATTCATCCCCTGCTTTTCCCCTGGATGCTATGCCTTTATTTGTCCTGCTTATGTTGCTGTATGGTGTCACTATATTATTGAATGTTGCACACTCCATTTTGTTATTGTACCCTATGTTTAATAATAGCCTCAGACGAAGAGCTGTGGAAGGCTCGAAACACGTGTTAGGCTGTTGCTTGTACTAAACCTTGGACTTTAAAGGCTGTTATTTCATACAAATCACTTGGACTCCCGATTTTTATTTTGCTATACTTGGCGCAGTGAAACTGGGACTTGTTTGTGTTGCATATTACATTGAAGTCAAGAGGAGTACTCCCGATGGTGCGGCAGTACCAGTTGTCAAGGGAAGCAGAGGAAGGGATAAAAGGCACTATTCAGGCTCCATATTAGCACAAGGGATCATTGTGCCATCTAAGTCCGCGTGTAATACGACCATATACCCAGTCAAGAAAGCAACAGGGGGTAGTTGGAGGATGATCCAGGATCAACATCCTCTTAATGATGTGGTGCAGAAGGAGTTTCTGGTGGTCTCTAATACGGCAACAATTCTATGTAGCATTCCTAAAACAGTGACATACTTCAGAGTGGTGGATGCGAAGAATGCGTTCTTCTCAATCCCACTTCACCCTGATTCATGGTATCTCACTGCATTTACACATGGTCAACAGCGCTTTGAGCACATGAGATTGCCTCAAGGGGACTGCGAAAGTCTAAGTATTTTCAATAGAGTACTGCATGCCGACTTGGGAAATATTCAGGTGCCTAGTACAATCATCCAGTATGTGGATGATCTGCTGGTATGTAGTGGAAATGAACATCGATGCAGGAGGAATTCTATTCCATTATTTCAATTTCTGGCACACAAAGGGTACAAGGCAGATAAAAAGAAGCTACAATACTGCCAACAGGAGGCACAATACTTGGGGCAACTTATTTCTGCAAACGGGAAAACAATATTAACAGATAGGGCGACAGCCCCCCCCCACCCCAAGGCCCAGTACTCTCAAGGGCTTTTGTAATTGTTGAAGGGCATGGATCCTAGACTACGCAGCCTACACAAAGCCGCTGTTACAAAGTCTCAGAGAAGGACAGAAGACAAAAAATGATAAATTGGAATGGACTGAAGAAATTACTAGACAATTTGAGGACTTAAAAGAAGCTATTTGCACAGGCCCCGTTTTAGCAACTCCAGATTATATACAGGAGTTTTATTTATTTTCCCAGTCTGATGGATGGATGGCTCATGACAGAAGTATTGACTCAAAAGAGTACAATGGGCCACAAGCCATTGGCTTATTATAGTGGGACGCTCGACTCATGCAGAGAAAGTTTGCGTGCGAACAAGGACTCCAGCAGCTGCATTTGCAGTAGAGAAAAGTTCCAAGATTGTCATGGGGTGCTCTGTTATCTTGTTTGTGGAATATTCATTTTTCGCCATTTTGGAAAGATCGACATTAACAACTCAGAGATCCTCTGCATATGAGATTAGAATATCCAAACCTCATATTCATATAGTAAGGTGCAGGATGGTGAATCTCGCCACATTTGTGACAGAGGCATCCACTGATGACCTAAAAACGCATGACTGTGCTACATATGAGGGTGAAGAGGAGGGTAAATCTAAAGCTAATGACAGTGCATTCACAGAAGGAGAGATACTATATGTTGATGGGTCATCAACAATTGACCACGAAAAGGGACAGAGGCATACAGGGGCAGCAGCAGTGCGCCGTAAAGGGGGGTGGGGAGGGTGGGAGCATTAAGTTCTGATAATGAAACGATTACCTATGCATTATTCAGCACAGGCAGCGGAACTTGTCGCTCTCATTGAGGCATTGAGAGCCTCTCAAGGGCAGTGTGTCACCATCTACTCAGACTCTACCTATGTCACAACAACAGTACATGCGGGTCTATCTTGGTGGAATAGGAAAGGGTTTCGGAGGGCAGATGCTCTCCAGTGCGGCATGCAAGGCTGTTGGAAGAACTGATTGAAGCCTTATCATGGCCCTCCACTGTGGTTGTGGTCAAATGCGCTGCCCATACTAATTCCACTGATGAAATCTCTAAGGGCAACACAGGTGCAGACCAGGCAGCCAAGTTGGCAGCCTATCTCCCAGATACAATGTTAACAGAGTGTACAGTGACCACCCCTTTAGAAAGCGAGACAACAGTTACATACACAGCATTGCCCATATCACAGATTATAGAGTTGCAAGGGAAAGAGCCGGAGGAGGAAAAGGAGCTATGGTTGCGGAGGGGATGCAAACAGTCTCTCAATGATTTATTGTGGAAGCAGGAGAGTTCTGGGAAGGTGGTGATGCCCCAAGAATTATTCTCTGTGGCATTTGAGCAACTACATTTCCTCTCCCACAGCTCCAAATAACATATTTGTGGCAGATATTCAGGAGGATTGGTTTCTACCAAACATCCAGGAGAGCATTTCGGAAAAAGCAATAAATTGTCTGACATGCCCAAGTTTCAGCATATGCATGACATTACGGACATTAAGAGGTACATTACCTTGACCTATGGGGCAAGTTCTGTGAACTGCATATAGATTATGCAGATATGGGGAAAAGGTGCAATGTATATGGTACCTTATTGTGGTGGTTTGACCCTTTTCAAGGTTAGTGGAGGCAGGACCATGTGAACACCCAGATGCAAAGTGGGCAGCACGGTTCTTGGTCAGAGAGGGGCTTCCACGTTGGGGCGTGTGCGAAATATTGAGATCAGATAATTGCAAACATTTCTTTAATGTGCTATTTAAGCATTTCACAGCACTATTGGACATAAAACATTGAATGTGCTCAATTTACCACCCTCAGGTTAATGGCGTTGTGGAGAGGATAAAATGGTTTTTCAAGAGTAAACTGTCAAAAAGATGTTCCACGTTGAAGAAAAACTGGGTACACTGTTTGCCCTTGGCCCTCTTCAGTTTACACACACATGCTAATAAGGACCGCCATTTGACACCATTTGAAAAAGCTACAGGCAGGCGTATGCAAACCTTCATATCCCCTATGAGGAAAGCGTCATATTCACATCAAGAAGCAACAGTACTAGGAGAGGAATTTAGGGAACATTTAACAGCACTAACATGTGCAATCAAATAGATCTCTCTACGGACGGATTGCGCCACCCAGGAGCGAAGGACAGGACACACTGGAAGGGGTAGCAAATGCAAACATATCTGCCACAACTGGACCATTATTGCCTGGTGAGCTGAGATATGTAAAAAATGTTGTGCATCGAAGGAACAATTCCAGGTTCCAAGGTCCATATGAGGTGGTGTTCTGTATGCCTCTTGCCGTCCGTGTGAAGGAGTTAAGATATTGGGTGCATTTCTCTGATGTCCAAGGAGCACCTGAGATAAGGCAAAGCTCAAACAACAGAGTAAGGACATAGCCAAAGCTTAAGTAAAAGATCCATGCCAGGGTGGTGTGCAGTGGCACACCAGCCTGGATTCTTCTTTTTTCCTTTCTTTTTTGATTTTTTATTGTTCTTTTATTTGTTATCATTTTTAAATTTATCAAATTTTAAAGGTCCAGAACCTGGTGGGAAAAGGGTCTCCCCCCTCCCCCACCCTCTCCCCTGCCCTTTCCTCCTCCCTTTATCCTTCACTCCCTCTTTAGTTTTCTCTGTCTCTCTCTCTCTCTCTCTCTCTCTCTCTCTTTCTTGATAACCTTTTTTCTCCTTTCCAGGGATAAGCAAGGATGCCTGACTGACATGTTCAAAACTCTCTGTTATGTAGGGATAAGTTTAGAAAGAATGCCATTTGTTCTAGGTATTAGTATTATATTGTTTTGTATGACACTGGTCGTGGTTGTTGGAGTGTATGAAGGCATGTCTGTTATATGGGGTTGCCATATAAAGGGTGAATGGAATGTTGGGAAATAATACTAGTATGAATATGCCTATGATAAAGAATCAAACAACGTCTCATGTTTTGCTGGCCACCCCTACAGGTTTTCTTAGACAAATAAAACAGGGAGTACAAATAACGCATAATTCATATAAGGGGTTTGGCTATGATGTCATTGCCGACATCGAGTATGCAGAATCATCCAACAGCTGGTACTCCAATATGCGTACTGCAGGAAGAAATGTGATAAATGAAAGCTGTTACATGTGTACACTCATCCAGCACATATCAGGGGCTCCTAAAGTTTTAGTTCCACATCCAGTCCCAATTACAGAGGCACAATGCTCGATACATCTTGCACTATGTAGGATAAAGGACACATTCCAGGCACACAGCATGCAGTTAAGGAGCATTGATCTAGACCCAGCTCTATGCAATGACAATAAGAAATACAGCAAGTGTCTACAAGTACCATATTTTTCCTGGGGAGGTTACTCGCATGTCAACGACAAATGGCAGGGCACCACAGTGACGTGCCCGGCAGATGGACTGATCAAGTACAGCAAAGAAACAATAGCCCAAGTAGAGACTATGTGTGTGCAAAAATGGTCCCAATACATCACAAGGCTGACATGGATTGCAACAATGGAGAAACCAGTGTGAATATATAAGAGACAGTCTATGAACTTGTTTTAGCAATGAAGAAATAGTTCCTGTTGGCACAAACGCACAGAGAAACCATACTCTTGTGATCCCGATATGATGAAAGGTACGACAGCAGTGATAGATTACTACTGGGTTTGCGCCGACAAGCCTACTTGCACCTCCGACCCTCCTGTAGGGGCAAGTGTTTACTGGCCACCCTGCACTCAGTGCTACTAGAAATTCCGGAAGAACACCTGAAGGGGAAATAAATGCCTGTCGAGGTGCCAACAGCCACTCCAGCACCTAAAGAAGCAGAAAGAAAAGTGGAGATCACATAAAAAATTTGAATGCTGCCAGAAAAGGAAGGATTTCAACAGCTGAGAAGAAAGAAGAGATCAAACTATGTCCTGAAAGACTTTTCCACACTGCTCAGAGGAATACCTGACTAGTATCTACTTTTTAGCTCAGCAGAGACTCTTATTTTTTTTGGCCCCTGGGGTACAAGCTACTAACGCCAAGTGGGTGCAGATAGTCCTAAGGGAGCTAATCCAGCTGGCCAATGACACAGAAAATTGGTTCAAAGCCATCAAATTAGAGCTGCGTGCATTGAGACTCATGATGATGCAGAACCGGTACATGCTGGAATTGCGAGCAGCCATAGAAGGAGGAGTCTATATATTTACTATATAGACTTAGTATGTGCCATTCTGTAAAAAAAATTGGGACAGACTACTAACTTAGCAAGGTTCTGAGCTCTCTTTCTTTACTTTTCTTTGTTGCCTTTCTTCTTTTTCTTTTTATTATCTCCTCTTCTTGTACCCTTTCTCCTTTTGCTTTTACTGAATATGTTGCATAGAGATGCAACATGTATAGTAACAAAATAGCCAAAGGTTTTCAGTTTTGTAAACCAAAGTGCTATTAAACATTTTTTTTTTAAATTAAAAAAGTTGGGAAGCAGCTGCTGCACTTTTGTATCCTCGCAGGATGCTGAGAATCGGTCACTATCCCATGTCATCAGGGTTGTGCACAATCTAGGTGTTCAAATGAAGAAAGAAGGTGGAGTTCAGAACACGGATTGGCTATCGCTTGCCTTTGATTATGTCCCGTCATGGCTGGGGCATCAGTAAAAATACTGGTGCTGGTTATCGTATTCTTCTTGGTCCTCTTTTGCACGTGCCAATTGGGTCTCCAATGTTGTGTCAATATAGCTCCTAATAGTGGAAAAATTATGGTATCAATTGGGGGATCTAAAACAACCTGCCCTACTATAAACAGCGAGACTCAAACTAATATTTATGGGGTTGTAAATAAGTTGGGTGGGGATGAGTTTGTTACTGTAGAAGTAACAAAAGGGGGGAATGTTGGGAAGGAACTAGGGTCCTCTCGCAACCCCCCCCCCACCGCCGTCCTCCCGACCACTTTAGAATTAGGCGATACACCTTTTAGGCACTAAAGGCACTGGGAAAGCTCTCTTATGCAAATATAATCATATACACAGACATGGGCAGGCACTAAAGAAGGTAGTTATTGTTTAAAATATAAAGCACAATTAAGTATTGTCAAATCCTACGCATTTCTAATGCAAGCTCTCTCCAGGAAAGAATGCAGCCTTTGCTAAAAATAGACTACAGGCTTCTGCAGTGTTCGAGTAGCACGAAGTGACTCCCCAGCTGTTTACTGTCCATCAAGGGTCTATGAACAGGGGATTTACATGCTCAGTGCACAAAATACAGAAATTTGAAAAGAAGGTTTAAAGGAGATTATAGGACCGGAAAATATCTGTAATAATAATGAGTGAAATATATATAGAATAATTAAAGTTGTATATACAAATTAAAATTGTTTCATTTTTCCTGGGGCTAGGTCTCAAGGTATGTAAAAGTCTGCAGGGCTGCAGTGTGTTTCTATGTACGGTAGGTAGCAAAATGTAAAGTAGCACGTCCTGACAGAAATCGCTGACAATGAAGAAAGGAAGACTTTGGAGCATCCATTGTATGGAAGCAGGACAGTTTGAAATGGAGCCATGGCCTGTTTCTAGTATATAACCCCCTGCCTGGCATTACTGTGGCAGGAGAAAGGAATGGATGAGGGACAGAAGAAGACCGTTCAGGCAGCAGAGTTCTTTGCTACCATTCTCATTTTTGTAATATTAAACGTGTTATCCTTGCAAGATAGACTCTTGGCCTTACTTACCTCAAGGGGGTATTTATTCTGGCATGAGCGTAAACAGACACCCTTATAATCAGAGCCACCCTTACACAACCCTATCCTTATGAAAGATAGCAAAGGGTGGCTTGGACGAAGTGCTTGCAACTCACTCTACGGGCTGATGTTAGAGCTACCAATAGAATGGTTTTAAAGGTTGACAACCTTAAGGGACATAAGTGTAAAGGTTCAAAAAGGTACACACAGACATTTTAAAACCAAAATGAAGGTCCCAAACTGTAACCGGGAATGGAGCTGGAGGGAATACATTGGTGAGCCCCTTTAAAAAATGTGTCACCAGTGGTATGAACATTACTCTGACGAGCGCTTAAATAATTATAAGTTACTCACCGTAGTGACTAACGTACTCCTAGTCCATAGTCCCCCTTTCCTACATACTGTATAGGATCCCTCACTAGGGACGGGAGACGGAACCCTTTTCAGCAGACAAAATCTTCTTCCCCCATTAAATTTAGAGGGGCGGGCACTGGGAGCATGCGCTTCCCTGACTCCGCCCACCAGCGCCACTCCTCAGTCCCCTTGGATGCGTCGACTATACTACCATTGCCTATTGACACCAGTTTTATTAGGGGGACTATGGACTAGGAGTATGTTAGTCACTACGGTGAGTAACTCATAATTACTCCTACGCCCCTTCCCCTTTCCCCCATACTGTATGGGCGATTACAACTGAATGTCGCCCCAGGGTGAATAGGTGACCCTCTTATGAAAACAAGTTCCTTAATACTGCCTGACCAAATGCCATGTCCGACCTGGATCTGGCAGCCAAACTGGGGGCACCTGCTGTTGTCCCAGTTGGCGAAGAGATCCACCTGAGGATGACCCCATCTGTTGAAGATACCCTGTAGGACCTCTTCCTCCAACTGCCATTCGTAGTTGTCTGCACCCAGCCTGCTGAGCAGGTCCGCCTCCAGGTTTGAGTGCACCGGGAGGTAAATCGCGGTCAAGTGCATGTTGTTTTCCGGAGCCCACTCCCAAATGCTTACAGCTAGAGTGCAGAGGGGAGCAGACATGGTGCCACCCTGCTTGTTGATGTAATATATGCTGGTAGAGTTGTCCGTTTGAGAGAGGATCATCTTGCCACTGATCATCGGGAGGAAGGCTTTTAGAGGAAGCCAGATGGCCATCAACTTGAGGCAGTTGATGTGGGCCTCCTGCTGCTGGCGGGACCATACACCATGGACACTGTGGCTGTCCAATGTAGCCCCCCCAGCCCTCTGTGGATGAGTCTGTGGTGATGGTAACATGAGGTGCTGGTTGAAGGAAGGGCTTACCTATCCGCAGGTTGTCGTCCGTGCTCCACATGACCAGGTCCTGGTGGAGATGAAGTGGGATGCTGACCAGCTTCACCAGGGAACTCTTCTCCTGAATCCAGGAGGCTGCGAAGTGCAACTGCAAGCACCTAATTTTGAGCCTTGTATGCATCATTGGCAGGAGACATGCCGCCATGATTCCCAAGAGGTGTTGGTACCACCACAGCAAGGTCACTGCTCTGCTGAGAAAATGCCCCATGGCCCTCTTGATGGCTGTGATCTTGTCCTCTGAGGAGAAAATTCTCTCTGAGCTTGTATCCCAGATGAGGCTCAGCAACGTTAGTTGCCGCGTGGGCTCCAGCTGCGACTTCCTGAGATTGATGGAAAATCCCAGCTCGTGTAGTGTATTCATGAGGGAGACGGCGGTGTGGTGCACTGCCTACGGAGACCTTGAACTGACCAGCCAGTCTAGGTATGGATATACGTGGTGACCCTGGGCCCTGAGTAGGGCTGCCACTGCATTCATCAGTCTTGTAAAGACCCTGGGGGCTGAATTGCAGCCAAAGGGTAGAACCTTGTATTAGAAGTGAAAGCCCATGATTCTGAACCTCAGCAAGGACCAATGGGGCTGCCAAATCGGGACGTACAAGTACGCATCCTTTAGATCCAGCGACCACATCTAGTCTCCCATGCACAATGTCTCCGCAATAAGCGCTGGCATAACCATCTTGAACTTTGGAAGAGGAAGTGAAAGGTTCAAGGTGGAAAGGTCCAACACAACTCTCAGGCCTGCCTGGTTCTTCTGGTGTATGGTGAAATTCTGTGAATAGAAGCCCAGGCCCCACTGGGAGGCTGGGATTTCTTCCACTGCCCATCTACGAGCGAGTGAATCTGCACCAACAGAGTTGCTGTCCCAATCTGTGGGAGCAGAGGGGAGGGATGGATAGGTAGGAGGTAGCCCATGGACACTACAGAGAGGATCCAGGGGTCCGCGAACCTCATTGCACCAGCCTTAGGAGTGAAGGGCAAACCTGCCCCCCACCAGAGACACGTGGACCCGGATGGGCGCGTCATGCTTTTTTTTTTCCAGCTGAGGAGGGGGACTGAAAAAAGATCTTGTGCTAGGCTTTACGTTTCTTGCGCCAGTGTTGGCTTGGAGAGCTGTCAGATTGCCTGGACCGCTGTTCCAGGAAGCCCCAGAAACAACCGAAGGACCGACCCTTGTCTGAACCCGGGTGCCTTTTGCTGTATGCCTTAGGAGTGGCCTAAGTTAGGATGGATAAGGATTTGGCAGTCTGGGAACTGTTGTTCTTATCAAGTTTCTCATCTGTAGTGGAATGGAACAGGTTGCCACCCGCAACGGGAAGTTCCAGTATGTGCTACTGGACGACCGGATTGAACTTGGTAGCCTTCAGCCAGGCAGTCCTTATGTATGTAGCAATGCAATTGGCACGGCCTGAGGTGTCAATGTGCACCACCATGGACTCCATTATATCTTGTGCTACAATTCTGGCCTCCGCCAGCCCCGCCTTGAAGCGTGCCTGGCTCTGCACTGGAAGTTCCGGAAGGAAGTCAGCGATTTGCGCCATTTGACAATGGCGAGCACAGCATCCGCATTAGACTGCAGAAGATGAAGGGAAGCATTGGAATAAATGTTCTTCCTCTGTGCTTCCAGGATCATCTTCTCCTCCTTAGCCAGGAGTGCAGAGGCTGATGTAACTGAAGACGATTGTGGCTTGGAGTAGGTCGAAGCTGCAGCGATCACTGAAGAGTGTGGCTGATGGTGTGCTGACAGGAAGCGGGAGACCCCATCTGCCTAAACTTGGCATTGAAGCGCCTGTCGTTAGGCTGCATGAATAGGGTTTAAGCCATTCCTTCTTGGCGAGTGACACCACTTCTTTTTGCATCGGAATCCCCATTCTAGCTGTTGGGAGGGTGGGGGGGGAGTGAGGACCTCCGCTGGGACCCCCACCTCCGGCTGCTCCACCTCGGGCTGAGGAAGCCCCAAGTATTCACCCAATCCGGCGAGCCATTCATGGAAGGCCTTGGCCGATGAAGGTGTGTCAGGGTCCTCCTCATCCGAGTCCACAAAGGTGTCCTTCTGGTCAGGAGCAGCTGGAGGAGTGCTGGACGCCAGTGACTGAAGCATACAGAGAGGGGCCAGCAGCTGTTGCAGCGGTTGTGGAGCTGACAAGACCGTTGGAGGCGTGGGAGCCAGCGTGGTGGGGACTGGCATTGGCGGCTGGGGCTCCATGGGCGGCGTAGGCACTCAAAGCACAGGCAGTGGCCGTAGGTGCTAGCGGCTGAACTGGAGGAAGCATGTCCATGATCACATCCTTGAGGATGATGCCCATCTGTGGCGACCTCATGAGGGTCCAAAACTTTTCAAAAAACCTGCCTTCACAGGCCGGCGGATCGCTTGAAGGCGTGGGCATGGGGAAATTATTCTCTGGGGTGTATCTGCCCTGCGACGATGGGTATGCCGCAAGCCACGTGCCCGTGTTAGACCAGTTCCACCTGGAAACTCGTTCCCCTACTTGGTCCCCAAAGGGGGATGGTGTCGGACGAGCAGCCATTTTATCTGGCCTGGCGCCATCTCGTCAGGTTGCATGCCACGTGCCTGTGTCGTGGTGCTTGCCGTGCTGGGTCCAACCTCTTTCCAAGACCCTTGCCGGTGGAGGTTGAGGCCTATCCTGCACCTCAGGACAGGGTCTGGTAGTCAGACTGCCCTCAGCTATGTCGCTGGTAGTGCTGCATACAGGTGCCCCCTCAAAAATGTGTCCAGTACTAGGGCATAGCCCCTCAGGCGTAGACCCGGTAATAGAACCTTTCGGCCCCTCAGCGATACAGTTCGCACTTCCAGTTGACACCGGTCACGAACAGATCCACTTGCGAGGTTCCCCAAAGGGTGAAGATCTCTTGAAGGACTTCCTGAGCTAGTTCCCACTAGTGGGAGACTGTGCTATGCCAGCTCCGAGCATCCGCCGCTGTGTCCTCCTCTCCGGCTAGATGAACTGCTGATAGGGAGATTGTTACTTGAATTGCCCTGTACCAGAGCTGAATTGCCTCTGCACAGTGGCAGTGACCCTACACCTCCTCTCTTGTTGAGGTAGTACATGGCCACTGTGTTGTCCATCATTATCAGGATATTCTTTCCCTGTACAGAGGGCAGAAAGGCCTTCAGCGTTAGTCTGATTGCCTAAGCTCCAAAAGATTGATATGTACTTTGGACTCTGATGGATACCAATGGCCGCCAACTGTCAGATCGCTGGTGTGGGCTTCCCACCCCGTGAGTGAGGCATCCATCACTACTGTTATCTCCGGCCATGGTTGCCAAAAGGGATCTCCCTTCAGAATGTTGTCCTCGCAGTCCCACCAAAGATGATCCTGTGCAACCTTGCTCGGAACCTGAAGTAGATCCGACATCTTTCCTGAGAACTGGGACCATTGAGTTCTGAGGGCCCATTGAAGGGATCTCATGCTCAAGGGTACCTCTGGCACCAGACAAATGCAGTATGCCATGAGACCGTGCAACCTCAAAAAATCAAATGTCAGAAGACACTGGGCACTTTTAAATTTGGAAAGCTGTAGAATGTCAAGGGTGTATCCAGAAAAGCTCAGATGAACTGGAGTTTTCTCAGAAGGTGTTATATGGGACTTCTTGTAATTGAGGGAGAAGCTCAGTCTGAAGTGAGTGGCAGGTGACGTTGAGGTGATCCAGGACGTGTTCGGGAGAACAAGCCCTGAGCAGCCAATCGTCCAGATAGGGGTAGACGTGAATCCCCCCCTCTCCTGAGACTCGCCACCACTACTGCCATCAGTTTGGTGAAAACCCTTTAGGTGGTTGTCAGCCCGAATGGCAGAACTCGAAATTGATAATGAGACACGCCAACTGCGAACCATAGGTATTTTCTGTGCTTCAGATGGATTGGCACATGAAAATAAGCATCCTGAAGGTCCAATGACACCATCCAATCCTGGAGGAGGGAGGGCCTGAAGGATCTGAGACAGCGTGACCAACTTGAACTTGTCCTTCCTGAGGAATTTGTTCAAGTATCTCAAGTCTAAGAAGGGTCTCAGTCCTCGGTCATTTTTGGGTTTTAGGAAATAAGGGGAATTCCAACCATTGTTCCTCTCCGCTACAGGCACAGGCTCCATCATCCTGCTCGAAAGGCAATGGAGGCCTACTCTATGTAGTCCACTACCTTGGACATGAGTTGTCTGTAGGAAGCATCAGCATGCTCCCCAGCCTCTGGTCTCCCAAACTCTAACTCAGGTGAGGTGTCCACCCCACTTGCTGTCTGTAGGTTGTCAGAGGTCTCTCAACCTTGACTCCTCTGCTATAAAACTCTCTGGCATATTTGGCATACCGAACTCGAGGCCAAATGGAGCCTCGTCATCTGAGGGTCCATTCTCCTCATATATAGAAGACCTAAAATAGTATTTTCTTGGTAGAGGTACATGGGTCTTCTCAGGTATGAGAGGTTTTAGAAACAATGGATTCGACGCTTGAGGAGCCGTCAAAACTTTTTCATTGGCGCCATAGGCTTTAGCGGGCTGCTTGGTGTCGATGGCACAGCTGGCGTCAATGCCTTCGTCATCGAACTCAATGGTTTGGCTGGTGTCGAAGGAGTCAATGGGGTCGCCGACCTCGATTTATGCTTTCGGCTCGAGTGATCCTTGGATGTTATATCATCAGATCGAGGCCTCGACGGCTCCCAATGTGGATCAGGCCTTCGTCCCGGGCAAGAGGGCGCGCAGGATTTAGGTCAAGCCGTTTCCTTCCTGGCTTCTTTTGAAGGCGCGGTCGGAGCATGGCTTGGAAGCTTCTGTTTTTCAAATATTTTGAGCACCTCTGCTCTGAAGGTC
Source organism: Ambystoma mexicanum (assembly GCF_040938575.1). Taxonomy (NCBI): domain Eukaryota; kingdom Metazoa; phylum Chordata; class Amphibia; order Caudata; family Ambystomatidae; genus Ambystoma; species Ambystoma mexicanum. Next base: position 779,249,830 of record NC_090939.1, on the reverse strand, counting down.
TCCCACTTGGTCACAGTGGATTTCTTAGTTGGGCAAGATACTCTCTCAGGGGAAGCGTCCGACGATGAAGTCGAAGAAGGCGACCTATGGTGCCTTCTCTTAGACTTCTTTGAGGATGATGCGGAATGTTGAGAGCCACTCCTCCATCGTCTAACCTTCTTCCTCCGAGGAGAGTCGCCTCTCGACTTGTCGGTCAAGGTTTCTTGGCCGGGGTAGGAGATTTAGGGATTCAACCTACCTTGAAGTTCCCCTTTCATTACTTCAAGGCCTTTCCTGTCAACTGGCACTTGGAGCAGTCGGAGGTGTTATGGTCTACCCCGAGGCACCACAAACATATTCGAGAAGGATCAGTCAATGACATTTTCAACCCACAATCGCAACACTTTTTGAACTAGGTATGTGTCGATGAAGAAGACATTTTCTCAATTTTCCTTTGAAACAACAGTCGAAACATACCGTATTTCTCGAAGCTAATGGGCGCTGCGTGTGCTATATATGCCTTCGATGACATCCTCGAGACGGAGGCCCTCGAGGGACATCGAGTCGACGCCATCGACAAACAGCGCCCTCTGCTGAAATTATTTTTGCTGAAGCTGGCTAAGGAATATCAAAGATGAGGAATACGTGGGAGGACACAATCCATTTGAATAGATCATTTGTTCTTCTAAATCTATCGGAGAACAAAATAATGCTGTCAAGTTTTCTTGTTCATCAACTATGCACTAGAAGAATGATCTTCAAAATAATGTAACACTTGGGGAGTTATTGCACGGCGATTAAGATGGCCACATCATGCTGAAGCTCTGCAGCTGCTAACCGGCGCATGGATGGATCTGCTTAAATTGTGCAGCGAGCGACGCCAGCAGTGAGGGAGCTAGCATCACGACAGCGGTTAACTGATCTGCTGCAGTGGTCCGGGCTGCGAGGTAACTCAGGCCTCGCTGGGTCAGGCAGAATCCTCCGGGCTGACTACGCCACCTGGGCCACAGGGCCTGAGAAACCGGCATGCCGTCCAGACTCCTAAATTGGACAGGAGCTGTAGATCCTACTGGGGAGCCTAGTTGCTCAGGTCTGTGCACCGGGGGACCTACTGGGAACCCATAGGCCTAGACATCGGGCAAACGACTCTGGTGGAGAGAGCTTAGGCTGTGTGGAGCACAGCAAGTCTGGGGTACTTGCGACCCTGGAAAAATCAACTGCTGGGTCCCACTGTGCAGTCCTTGGGCCACATACTGGTGTGAAGAGTCCTCCATTGCTACTCAAAAGGTAAGCAAGCTATTGAGCAACGAGACTGCAGCGACGACATAGGTGAGGGTGGCTGATCTCCCCTCACAAAAGACCAAGCAGCTGTAGCGGCCCATAACATCTGCAACAATGACTAAAGGAGCAGCAGGGTCAAAGAAGGAGGGCAGTATGGACGCCTTGAAAGGGTGAAATCTAGTGGGGGACCTAGCACCCAAAGACACAATGGAGGAGTCCAGCTCAGCAGGCGACACCCATGGCATTCGTCAAATACTGGACAGTATGCAGGCAGGTTTTACTTCAGTGAATGCAAAGTTGCATGATATCACTTCCTCCATAATTCCCTGCGAACTCGATTGGATAAAGAAAGTGCCAGAATAACAGACTCAATCACACATCAGTGGGTGGAAGATTAGGTATGTGGTTTGAAGACCCTAATGGCTACAATTGCCAGGGATGTGAAGCAAATCACGCAACAATGTTTGCATAGTTGGAGTCTCCGAAAATGCAAGCAGGGGCAAATGGAGGCATTTGAGGAAAAGGTACTGAAGGTGTCTCTAGGAAACCCTACTTTTCACTGCTGTTTGCCATCGAGCTGGCCCATCGCACTTTGGTGCCTAGGCCTCGGCCGAGTGTAGCACCAAGAACCATTGTTGCAAAACTGTTAAAGACCCCATCCTGACGCTGACAGAGACCCCATCCTGCCGCTGGCGACAGAGGGGCTCACTGCAATATGAGGCAAGTAAGATACACATTTACATGAACTTTTCAATGGCGGTGCAGGCAGAGCGCAATAAATTCATTGGAATTAAGAAGCTGCTGAGGGAGAGGTTGATGCCTTACGCGATGCTCTTTCCGGCAAAGGTGAGGCTGCAATACAAGGAAAAGTCATATTTCTTCACCATACCGGAGGAGGCTACCAATTTTATTGAAAAAACTGCTGAGGCCTGGCGGCTGATCACCACAATTGACCAAGGGACAGAGTTGTAGAGACAGAGTTGGAAAGGGGGTGATTCGGCCTGTCCCCATGCAACTCTGGATTTACATATAACAGACGTATTATGTGAACCACTGGTATCCACTAAATAATATACTGAAGTCAACAGATTTGTTAAGCCAGTCTGCAGAGATAAGCAAAAGAGAAGTGATGCCAGTAGTCACCCCATGCCAAGTAGCAATGTTACGTGCTATTGGGGGAATTGGTTGTTTGGGGTTGCATTAGCATGATTGGGAGGGTAGGAACAAGTTACTTACCTGTAACTGTTGTTCTCCAGCATGGGTCTGGCATGGATTCACATGCTCATGAATATTCCCCGTCGTCAGGCTGGGAATCCTCGGTAAAGAAAAAACCAGTATCAGTTTCGTTTCTGATCTGTCTTTCGTAGTAATAACCAATCACTGGTCTCTGCGTCATACTGACCACAGCCAATGACTGCCCTCTACCTAAGCACCGCCTCTGGCAGCCATCTTCAGATTTGGAAGCACGTGAAGTGGCAGTATGACCAAGTGAAGAGCCGCAGAGGGGTAGGCGGGAGGGTTCGCATGTGAATCCATGCCAGACCCATGCTGGAGAACAACAGTTACAGGTAAGTAACTTGTTCCTTCTCCAGCATGGGGTCTGGCATGGATTCACATGCTCATGAATAAAGAATACATAGCAGTACACACATGCACAACCACGGGAGGTGGCAAAGGCTCAACATTAAGCATCACATCAACTCAACATTAAGCATCTTACCTCCTCACCAGGCTCACCTCAGGCGAACAGGTTGCGCAGCACTGCTTGGCCGACCCTGGACTCCTCCCTGGAATCCCGGTCGACGCAGTAGAATTTCGTGAAGGTGTGCGTCGACCTCCACGTAGCAGCCCTGCATATGTCCAGCAGGGGCACACCAGATAGGAACGCCGTGGTAGCTGCGATCGCTCTGGTGGAATGGGCTCTCGGACGGCCAGGCAGCGGTCGGTTTGCCAACCGGTGACAGCACATGATACAGCCGGAGAGCCATCTGGAGATGGAAGCCTTCGAGAGAGCCTTCCCCTGATTGACAGGTCCAAAGTTCACAAAGAGTTGTGACGTCTTCCGAAAACCCTTTGTGCGGTCCACGTAGAACTTCAGCGCTCTAGCTACATCCAGCGAGTGCAAAGTCCTCTCAGCCGGCGACGAAGGCGACGGGAAGAACACAGGTAACACCAAGGGTTCGTTGAGATGGAAGTCCGACGGTACCTTGGGCATGAAGGAGGGGTGCGTCCTGAGCACTACCCTCGTGTCGTGGAAAGTCAAGTACGGGGCCTTGCAGGAAAGGGCCTGGATCTCTCCCACTCGTCGTGCGGAGGTGATGGCCACAAGAAAAGCTGTTTTCCACGATAGAAACTTCAACGGGACCGAGTGCAGAGGCTCGAACGGAGGTCCCATGAGCTTGGTCAGCACCACGTTGAGCTCCCACGCCGGGGCCGGAGCCTTCACCGGCGGGAACGATCTGAACAGTCCCTTCATGAACTCTTTCACCAGACGATGAGACCACAAGGACGTCCGCCCCGTGGTTCTGGTGTATCGGGAGATCGCAGCAAGATGAATCTTCATGGACGCGTGTGCCAGACCAGCTTTGGCCAGCGTCAGCAGGTACGGCAGTACTTGGGGAGCCGTAATCCGTAGAGGGTTAATCTTCTGTGCGTGGCACCAGACAGAGAACCTCTTCCATTTGTGTCCGTAGCATTTAAGAGTCGAGGACGCCCTGGCCTTTGCAAGAACCTCTCTGCAATCGGCCGGTATGTCGTATCCTCCAAACTCTAGCGCTGCAGGAGCCAGGCCTGCAAGTTCAGCGACTTCGGGTCGTGGTGGAGGATGGCGCCTCCTTCCCTGGAGAGTAGATCCGCGTCCGCCGGCAGCTTGATCGGCGGGGACGCTGACAAGTCCAGAAGGTCCGGGAACCATATCTGCCTCGGCCACGCAGGTGCGACGAGGATCATCCTGCACCGTGACCTCTTGAGCTGGTTGACGAGCCGGATTAGCAGAGGCAAGGGAGGGAACGCGTAGAGGAACAGGCCCTCCCAGGGGAACGAGAAAGCATCGCCCATGCTCCTCGTCTGGGGAAACCTGCTGGCGAACCTCCGGCACTTGGTGTTCGTCGCCGTCGCGAACAGGTCGATCTGGGGTGTGCCCCACCGTCGGAAGAGGCGATCCACCAGATCCTGCCGTAGTTCCCACTCGTGGCACGAGCGCAGCTCCCTGCTGAGTGAGTCGGCGATGGTGTTTTTTATCCCTGCCAGATGAAACGGCACCAGAAAAATCCCTTGGGCGACGGCCCAATGCCACAGGTCCTGCGCCTCCTTGGACAGCGCTGGGGACCTGGTTCCGCCCTGTTTCCTGATGTAAAACATGGTGGTGGTGTTGTCGGTGAAGATTCTCACCACCTTGCCCTTGAGGGACGGAAGGAAGGACCTGAGGGCCCAAAACACTGCACGGAGCTCCAGGACGTTGATATGCAGGGACTTCTCCGTCGGGAGCCAGAGTCCCCTTGCGTGCAGATTTTCGGTGTGCGCTCCCCACCCTTCCAGGGAGGCATCCGTGGTCACAGTCTCCTGGTGGGCTGGGGTCTGGAAGTCCATGCCCGCCGTCAGATGCGCGCGGGTGCCCCACCACCGTATCGCTCGTCGGAAACTCTCGTCGAGCTTGATCCTTTCCTCGAAGCTGCCCGTCGTCTGGATCCAGCGCGCATCCAGGAATTCTTGCAACGGGCGCATCCAGAGCCTGCACATGGGAATGAGGTAGATGCAGGAAGACATCATCCCGAGGAGGGACTTGATGGACCTCACTTTGGCCGCGTCGGCCACCAACATCCGTTGCACCTTGCCCAAGATGGTCCTGGTCCTCTCCTCCGACGGGGAGGCCAGAAGGGACACTGTGTCGAGCCTCGCTCCCAGAAACAGTGCGACTTGCGCGGGCACCAGGTGGGATTTGGCGTAGTTCACGGAGAATCCCAGGTCCGTGAGGAGTTGGACGGTCCTTGCCGTGTGGACCACCGCGAGCTCCCTCGTCTTGGCGCGGATGAGCCAGTCGTCCAGGTAGGGGTAGACGTGAATCCCCTCGCGGCGCAGCTGCGCCGCCACCGGTGCGAGGCACTTGGTGAATACCCTGGGTGCCGACCGTAGTCCGAAGGGAAGGGCTTTGAACTGGTAATGACGCCCTTGGACCACGAATCTGAGGAATTTTCGGTGCCCCTTTAGGATGGGAATGTGGAAGTAGGCATCCTCCAAATCCAACGACGATAGGAAGTCTCCTTCTTTGAAACTCGAGCGCGTGGCCCCGGGCCAGGGCGTCCAGCACCCAACGGTCGGTGGAGATGGACTCCCACACGCTGACGAAGCCCGCCAGCCGGCCTCCCACCGGGGTGCTTCGGTGGGGGCCCGACCCCACGGCCGGTTCAATCCTGCTTGGACGCGGCCTTGCCGCCTTGACCTCCTTGGCGACGACGGCGGGGTCCGCTAGACTTGCCTCGTCCTCTGTAGGCCTCTTGCGACGACGAGCGGGCCGCTTGACGGTAGGAAGCGAAACCGCCGCCGGAACCTTTGGAGGCGCCCTTGCCTCCGCCGCTCCGAAAGGGCGTCCGTCGTTGCTGCAGGACTCCAAGGGCCCGGGCCGTCTCAGTATCCGCCTTGATGGCCTGAAGGGAATCGTCCACTGTCTTCCCAAACAGGTTGTTCCCGTCGAAGGGCATGTCCAGGACTCTGGTCTGGACGTCCTGCCGGAAGTCCGTAGCTTTGAGCCATCCACGACGTCGAAGGCAAACGCCGTTGCCCAGCTGGCGGAACCCAGTGTCGGCGATGTCCGTCGCCACGGTGATGGCGTGGTCCGAAGCCACCTCACCTTCCTGCAGGATCTCAAGGGCCTCCGCCCTCTTGTCGTCCGGCAGAAAATCCAGCAGGGGAGCTATCTTGTACCAGAGCTCCCTGTCGTAGCGGGCCACGATAGCCAAGGCGTTGGCCGCTTTAATCGTCGTCGCTGCCGACGAGATGACTCTACGTCCCATAGCATCCAATTTCTTTCCCTCGCCGAGTCCGGGGTAGGCTGCGCCCGGAGGCATAGGGGGGCCGTGTCCGGGACCCGGTACTTTTTCTCGTACCGGTCTCTTCTAGCTGGCGTCGTGGAAGGGTTCTTGAGGAGGGAAAGGCCCTCATCCCAAATGTCGTCCAACAGAGGCACTGCGAGGACCGTCTTCCTCTTGGCCTCGCGCCGCTGATAAAGGAAGCCTTCCTTTTTCTTCTCCTCAGGGCAGAGTTGGAAAAGCTCGGAAGCCCTGGAGATCATGGAGTGGAAAGATCCGATCTCGTCGGGCAGAGAAGCCCTGGTGGGAGGCGACGACGGAAAATCCTCGTCGTATGCCTCGTCGTCCGTACCCGTCGCTGCCGTGTCAGTCCCCGTATCATCCCCTCGGGTGGACGGGGAGGAGGGCTGGACGGGGCGCGACGGTTGAAAAGGAGGTGGTGGATGGATCCTTCTTTTCTTGGTAGGGGGAACACCAGAAGGTCCCGGTTCTGGATCCCCCGATGGGAGAGGTTCCTCCGTCGGTAACGGTAGCCTCGTCCTTATCTCGGAGCATAAGGACTGTATGGCCAACAAAATGGCCGCCGAGTTGTCTTGCGGCGCTGGCAGAGGGGAATCCGACGGGCGAGCAGGGGCCCCGTCGGTATCCTCGACGATGTCGTCGTCGTCACCTGCGTCGGGGTCCATTCCGACGGGCTGGCCTTCTTCCACGCCTAGGCCGTGGCTTAAGACCTCGATCAGCTCCTCTTCTGAGGTTGAGGCCGAATCTACGACGACGCCCTGCCCCCCCTTCTTCTTCCCCACGGAGGGTTTCACGGGGGTCCTATCGATGGGCACAAAGGAAGACTCCCTCCGAGGAGGCAGGGAGATTCTGGGCCCTGAGGTCGCCACCACTGGTGCAGCCACCACAGGCTGAGCCAGGGCCGCCGCGACCGTTTCGATAGAGGGCTTGGTCGGATGGATCAAGGCCTTCACCACCTTAGGTGCGCTCACCGCCTTATCCTTGAGGGAGGGGGCACTGCCACGCTCCTCCTCTGCCTTAGAGCTCGACCGGGGCCTCTCCAGGAGCTTCGCCGGGTGCTCGGCCTTCCTCTTACCCGACCCAGAGCGTTGGCTCGTGGTTGATGGTGCCGGGGAGGGTGCGCCCTGCCTGGCGCCCGTAGAGCCCGATCGTTCGGCGCTCCCGGTGCCAGCGGACTCGCGGTGCTTGGCCTTATGTTGGGCCCCCGTCGCCGGGGCGCCCTCAAAGGTCTTAGAAGACCGCTCGGATTTCTTCTTCTTCTCGCCAGACGGGCTCTTACCCTCCAGCCAGTTGGCGAGACGTTGATGGCGGTCCTTCATGGTCCGTTCCGACATGTTGCCGCAAAACGCACAGTCCTTCTCCACGTGCGTCTTGTCCTCATGAAGGCAGTAAAGGCAGAAAGAGTGTTCGTCCTCCTTGAAGACGTTCTGCAGCTGGCATCCAGGGCAGACCCTGAACAGCTTTCCGGGCGTCGAGCTTCCCTTCTCCTGGGCCATCTCCGAGACCGGGCCTGAGAAGCTTCTGGAGTCCTCCGAAGTGTAGCTCGACGAAATCTTCACCCTTGAGGGGCACAGATGAATCCGACACGGGTCCCCGTTGATCGGATGTAGGATCGGTGGAGCTTGAGGCTCTCTTGACCGAAAGAATCGAAGTTTTTTGTGAAAAAGCGCGAAAAATAGCACTAACGCTCGAGAGCAATAGCACGAGGATCCCAACACATGAACGTGCGGTAAAAATCTGAAGATGGCTGCCAGAGGCGGTGCTTAGGTAGAGGGCAGTCATTGGCTGTGGTCAGTATGACGCAGAGACCAGTGATTGGTTACTACGAAAGACAGATCAGAAACGAAACTGATACTGGTTTTTTCTTTACCGAGGATTCCCAGCCTGACGACGGGGAATGTTCATGAGCATGTGAATCCATGCCAGACCCCATGCTGGAAAAGTAAGGAAGGTTGGGCCTTGGGGGTAGGGATCAAGCAAAAATGTAAAAAGCGGTTGGAATGTGTTGCAATGGTTAGTCGTCGCGCATCACAAATGCAAAGTGTATACCCTGTTTGCCATGGGGTTGAGGGACACGATCAAAAGATGCATGCATTCCGACGATGGGCTTGCAAATAATGAGTTGAAACATCAGAGGGATGGGCAACCCTATAAAGGCTACGCAGATACTGGCGTAAATAGAAAGACAAAATAAATATATAGTACCTGCAGGATATTGGGTGGCTGCGCACGCACGTGGGGCAACAGATTTTTCACATCCTATTCTACTCAAGTGCGGGGGTAGCCATCATCATTGACAAATGGGTGACATTTACTTGCTTGATGCAATACAGATTCAGAAGGAAGGTTTGTGGTATTTCAATGCAGATTAGAGGGAGTTGAAAATATTACTAGTTAACACATACGGCTCTAGATGTGATGACACTGGGTTCTATATGCAAATCATGAGCCTATGTGAGTCATCGCTGTTAGCACTGGTCATATGGGGAGGGGATATGAACACCATACTGGATATGATCAAGGACTGCACAGGATGTAGTAATAGGACTCCAACCTGAGTGGCATGTAGTATTCAACAGGCTATGACCACAGGGCACCTTGTAGATGTTTGGAGATGTCTACATCCTACCCAGCGGGAATACACGTTTTGTTCCACTGTTCATGACATGGCCTCCCGAATAGATCTGTTCCTGGTCTTAGACGCCCCGATGTGCTACATCTGCAGTGTTGACATACTACCGCAAACCTAGTCTGACCATTCTCCTGTGGTACTGCACATTGAGATGGGGACCAGAGCGGCCCCACAAATGGCCTGCAGATTCAAACCTGCAGGTTTACAAGACATTGTCTTTGAGGCAACACTTTGCAAGCATTTCCAACAGAATTTCACACTCAGTACAGGGTCTACTGACTTGGTAGGTACACTATGGCAGGCCTTTACAGTTTTCATTAGGGGGATGACCATGCCAACCGAGATCTGGGTATTAAAAGTCATAAGGCAAGAAATTATGAGTTACTCCCCGTAGTGACTTTCCTCCATACTGCATGGGCGTCCCTTCCAAGGGACGGGAGACAACCTTTTTCACCAGAAAAACTTTCTTCCACTTTAAATTTAGAGGCGCGCTGGGGTGCGGCCCTGTGAGCATGCGCTACCCTGACCCCGCCCACCGGCGCCACTCCTCAGTCCCAAATGACGCGTCCACAATATTTACCATTGCCTAATGACAGTAGTATTATTGGGGGGGGGGATGGTGGGACGTATGGATGAAAGGGGGTGAGTAACCTGTAATTACTCATACGTCTTGTCCCCTTTCCTCCATACTGCATGGGCAATTCCAACTGAATGTAGCCCCAGGGTGGAGAGGAGACCCTCCTTAAGCAAATAAGTTCCCTAGAACCGCCTGTCCAAACGCTGCGCCTGATTTAGAGCCGGCGTCCAAACAGTAGTGCTTACAGAAAGCCGAAGGGGTGGCCCAGGTAGCCGCCCTGCTTATGACTTGCCACTGAACTTTACGCTAGAAGGCGATGGCTGTGGACTTGGCTCTGACCGTGTGAGCGGCTGGCAGTGGCTTGTGCTGCCTCTCATAGGCCTCTTTGATGACCGCAATCATCCATCGTGCAATAGATGCCTTGAATTCCCGATAACCGGGTCTGGAGCCCCCAAAGGTGACAAAAAGTGCGTCCGACTTGCGGAAGCCCTTGGTCCTGTCCAGATAGAATTTCAGAGCGCGTCTGACATCCAGACAGTACAAGACTCTCTGAGCCTCGTTCTTGGGGTCAGCGAAGAACGTAGATAAGACGATTTCCTCATTTAGGTGAAAGGCGGAGGGTACCTTAGGTAAGAACGCCGGGCGAGTCCGCAGGACCATCTTATCCCTCTGAAAAGTGGAGTAAGGTTCTGAGGCCATCAGAGCCTGGCTCTCGCTAAAAGTCCCACCAGCAAAGCAGTCTTGATGGTGACCAGCCTGATGTCCGCGGACGCCATTGGCTCAAATGGATTGTGCGCCAAGGCGCCCAACACAACGTTGAGGTCCCACACGACGTGTGGCATCTTGATGGGCGGGTAAAGCCTTGACAATCCCGCCAGATGTATCTTGCCAATCGGGTTCAAAGAGGTGAAGACCACCTCCTCCGAATTTCTGTAGGCCCCTATGGCTGCCAGGTAGGTGCAACATGTGTCCACCTGAACTCCTGAGTGCGCGAGATGCGCCGAGAAGGAGAGCATGTCGTCCAGGGTGCACGTAACAGGGTCAATCTCAGAGGCCGCCCAGTGACAGAACCTGCTCCACTTGCTTTTGTATTGGCTCCTGGCGCCCTGAATGATCTCCAGGTTAGCGCGTTAAGAGGCTCAGGTGCTTGAGGGTGATCTGCTCAGGAACCACGCTGCGAGGGCTAACTTATGAGGTGCATGCTGGAGAACCCTGCCCCCTCTGTTGGGAAAGGAGAGGTGCCGGACCCAGCGGAAACTGAATGGGTGGCCTGTCTGTGAGGCTGAGCAGTTCGGAGAACCACAGTCTCGCCGGCCACGAAGGAGCTATGAAGATGATGCAGAGCTTCCTTCATTTTACAGAGTACCCTGGGGATCAGTGGGGTGGGAGGAAAGGCATATGCTGTCATGCCTTACAATTGAATCTGCAATGCGTCTCCCAAGGAGCCGGGGCACAGCCCCTGCCAGGACACGAACTGAAGGCACATCCTGTTCTTCCAGGGAGCAAATAGATCCACGCGAGGATGGCCCCACGTAAGTGTCTGCTCCCAGCCTGCTGAGCCTTTCCATTTCCAAGTTGGCCTCGTCCGGGAGGGGGACTGCCGTGAGGTAGATGTTTTCCAGGGCCCATTCACACATGCTGACCGCTAGGCTGCACAGCGGAGGGGACCTGGTACCCCCTGCTTGTTGACATAGTACATGCTGGTGCTGTTGTCGGTCTGGATAAGGATGGTCTTGCCCCCAATGAGCGGAAGGAAGGCTTTGAGGGCTAACCAAATGGCCCTTAGCTCCAGCCAGTTGATTTGCGCCAGGTCCAGACTCTGTGGACGGTGTGGCTGTCCAGCATGGCTCCCCAGCCCTCTAGGGTCCTCTAGCCTGTAGTGCCGATGACCTGCAGAGAGGGTTGTCAGAAGGGCCTGCCACTCCGCAGGTTGCAGTGCCTGGACCACCACGTGAGGTCTTAGTGGAGAGAAGGCGGTATGTTGACCAACTCTGCTTGGGAGCCCCTCTTCTGATTCCATGAGGCAGCGAAGTGTAGCAGTAATCTCCTCATCCAGAGCCTTCTGTGTGGCACGACCAGGAGGACTGCTGCCATAATACCCAGTAGGTATTTGTAACACCAGGCCGAGGTCACTGCTCTGGTAAGGAGGTGCGTAGTGGCCCTCAAGTGCCAAATTCTTGTCCTCCGAGGGAAATACCTTCTCAGAGCCCGTATCTCAGATAAGGCCCAGGAAGGTGAGGTTCTGCATGGGCTGCAGCTGAGACTTCTTGAGGTCGATAGTGAACACCAGGTCATGGAGCATGTTCATAAGTGCAGAAGAAGTGTGGGTAACCCCCTCCGGGGATCTCGCCCTGACAAGCCAGTCGTCCAGGTACGGGTAGACATGGTGGCCCTGGGTCCTAACGAGGGCTGCCACAGCATTCATGAGTCTGGTAAATACCCTGGGGCTGAGATGAGGCCAAAGAGTAGCACCTTGTACAGGAAATGACAGCCCATGATCCTGAAGCGTAGAAAGGAGCAATGAGGTTGCCAAATCGGGACATGTAGGTAGACGTCCTTCAGATCCAGGGAGCACATCCAATCTCCCCTGTCTAGTGTCTCAGCAATGAGTGCTGGCGTAACCATCTTGAATTTCTGAAGAGGGGGGAGAGAGAGGTTGAGGGTGGATAGGTTCAACACAACTCTCAGGCCAGACTGGTTCTTTTTTTGTATGGTGAAACTCTTGGAATAGAAGCCCCAAGCCTCTCTGGGAGGCTGGTACTACTTCCACTGCTTGGCTCTCGACGAGCGACCAGATCTCCTCCAACTGAGTTGCTGTGGGAGAGGAGGGGATGAGAGAGGAGAAGGACATATCGCTAGGCGGTACCATTTGGATAGCACAGAGAGGATCCAGCAGTCCGAAAGTTCTGTCACCAGAAATGCACCTGAGAGGCAAGCATGCCACCCAATGGAGACATGTGGACCCGAAGGGAAGCATCATGGCTTTTTACCGTTTGAGGCTGCTGCTGAGGAGGGGGACTGGAAGAAGCCCTTGCCCCCACCCCCTTTTGTTGCTTGCGTCGATGCCGACTCTGCGAGCAGTCAGCTTGTCTCGACCTCCGTTCCTGGAATCCCCAGAACCCACCAAACGCCCGCCCCTTGTCAGACCGTTGATGAGGCTGGGTGAACGCCTTGGGCGTGGCCTTCGTCAAGATAGACTTCACAGTCTGCAAGCTGTTCTTTTTATCTAATTCCTCGTCGGTGGTAGAGTGGAAGAGGTCACTAACCTCGAACGGAAGGTCCAATATGCGATCCTGGACGTCAGGGTTAAACTTAGTAGTCCGAAGCCAGGCCCTCCTTGCCAGGCCATCTGCAACGCCAGACACGTGAGATATCGATGTGGGACACTGTGGACTCAATGATGTCCTGCACTACCAGCCTGGATTCTCCTAAACCTGCCTTGAAGCGTGCCTGGCTCTGCACCGCAATGTCTGCAAGGAAGTCTGCTATTTCCCACCACAACCTCTGGTTAGCGGCTGCCAGCTTGGCATCCGCATTGGCCCGACGCAGGTGCAGGGAGGCGTTCGAGTACAGCTCCTTCCCGTACGCCTCCAAGATCTTCTCCTTGCTTAGCAGTGCCAAGGACGAGGTGGCTGAGGACGCAGCAGCAATCACTGAAGAATGCTGCTGGGGGTGTGTTGATAACAAAAGTGTATCTCCTTCTATCTGTCTATACTTGGCATTGAGGCGCCGATTGACAGGTTGGGCTGAGTTTGGCTTCAGCCACCACTTCTTGGCCAGAGCCACAACGTCCTTCTGCATCAGGATACCAGTTTTCGTAAGGGGTCGTAGGGTGAGGACTTCTGCCAACACCCCCTCGTCGGGCTGCTCGACCTCAGGTTGAGGAAGGCCCAAATATTCTGCCAAACCTGCAAGCCTGTCATGGAAGGCCTTCGCCGACGACAGCAGGTCAGGGTCCTCCTCCTCATCTGTGTCCACCAGAGTGTACGGCTGGTCTGGAGTGGGTGGAGGAGTTCTGGGCGCCGTGGGCTGCGGTGTGGAGACTGGAGCCAGAGACTGCTGCGGAGGCTGGTGCGCAACTGCCTGTTCTGTAGGAGGCAGGGAAGCCGGAATCGAAGAAGCCGGCAGGGGCAGCAGGGGCTGAGCTGGGTACTGTGGCAACGGAGCCATAGGAGGAATGACTATAGACGCCGGTGGAGTGACAGGAAGGAGCAAGTCCCTTACAGCATCCCATAGGATGGCCCCCATCTGGGGGGTTCGCATCAGCAACAAGAACCTTTTCGAAGAACCTGTCTTCGGAGGCAGGTGCTATTGACGGAGTGGCTGGGGGCTGCTGGGGTCGGAGCACACTTTGTCTAGGTAGCAAGGAAATCCTGCCCTGCGCTGCTCATAGATAAACTATAGGCCACCTACCTGGTTGATACCAGTCACACCTCGAAACTCGTTCACCCGCCTGCTCTGTTCTTAGGAGTGGCATCGGACGAGCAGCTATGTTTTCTGGTGCAGCAGCCATTTTGTCGAACCATGTGCCAAAGTTGTGGTGCCTTGCTCCCTGGGCCCGGCCTCCTCCATGACTCTTGGTTGTGGAGCATGAGGCCTACCCTGCAGCTCAGGTCTGGGCCTGGAAGGCCTGTGGCCCTCAGCATTGTCCGAGGGGGCCCCTGCGTGCAGGCGCCCCCTCGGACATTGAGCCGGTACTAGGGCGTTGTCCCTCGAGTGTACACCCGGTAAAAGAGCCTTGCAGTCCCTCAGCACTGATTCCGGAAAGATCCAATGACCCCTCAGCCAGGAGGCTGGTAGTTGGACTAGCCTCGTGCATGTGCTGGTAGTACAACCCGAGCGGTTCCTCCCGCTTGGGCGTTTCCTCAGGAAGCAGTCGCCCTTACGGGGTGCGATGGAAAATAGCAGCCCACCCTTGGGCTTCAATCTCTGCTTGACAAACTTTTTCCTAGTCCTGTGGAGGCGATCTTTCGAGGAGCTCTGTCAACCTAGTTAGCCTGTTCTTAAGTGTGCGTGGAGTCAGTGCGTCACACGCGGTACAACCTTGCCAGCCGTGGTCCGGGCCCACACGCCTCTACATTTAAAGGGGAAGAAGGTTTTTCTGGTGAAAAGGGTTCCGTCTCCTGTCTCTTGGAGGAAAGGGGACAGTACGTAAGAGTAATTGCTAGCTACGATAAGATGGTACTACGATGGTTTGAAAATGCATACTCTACTTCGCCAGCAGAAGATGACTTGCAACAAATCGAAATTGCCCTAGACAAGTTTCGGGAAGCATTTCACAGAGAATCTAAATATTTCTTCAGACCGCAAGCAGCCAAGAAGTACAGTAAGGGGGATAGCCCAGGTAGGAGCTTAGCCAGCTTAAGCTAAAAGCAGAGACAGGGTGCATCACGTCTGTCCGAAACAAAGCAGGGGTACCTTAGTTTGCAGAGGATATAGTGTAAACTTTCCAAGCATTCTATGAAAAAATGTACACTGCTCAGACTGTTCACTCACTGGAGGACGTGGATGCATTTTTTAGAAAGCCTACCATTAACAGTACTCATGGTGGAGACCAGGGTTCGGCTTGAACAGCAGCTCGAATTGGAAGAGATCCATACTGTCATTGAAGATATGCCCAGAAGAAAGGCTCCAGGACCGGACAGACTTTGACCCAAATTTTACAAAGCATACAATACAATACTAGCTCAGTACCTGCTGCAAGTATGAGATAAATCGCTTAAGACTGGAATCCTCCCAGCGACCCTTAAGGAAGCAACAATACGGTTCCCCTGAAGTTTGACAAGCCAGCTGCTGGGTGCAGCTCTTATAGACCCTTCACTCATGAACATGGACCCCAAGATCTATGCAAAAGTACTGGCAAACAGACTCCTCACGTTTAGGAGTAGTAGAATACACCCGGACCAAGCAGGGTTCAGCCCTGGGAGATTAACAGCCCAAAATGTGCATAGTTTATTCAATGTAACGTCCCTGATTCTGATTAAGTCATAGGCAAGGGCAGTGATATGTCTAGATGCTCAAAAAGCTTTTGACATGATGTAGCAGAAATTTTTATTTGAAGTGCTGGGTAGGTGTGGGTTCAGTCCTTGCTTTGTGCATTTTGTGTAATTTCTATATATTGCGCCCACAGCTATCCTAAAGATAGACGGCCAAGTATCCAAACCGCTAAACATTGGGTAAGAGCTCCAGGCAGGGATGTCCACTTTCCTCTCTCTTAGCAATAGTGATTGAACCGTTGGTGGACTTGCTCAGGGACCGGCATGCCGGCAAGGGCACACCGATAGCACTCAAACTCAAAATCATGTCCCTGTACGACAATTACATTTTAATATTTGTCAAGAACAAGACAGACAAACTACTTGATAATGCAGGATGAAGCAGGATTTGGGAAGTATTCGGAGTTCACAGGAACTTGCACTAAGTCAGAGAAGTTTCCCCTCAACGAGGGCACAGCTAAACCAATAAACTGCTACATGTTTAAAGTGGTCACCAGACGGGATCAGATACTTGGTACCAGGATCAGGAGAACCAGAGCATTCCTCTATAAACATAACTATGGCATCTGCGTTGACCAGTTATAACAGGAAATTCAAAAATGGAACCATATCATGTTATCATTGGTGGGGCAGCTCACTTCAATTAAAATGATAGTTCTACCCAAGTTGCAGTACATCTTTACTAACGTCCCGATCTGGCTGGGCAAGGGATCTGGCTGCAAAAGAAACTGGTCCAATTCCTCTGGCACGTGGGGACTGTACGGACAAAATGGGAGGTGCTTGCTAGGCCATATGAAAAGAGGGGCATGGATGCTCCAGACTTGGAGTTGTACTGACTAGCTGCCCAGGCGCAGTTTTCTTCCTATTGGTTTGAAGCAGCACCCCCTACATGCGTGACTACAGACCGTAGCGGCAGGTGAAGTGGACATTAAGACACTAATAGTAAGACATGTGGATAACTGCCAGTTTGAACCGATGCGCAAAATGCTGCTTGCGTGGCAGAACATATTTGGAAAGTCGCAGAAGGATTTAACCTACTATAGAAACTATCCATATGGAGATTCAAAGACATTCTCCTGGATCAAGATAGGGCGATTCAGAGGCACTGGGGTGCATTACAGTACACTGTCATGGAAGACTTGTTCCCTGGAGGGGTATTTAGCCAGCTACACAACCTTCATACCCGACATAAGGGGAGTACCACAGAGATTTTGTAAAACTACAGATTGAGGGTGGCATTTAAGGGCAAATGGCCCTCGTTCTGATTGGAACCCCCACTGCCCCCAACCCCAAACACCCATGTGCCGCATTCATTCCCAAAAGTTTGGGTGTCGCAGGGTAGTTGCATCACTTTATACACTACTACAAGATCACTCAAGCAGTGTGGAAAACTGGTCCCAAGGGAAGTGGAGAGTAGACCTGGGGAGGGAAAAATCTGAGGAAGTATGGGGACAAACGTGTAGCCTGACAAAATTCAAGTAGATTCAGTTAGAAGTATGGGGACAAACGTGTAGCCTGACAAAATTCAAGTAGATTCAGTTATAACTATTGTATAGATCACACTACACCCTGGCGAAAGTTACAATGTTTCATGAATAGAACAGTGTGAAATGCCCCAGGAGCGAGATTGAGGAAGCAAATTATATGCATATGATCTGGCAATGCTCGAAGCTACAGGACTTTTGGGCGACAATATGTGTAAAGTTATTAAGGGTTGTCTGTTTGGCCTTCATAAGGATAAGCCTCATAAGCCTCAAGTCAAGAGGCGGTTGATAAACTTGGGATGCCTACTTGCATAGAGATGTATATTTTAATACTGGACATTGAGGAGACCCCCCCACAATGGAAAGCTGGATGCGAGACAGGTGGGCCAATAACAATGAGGAACTGTATGTCGGTACGTTGCCGGACTCATCTAGGCTCAAGGACACATGAGGCAACTTCAGAAGCCATCTACTGAATGTAAATGTACCCAAAAGAGACAATTAAGAGGACACTGAAACATAATCAGAGTGATTACATTACGGGGAGCGTTTGATCAAATAGACCCAGTTTACATGTCTATGTGAAAGGTCAACGGTATATGGGATTGCGATAATGTCTCTGACGGATATGCGAACAAATTGTTGATTTGTAAAAAAAAAAATAATAATAATAATAATCTGCCACTTATTTTGAATATGCTCGCCTCATAAAATGGGCCTCATCACAAGTTTGGTAGTATCCGGCGCATATACCGCCAAGCAGTATTTGCATTAACACCATGAGCAGTGGCGCAACACCACCCCATCACGAGTTGGCGCGCAGACAGCCCGGACGTTAAAGCAAATAGCATTCGGCAGTAATAGTGGCTGAAAACCTTAAAACTCAGAACATTGCGTTGCCGCCGGCGTCTCGTGCTAATAGCACAGTGGAAAATGCATCACCGCCCGGAACAGGAAACAAAGCGGCAGCCATTTTGGAAATCACAATCCACCTACAATCGCAGCCCCTGGAAGCCATCTACTCCAACAAACCTCCATAAATTTCTCAGAAGCGTGTGAGGGGCGTGTCTGCCCTGGACAGGGCGTGCAAACCTAAGTTCTCGGACTCAGAACACACAATACTGGTAGAGGAGGTTATTTCCTATCAGGATGAACTCTATGGTCCCAAAAAAAAAAAGATGGGCTCACAGCGGCGTAACCATATCTGGGCAGACATCAGCCAGAAGGTCACTGCGGCAGGCCGTGTCCCCAGGGATGGAGAGGACTGCCGCAAGCGATTTAATGACCTGCGGGTCCGTGTCTGGGCCTCCTGGCACAGCACAGGAGTCCAACCATTGCGACTGGTGGAGGGCCACCACCACCAGAGCTGGCACCATGGGAGGAGCATTGCACCACCCTCATTGACATGGCATCTATTGAGGGAGTGGGAGGAGCGGAGGCAGGCAACGGCACCCAGGAGGCGAGTCCACCCCCCTGCAAATTGCATCGTAAATAGGCCATCACTCCATCCCCAGTGTGAATGTCCGACAGCCGGGCACTGTGAGTGGGAGCAGTGCGTGTGATCAATCACAGCCACCAACGACTGCACCCTTGTACCAGTGCACCTAGGTGACACCAGGGATCCAGTGTTGTGAGTAGGGCAGCCAATGGACACATGCAAGCACCATGGCGCACACATCCATGGCGGGGGCACAGCAACGTCAGGTAGGCGTGTGTAGTACCACCCCCCCCCCCCACACTGACCGCAGCATGCCAGCTGTGCATTTGCATCATATGCATGAAAAGGCTATCCCAATAAATTTGAACTGTGTACCCCCAAGTAGTATGCCCCAGTAATACCAACATTGTAAATACTAAACAGGTCAGCATGATTGAAACGGTCTTGTACAACCCCCGCCCCCCTTGTAAGCCTCAAAATGCATGAAAATAATTTGAGATGTTCTGTCCTCATGCCATGTCCTATGTCCTCTACAGGCACGCAGGTATCATCCGGGTGCAACATGGATGACGAGGAGGCAGAGGCAGGCCCATCCCAACGTCTGCCCAGATGCGCCTCCACTAGCATCCCCATGCCCTCCCCCCCCCCCCCCCCCAAGGACCCAGCAGGATACGCCAAGGCGGAGGACCCACCCCACCACGGGCTCACCACTTCAGCACACAAAAGCCACAAGGGGCTCAGCACCTGGGCTCTCAGCATGATGACGTTGCCACAAGTGCAACCATCCCAAAGGAGGGTGCCTCATCCTGTGAAGAGCAGCATGCTGTACCTGTCATAATGCCAATACACAGCCCTGTGCAGCAAATGGACACACCCGAAGGGACCCCGAGCATGTGGAGACTCCCAACCACAGTCCACATGTCTGTGCACGCTGCTGCCGCGCACACACAAACCAGTGGCAGAGGAGGACACACCCTCATATGGGTCACCTGCTGGCAGCCCCTCCATCCACGGAAGCCCCACCAGACAGCCCAGCACCACTAGCAACAGCAGCACCACTACCCCACATAGAACTGCCAGGCACAGCAGCCCCACTACTCTACCTAGACCTGCCAGGCACAGCAGCCCCACACACGACACAGGAACAAGTCCGGCCAATGCAGTCATGGCACGCCTGGATGTGATGGAGGCATGGCCAGCGAACACAACTGCAACATCAATGCCATTAGCAGTGCAATTAGGGGGGCTGCCAAAACAATGCCTGCACAAGTAAGGTTGTAGAGGGATGCACTGCGTGTGTTACGCTCACCTGGATTCCAAAGGGGCGCCGAACGAAGCTGGACTGCAGCGGTCTCCACCAGCGTGACTCGTAGTGAAGTGATGAGCGACTACACCTGCCCACTTAGTTTCGTCTGTCTGGCACATAGGAAGATTTTCCTAGAGTGGCGAAAATGGCAAGTTAGCTGACTGATAGGGGAAGGTTTAACTTCTGCTTCCGGAACCACCTTGTGTTCTCTTTACGGTGTCTCACCTTATTGTTAAGGATGGGCTCTCCATCCTGCATCTGAATGCAGGGGTGCGTTGAGGCTTGGGTATCCAGTTAACTTCACTGATCCCGTAATCTTATGGCAGAGTACCAGACAACAATAACTCGGAGGCAAGTCTTATGCCAATCCGTTTAGAGTTCTGGTTGTCTTATTGTCCACTCTTGTACCATTTCTTTATAGTTTTATTTTTCGTTGCAGAATTTCCGGAGACAGATGTCTCTTCTTCAAGAGAAACAAAGTAAATGCCAAGGTAAGATTCAGTATTTGCACCAAGCGAAGAAAAAGGTCTTAGCATGCCATATTGTTTGTTCGCGTGATTAATCAATTGTCCTTTCTTGATTCTGCAGGTGCGGCACTTCCCTGGAGCGAAGTACGTGTGATGGTGATTCGTGAGACCACGAGTGACTATTGCCTTGGGTAAGTATCTTGCAGCGTGAGATTAAATGTCTTTAAGCGAGGCGCCGCTCACCTGTTATCTTTTCTTGTCTTTTGCATATGCGGCTGCTCCAGGCGCGATCACGTTAGAATTCCTCGCTGGATCGCATCAGTGAGTATCATGCAGTGCTTATGCTATCTTGTATAGCGCAGGTAACTGGTGTTCCTTTTCTTGCAGGTGCAGCGACTCCCGGATGATTGCGATAGAGAATGGTAAGGCTCTTGTTCTAATCTATTTTTCCTTTCCTTCCTCTGCAGGTTCAGATCGAGAAGGACAGGACGGGTGTGGCTGGGAGCTGCAGGAGTGCAGAATAACATGAAGCGTGTTCTGTTCTCCGGGCGTGGTTTAAATAGCCTCCCAGAAGTAGTTCCCAGGTAAAGCAGTCCATGTACCACACCCAATGAAATAGTCCCTTAAATAAAGGAATCCCTCCAAACAGCCCCAAGGTGGCCTGTGCATGGTTTCACCACTTGATGACTTGACTTGCCTGACAAGGCAATATGAGCGTGGCGAGTCCAGGAAGCATTTAGGCAAACCTTTGGGGCCTTACAGGTCCCCATAGGTGCCAATACTCTGGGCAGACTGGTCTGCTCCTGATGTCTAGAGGCAGGCATCGTGACACTGCAGCACTCACAGGGTTTGGCCAGCGAGTACATGAATTATGCGAGGAGCAATCTGCGCATACAGAACAGATGCGCAAGGCAAATCTCCTCTGCCAGCAGCTGCAGTTGGCCGCATCTGTGCCATCCACCTCAACATCCCCCAAAGAGGGCTCCCTACAGGGGTCACCCAGGCGTTGGTCACTGCTGGATTAATAATGGCGCTCACCTGACGGAAGAACAGGTGGGAAGCAACAACGTCCATGTTAGATGGACAATGCACTGCTGGCCTGACGGCCGGGCACATGGACCCATATGCACTGTGTTGAGGGGTCGGGGGTATGTGTGCCGTGGAGTTGGTTGGGGGATGTGTGCTGGGGAATTGGTGGGGAGAGGTGGGCATGTGTGCTGGGGAGTTGGTGGGGGGAGGTGGGCATGTGTGCTACAGAGTTGATGGGCGGAGTGGGTTAGTTCCACTTTAATTAAAGCCTGTTCAACTATGACATAAAGCAAGGACATTCAAGGGGCACATGGTCATCATCTTCCCCATCCCCTGAGTGTTGCCCATCTGCATCAGTGGGTAGTGGCACATTCCTACAGCAGCAAATGCTGTGCAGCATGGCACAAGTGAGTACAATCTTGCCAACTTTTTAAGATGCATATATCTGTGCCCCTCTAGTACGGTCCAGGCAACATAACCGTGCCTTCAACAAACCAAATGTCCTTTCTACACATATGCAGTTCCTACTGTGGGCACTGTTGTATGCCAGCTCCGCAGTTTGTGGATTCCGTACAGGGGTCATCATCTAGGTGAGCTGCGGGTATCCCGAATCACCTGCATGGGATGAAATGTGTACATGAGGTCTAGGTTGCTTCACTGGGCGTGCAAGGAATAAGCATCAATACACTATGCACTGTGGTCATCTTTGTGTGCAACAGGGACATGCAACGTGATTGGTATATATCCATCTTCTTTCAGGATGTGCATCATCTGACCTGAACATGCACCCTGTGTGATTGAGTGGGCTGTTCTGTGGCAGATTACATTTGCCCGCACATGGAATTACTGGACTCTCACCAGTGGATGATGACCTATGTGTATGGGATTGTGTGGGACACTCATGCTCAACAAGTACCATCATGTAACCACCTGTCCTTTGAATATGGTGTATTCATGTTGCACGGGTTTGCTCTGCATTGTGCGCCATGTCCCTTGTAGCCCACTTTTTACATGCACTGCTCCCTGGGTTTGATTGGCACAGTGATGCCTCCATACCATCAGGATGAGGCTCCCGTCATGACCGCCGTTTCAAGGCTAGTGGTGATTTGTATTTGGTTGTGGCTGTCTCAGTGGATGGTGGAACTTTAGCTTCATGGCACCAGTTTTTGTTTTGTTTCACATGCATGTAAATGTGCATTGATGTGTCACTCTCAGGGATGTTTGGGTTTGATCCTGATCATCTCCAGTGGTCTAGTGGATGGGCATTGCATTCCTCTCACTTTGCATTCCTGTGTGGTGCCCTGGGTGAGGTTACTCTTGTGTGTCAAGGTGTAAAGCAGCACTACAACACAGACAAGGTGCATTCTGAAGGTGCATTCTGGTTGTTGTGGTCCTATGTGTTATGGTGTTTTGAGAAATGTGTGCCTATCACCTTTAGTGGGTCCAGGTGTGGTGGCTGTGTTCAGATGTCCTTGTGTGCCACACATATATGGTACTGGTGCTATGATGGTGCTGGCTGTGGCTCTGGTGGCATACAAGGCTTCCTGTGGCTCTGCCCCCCCCCCCACATTTGTTGTACTTTGGCATGCATTTCAGAAGGGTCTGTACTCAACCACTATCCATGTGGTTGGGCTCTGTGCCCCTCCATGTAGGCTGGCAGTGTGGTGTTGCGCAGCACCATGGAGTCGTGGGTGGATCCAGAGTAGTGAGCGCAGCAGTGGCTGATGGTATTGTAGGATTGACACCAGCTTCACAAGTGGGGGCACAGCCTTGCTGGGGCTGGTCTCCTCCTCCTCATCACCCCCCGCAACCCTCCTGTGCTCTGTGTGCCCTGGGCTTGTTGTCAGGCCTCAGTAGCTCCTGGCGCAGCATGTAGAGGTCCATGTCAAGGATCCCGGTTGCAAATGGCAACATGGTATTGGGACAAGTGTTTGGGGCATGGCTGGGTCTTTTGTAGGCTTCATGTGTGCACTGTTTGCACCGGTGCCTTTATTGCTCTCACCTACCTGCTCCTAATGGGAACATGGTATTGGGAAGGGTGTTTGGGGTCTGGGTGGGTCTGTGTGCATTGTTTGCACCTGAGCCTTTATTGCTCTCACCTCCCTACTCCTAATGGCAACGTGGTGTCGGGAAGGGTGTTTGGGGCATGGGTGGGTCTTTTGAAGGCCTCTTGTGTGCATTGTTTCCACCTGTGGTTTTGTTACCCTCACTGGTGTTCTTTTACCTCCAGCATTTGGCAGTGGGTACTTTCAGCGCTGATACTGTATTTGTGATAGGTCTGGGATAGTGCATCGAGTTGTTAGCGCAATTACAGCTGGCTGTAATAGCACCCGGTGGAATTGCGCAGGCTGGAACACAGTCATGATACGGCGGAGCAATATTGGCGGCGCTAATACTATTACCGCCGGATTTAAAGGCTACCGCTCAACTCGTGAGGAGTCCCAAAGTTTTTAATGACATTACCATAGGCTATCTGTGAAGGATAAACTAAAACAACCTAAAGGGGGTTTAATGATTGGAGCAAGCCATAGAATAAAATTGTATAAAGTCATGGGAAATAACATCTTGGCTACTGGTAGCCAAAACATCATTTGTAGAATACTAATGTACAGGGGGGATGAATGATAAACCTATATGCACCTTGAATTCTGAAGAAATAAAGGAGTTAGTCAAACATCTTAATTTGGTTTTGAAAACGTGGCTAGCATCAGCAGCAGGCATGGTAACCCTACGTGAGGGAGACCAAGGCAAAATGCAGAGGCAAATATGAAAGCAGAAAATCGATTGACGACTTGTTTGATCAACTACCTGAACCCATTATGCTACACATTAGAAGAGTGATTCCTTTACTTCTGTAGTGACTACTTGACTACCTGGAGAATGGCTATAAACATTTTTTGTAAACTTGCATTTGTTCGAAACGTTTTCCTCCCTCCAGGTCATAAGAAATGGTTTAAGCAACAACGCTAATCTATCTTTGACTATGGAGGGCAAGGGGTGCCGAGTACGCGGGAAAGCCTATTTTAATCCAAGTCTCTATACTTCTAATGGGACTTTGTTTTTTTTTAGCCATCGCCCCCGAATCCATGGTTCCCCTCAGGAAACAAAGTGTATGCCACTGTAGACGGCGGCAAGCAGATTAATAAACCAATTCTAGATTTTGGCCCTTTAAACATTTACTCACAAGTAACAGTGATTGCCTAGTTAGAGACACTTTTTAAAGCTTTCACTAAATATATGACAACTACTACTGAGGGCAGCAATGTATTAAACACCAGAAGAATAAATAAAAGTGATATTCAACAATGTGCGAGTGAAGTAATTTTCTGGAATCAGCACTTTTTGGCCACTCGTCCATGCATTATACTCTCCACTAAAATAAGACAGGCTAACACATTTGATCCACTGACTAATGGTAAGAAAAAAGATTTTCGTGAATATGCGAAAGCTATTCAATTACGAAATCTGCCAGAAGTTGAGTGTAACATCGAAAAAAAACACAGACAACAGCAATACAAAAATAGGCTAAACCCATTGACGGACCAGGATTATGTCACAATGGGTCAATTTAATATCGATGATAAAAGCAAAAGACTCATGTTTTTTGGGCCTGGATAAACCAAACTAAATAATCGTGAACCAGACGACTTCTAATGCCTATGATGAAGAAACCTGTTTCTTCATAAAAGCTTCCTTTCATTACTCAAACTGATTCTGAGAGGACCTTTTACACGTCACAGTCAGTGGAATGCCGGTTCCCTTCATACTGAGAAGATCTTGCCTATCCTAAAAACAAACAATTAAGTAATCTGCTGCGCCAGGGCTAATTTTGCTATTCTATAGCACACAGAGTTCTGGGATAAATTTGCCCTTCTGCTCTCAACCCAATTGCATTGAGTACAATAATGCCAGACTCTTGGAAGGAGGCAGTATTTATCCCACTATATTTAAGAAAGGCTTAAGATCCGACCCAAAACGTAATTATTTTTTTTTTAAATGCACAGAGTGCAACACAGCTTTCCCAAATTTAGTCTCCTGGCTAGTCGAGAAATCTAGACTATAGAATTTGGTGAATGTATGTGCAGACGACCATGTGGCAGCCGCACATATGTCTTTAATTGGAACTCCTCTTTGGAGAGCTGACGAGGCTGCGATACCCCTGCTTGAATGAGCCATCAGGTGTTGAGGAGGCTCTTTCCCTGCTAATTTATAGCATTCTATGATAGTTAGAATTATCCATCTTGAGATGGTTTGTTGTTTCGTGATAGGCAAACCTAGTTTTTGCCCTGCATACCACACAAACAACTGATCTGCTTGTCTAATCCTCGCAAGTCTGTTAAGGTAGAAATTCAAGGCACGCCTTGGATCCAGCCTGTGCAATTTCTCTCCCTCTTTCCCTGGATGAGGAGGAGGGTAAAATGAAGGTAACATTTTTTGTGTGATCTGGAATTCTGAGACCACCTTTGGGAGGAAATGTGTCTTCACTTGAAGAACTACATTATCCTTATGAAAGACTATGAGGAGGTTTTCAAGATAAAGCTTGTAATTAGCTCACTCTTCTAGCAGAAGTTAAAGCCACTAGGAAGACTGTTTTAAGAGTGAGAAACCTTAATGGACAGGAATGAAGAGGTTCAAATGGAGTACCCATTAGAAATTATAAGACTAGATTTAAATCCCACAGGGGAACTTAAAAAGGAGTTGGGGAAAGACATTAGTCAATCCTTTCAGAAATTGAAGGACTATGGGCAACTTGAAATATGAAGGCCCCTCAGCCATGCGCTAAAAGATTGACAGCACGGCGAGGTAACCCTTGATTGTGCAAACTTGAAGGCCTGAATTTGCCAAATATAGTAAGAAAGATAAAACTATCAGTGTACTACATGAAAAAGGGTCAATATTCTTATCTGTACACCAGCTGCAGAATTTGTTCCAACGGCAGCAGTATAAAGATTTAGTTGCTGGCCTCCTGACTGAAAGCAACACCTCCATTATGTCATCCGGGAGGTCCCAATCCCTGTATCTCAAGCTTTCAGAAACCAAGCGTGAAGGTTGAGAGTCCTGATATCCCGATGGAGAACCTTACCTCCCTCTTGCGAGAGAAGATCCACTCTTTGTGGAAGACGAACAGGAGGACAGATGGACATATCTAGAAGATCCGGGTACCACGTTCTCCTAGCCCAATCCGGGGCAATTAGGATCATGGGTTTCCAGAATCTCCTCAACCTCCTGATCACTTCAGGAATGACGGGAACTGAGGCAAATGCGTACAGAAGTGGAAACTCCCAGTCCACCACGAACGCGTCCCCTAGAGCTCTGCTTGGGGGAAATTCCCATGAGCAATACTGATCGCACTTCCTGTTGATACTGGTGGCGAACAGATCCACATGAGGGGTTCCCCAAAGGGAGAAGATCTCTTGAAGGACTTCCTGAGCTAGTTCCCAATCATGGGAGACTTTCTTCTGCCTGCTCATAGTATCCACCGGCGTGTTCTTCTCCCCGGCTAGGTGAAATGCTGAGAGATTCTGTCTTGAATTGCCCAGAACCAGAGCTGCATTACCTCTCTGCGCAGTGGCAGTGAACCTACGCCTACTCTTTTGGTGAGGTAGTGCATGGCCACTGTGTTGTCTGTCATTATCAGAAAATGTTTCCCCAGTACTGATGGCAGGAAAGCTTTCAGTGCTAGCCTGATCGCTCTCAGCTCTAATAGGTTGATGTGTAGTCTGGACTCAGATGGAGACCAACGACTGCTGATGGTCAAGTTGTTGGCATGGGCTCCCCACCCTGCGAGTGAAGTGTCCGTGACTACTGCAATCTCCGGCCATGGTTGCCAAAACTGTTCTCCTTTTAAGATGTTCTCCCAACAGGCCCACAACTGAAGGTCTCGTGCAACTCTGTCCAGGATTTTTAGGAGATCTGACATTCTTCCTGAGAATTGGGGCCACTCGGTTCTTAGCGCCCACTGGAGAGATCTCATTCTGAGGCGAGCCTCTGGCACTAGACAAATGTAGGTGCCATGAGGCCGAGCAACCTCAAAAAGTCGAAGGCTGGTAGTCGCTGGGCATTTTGAAATCTGGTGACCATCTGCAGAATATCTTGAGCCCTCACTTCTGGTGGCGAGGCTTTTCCCAAGGATGTGTCCAGGACTGCTCCAATGAACTGGAGTTTCTGTGATGGTATTATCTATGACTTCTTTAAGAGGGAGAAGCCCAGTTTGTGGAGGGAGTGGCAAACATAATCTAGATGGATCTGGGCTTGTTCCGGGGACACTGCTCTGATCAACCAGTCGTCTAGGTAGGGGTAGACATGAATCCCTTCCCTCCTTAGACTTGCTGCCACAAACGCCATTAGCTTGGTGAAGACCCTCGGGCGGAGGTTATCCCAAATGGCAGAACCCGAAAATGATAGTGAGAGCTGCCAATGGTGAACCCTAAGTACTTCCTATGCTTGTGATGGATTGGCACATGAAAGTAAGCATCCTGAAGGTCCAGAGATACCAACCAATCCTGAAACTGGAAGGCCTGAAGGATCTGAGAAAGGGTTACCCATCTTGAACTTGTCCTTCCTGAGGAATTTCTTAAATTCTCGCAAATCCAAGATGGGTCTCAATCCTTCGTCCTTCTTTGGTATTAGGAAGTAGGGGGAATACCAACCCTTGGTCCTCTCCGCTGCAGGTATTGAAGGAAAAAGGCCCTCCTGTCGCACTTCTCAAAATTAAATGTTAACACAAGTCGTAAGTTTCAAAGGATAAACAATTTTTAATTTTAAATCATGGGTATGGGCACATGTAGGTAAAAAAAAACTTGTTAGAAGCATAAAGATTAGACTACATATGAAAAAAAGAATCTTATTCAAAGTGGAATCTTATCAATTCAAAAATATGGTGTCCTTAGTTAATTTCACTAAGTCATTGAGAGAATCCAATTGATGCAAGAATTATAAAGTCGTCTGTTGCTTTCACTTGGCCTTTAGTTGTTTTCACTAAATCTGTGATAGAATCCAATCAACTGCAAAATTGTAGTGTCCTTAGTTGCTTGCACTAAGTCTTGGAATTTGGATCAAAGTTTCAGAAAAGAAAATTGCAGATTGGCTGAGGCTTGAAATTTCCTTAGTTGCTTTCACTAAGTCTTGGTATTTGGATCGAAGTTTCAAAAAGAAAATTGCAGATTGGCTGTGGCCTGAATTTTTGTTGATCGTTCCTGATTCTTAATTCGAGTGCAGTTGACCCTTTGATTAGAGTGATTCCTTAAGACAGTAGTCCTGTGGTGGACTCAATTTATCGGTAAAATGCGAAACAAAACAATTCCTCAACATGTGTTTCCCCGCTGCAGGGTCGCGCCGGTTCTTCAGGAGGAGTGTTGGGTATGTTGACACAAAGGTTGTAAGTTTTGTGGAGTCAATAGTGTGAATGTTATATATTCCGCTCAGTCCAATGAAGCATATCTTGGTTTTTTCAAATGGTCTGGTCGCTATAGAGTTCAAGGTCCTTCTCGTTTGAATCGAATCGACAGCCATCAGCTTACAGCGTTTGCTAACCATTTTGGGAGAGTACGCTGCACAGAATGGGTTGGTCATAAACACGAAAAAAAAATCAAAGATCCTAGTATTCAAACATCTGAGGAAGAAGATCAGCTTCAAAAAATGGGCTTTAGAGGGTCAAGATATCCCCCAAGTGGAAGAACTAACATACTTGGGATACACGATACGTGCAAGCCCAGCAGTCTAAGTCTGAACAGGAAATCCTTACTAAAACCCTCACCCGGGTACCCCACTTAAAAAAAAAAATCAATACCAAATATTGTACGTTTTCTATTCTACTAATGCTAAAATACTACATAGCAAAAATAGTCCCAATATGACTGTATGGCTTAGAAGCCAACCACATTTGTGGGATACAAAATGGCCTAAACTAGAAGGTAGAGTATGGAAGGGGGCCCTAAATTTACCATTGAGTACTCCCGGGTGGCATCTGCGGTACGAACTGGGCTTAAAATCATTAGGATGCTTGGCAGAATGGAAACTAATATCGCTCTATAGAGAGATTATAAGTTCTAGACCAGGCTCACTCTATGAGGACATCAAAGAGCATCTTAACCACCCGAAATCCAGAACATTGGCAGGGCTAGAGAATAGAGTGAAAGCTGCATTGGCTAAAACAGAGTCAGACCTGGAAACACTCATTGCTAACCCCTTAAAGGTGAAACGGGAATTCGAAACATTAGATTGGATAGGGACTATCGCAAAGGTAAAGACCTCAACCCCTTACAATACATTCTTTGTAGTGGACAACAAATTAGCATTTCTCCCACGATATCTGGAGAAATACCCAGAAAGCAAAATCAGGAATAGTTTTCTAAGGGCTAGACTAAATGTGCTGCCCACCAGTGAAATTTTGGAAGTTCGACAACAGGGAGAAACAGCGATTAAACTCAGAAGTCTGTGCCACTCCATCAAGTCAATCTCTTCAGCATCTACTAATGGAATGCGAAGGCACGTGGTCCCGAGTGGAAAAACTGCAGAGATTTGTTACAGGGAATGATAGATTAACATCAGACAATCTATGGTATAGAATGATAGCAGGGCATGAAGTGCTTTTGACGTCTGCCCTGGTAGATATATTGAGCACTCAACCTCCTGAGCTAGATAAGAAAGAGAATGAGAAAGGGGCAATTTGCTGTAACTAAGATATGGAATGAACTAAAAAGTAATGCAAGTGTTGTTTTATTGATAAAGAAATATTGTAGCTACCTTGAGGCAGGCTGAGGATAGAAGAAATATGGAGAGGTATAGTTAAGGCAGCCTTCCAAGGGAACAGTATTGTAATTGTTTGTTGTTATTGGAGAATATTTAACTTTTCTTTCTTTGTTTCTCTCCTTTTAATGTCTCGGATGGTTTATGTATTTTGATATTTTATCTGTTGAAAATGAAACTCAAAGGATTTCTTGAAACATTCTGTAAAGGTTTAATTTTATCTGTTTGTAACATTAACCAAATACAAATTAAAAAATGTTTTTGAAAAAACTGAGGTCTCAACCATGTGGCAGATTTGAAATGGGTGGATATAGTCTTTTAACTCATTCCATGAATACTTTGATAACGGTACTTTTCACCACAATATTTTGTTTTGAGATGTAGTGTAGGGAGACAAAGCTGCTAAGTGTACTTTGAGAGAATTAAAGACTATCCCCCCGAGTCTAGGAGATAAAGCTAATAGTGAACTATGTGCAATGAAGAACAGTCAATTGGATTGATGGTGCGTGATTTGCATCAAATGACAAATCTCTTCCACTTGTTAAAATAACAGTGTCTTGTATTAGGCTTCTGTGCTTCTTTTAGAATGTCCATACACCTTTGTGGAAGATTCAAATGTCCAAACTCTAGGACTTCAGGAGCTAACCTGCCAAGTTCAGAGTTTGATGTAAAGCCTCTGTTAATGTGTCTTTGAAGGGTGTGTAATGTTTCTCCAGTGACCTATCTTACGTAAAGATTTCGACGTTTTGCTTTTAAGAAGTGTTTTCGGTATGTATTTTAGTGTCATTGCTGCATTTTCGACGTGCCTGAACTGTGTATCAAGGATTTAGGTTTCAACATTTGTTCTTCGGTGCATTAAAGAAGGGCCTTTTAAGGAGCAGTGTCTGTAACGGGTCTACTCGCCATCTGTATGGGAATTTGTCTTGCAATGATTGAGAGTGCAAAAACCCAGAGGGCAATGGATGCTTTGTTTTTCATAGGTCTTTTGACACTGCATGACCATGTTTCCCCAACAATGTGGTTGGCGTCCATCCCAGGATTGTGTGCTTAGCGTGGTGATGGCAATGGGTGTTTGTCACCGGTCGTCGTCTCCATCACAGGGCCGCCAGCCTACTTACCGGAGTCAGGGACTAGCACGTGGAACCCCGATCGTCTTTTACGTCACTGTGAGCGCCATAGCTGTCTTTGTCAGATTCTTCGGCACTTGCTACGTTGATGGATGCTTTGGCCTGCTTGACGTGGGCAGCCCAACGCTTAGTGCAGTAATCTTAGGTTTTAGGTTTGAAGAGTTTGCAAGACTTGCAGTGTTTTTCTGTGTGGTCTCGAGGAAGACGACAATGATTGCACAGCCGGTGCGTGTCTTTCCAGGGGTATTTGTGGTTGTAGGATGGGCAAAATGTAAATGGAGTATTTTCAATGGGAAATATTAAAGGCAGCACGCCAAATAACGTGAAGTGGTGTAAAAGTAATAGGCATTCTCTGAGTATAAGAGTAAATGGCATCCCCCCTCACTCTGCCGAGTGTGATAGGCCGCGGCCTAATGTGGGCTGGAGCTGGCGTTCCAGAGTCAAGGATCTCCCGTCAAATATGGTAGCTGGAGCCGTCCGTCAAACGTCGATCGAGAGGCGAACAAATATAGGAACGGCTAATAATAATAGTATAACTTAATGATAATAATGGCGTTGGTCAGGAATCTCTGCAACACGCGACTATGATGGCGGAAACAAATTATATGAGGGTCCTCGATGCATGAAGGACCATGGGTACAATAGACTTCATACAAGGGATAGTATTACAAACCCGCCCAGTCAATGTCTCTCTTCAAGTTTCGAAAACGAGTCATGCAATACTCTGACTACGACTAGCTGTCGGCCTATCCATAGCATGCATAGATTCTAAGCAGATCCACAAGCCTCAAAAATATATATATCGTGGCAGCAACATGAAGACACAGACAACAGACTTAATGTACAAACAAAATATATTTGCTAATTTAAATGTCAGGATGGTAGAAGGCCTAACTTGCCCTATGCTAAGATGGGATTTCCCTACCGGAATAAAACTAAGGAAAGTCTGAGTCAAATAGTTTGACTTAAAATTCTGTCTGTGTCCAAAACCTATTCTTGCACTCGCAACAAGCTAACCAATGTGTAGGGATGTTACTAATAAAATAAATAGTGCTCAACTCCAAGTTCTGAGCTTCGTCCAGCTTGCTGCTTTCTTTTACCTCCCCTTTCCCAACTGCAATAAAGTTCCACAAAAGTCTTAAGATTACCTTTCTCACGTTCAAGGCAATACAGTTGCAAGGCAATACAGTCCCAAACAATCTCAGGGTTCCCTTCCGCAAGTTCCAGGCAACACAGTTCAAAAAGCAAAGGGGTCTTGAAGCTTCGTCCTTCAGACAACACTTAGTTACTCAGGTCTCTGCGTTCCCTTCCTCAAGACTAACTCCGCCAAGTTTATTTCAGTCTTTTCAAAAGTGTAACACAACTCGAGGTCAACCTGACCCCCCTCCGAGTTTGCCTCACCAGTTAACTCACTTCTCCTTCGTTAATTCACAATGTCTTTGATTTCTCTTCATTCAAGGCTCACTGGTCTAGACGCAGTTGTCAGACCACACAGTCCACCCATCACAGGTCGCGCAACCAGGCTCCCTAGGTTCTGAGGCCACACAGGTTCTTCAGCTTCTGCCCCTCTGTAGCAAGTCACTGTCACTTAATTCCTCGTTATTGGCCACTTGGCTTTATGCGCAAGCTTACACTTCTCTGGCTTCTCCTATGAAATTCTTGGTTCCGCCATCACGTGTCACCCACCACTTGCCAGACTTTAGCCTTTCTTCATTGCATTCACTCATAAATGTTCACTGTGATGCTGGATATGTCTTATGGAGGGACAGGGCCTACCACTTTTTTTATTTATTTATTTGGATATGGTTTTTTCTTTACATAAAAGAAAACCTTTACACAATTTCACAAGTTTAAAACAAAAAAAACAATTTAAATTCACAAGATACAACATTATAAATAAAATGAACTAAAATCATTTCACAAATTTCTAAAATTAAAACAGTATATTGATACATTAATTCCAGAACAGACACTTATTTACCGAAAGTGAAGAGAAAAGGCTTACTTCCATCTTCCTGTAAATGTGCAGGCAACAATCAACATTGTATTTTTTTAACCTTATATCATTTAAGCTAAACCACACTCTATTTTCAAGAATCTCACTATCGCTATGTGCAGCGGAGTGTGTTTGTCATACAACATATGTTTCCATAAATAATCAGAATTAATGCAATTTATGTCTGCAGAAAAGTGGCTGAAATAGGAAAGCCTAGATGATAGCAGCACCGGGCATTCAATCAAAAATCTTTCTTTAATTTGATTATTTTTACAGAATTTGCATGGAATAACAGAATCCTTTACTTTGTTTCTTGCTGCTATGATTTCTCCCGTAGCCAGGACATTAAAGCGAAATCTCATGAAGATGTTTCTAGAGTTCCTGTTTGGGAACCGAATGAGATAAGGTTCCAATATGCCCATTGGTTTATAACGAGAGACCAAATTAAAGTATAAGCTATACTTTGTACATTTTTGGATTGTATTTTCCCAATCTGCATTTTGCAATAGTTGTTTAACTTTTTTTGGTCTAAGAGTTAATGTATGCAAGGTGGATCCTACAGAATTTAATAATTTACAAATTACCGTTAATTTTTTGAGAAAAGCTGATCTAGAGATGTTTGACTTCATATGATGGCCCAAGTGAGAGTATAAGGAATTCACTCCTTACACCATCAGATTCCGGAAAAGGGAAAGACATTTCCATTCAGTGACACTTTGTAGGGATTGTAGACCAAACTCATATCTCAGAGCGACCAAAGGGACGCATTTTGGTAGGCACTAGGTCGTTTCTCTTAAAATGATAGATTCCAATTTGCTTATGTCCAGTTTACCTGAAATAAATGGGATTTCTAAACCATAAGAAATTTTTGGTATTCATTTTTGTTTATATTATTTTATCATTGGAGCACAAGAGAAAGCGCCAAATTTGCGATCCACTGCTTTGATTTGAGCGAGACTTTGTTTGGCCTTCATGTGGAAGTAATTTCGTGTCTGTAAATAGCTTGGGCCATCATTAATCAAAAATCCCAGATATATCATAGTATGCTTTATTCCCAACTTAATCTTGTCCAGAAACCAATTGTACTTAATTTGTTTCCTCTTTCCACTAAAGCGCATTATATGGGACTTAGATGGTTTAATCATGAGTCCATGGAGGGTCATATACTGCGCAAATGCGGACAACAATCTCTGGAGTCCCAAAGGGGTTTTGTCAAAAACCAGGAAATTGTCTGCATATGAGCACCAGCACATCTTTTTGCCTTCCAAAGTAGGTTGAATAAAAGCTGACTTCGTAAGGCAAAGACCTGCATCTGAGGTGTATACATTATTAAGAGTTGGAGCAAATATGCAGCCCTGTCTAGGACCGTTTGATGTTGTGATTGGGAAGGATAATAGTCCTTCATTATTCAGGCGTACTTGAATTTTTGAACCTTCATGGAGATGAATAAGGATTGCTAGGATTTCCTTTGGGAGGCCTAGGCCATTTAATTTCCACCATAAATGTCGGTCTATCGACCAAATCGAAGGCAAGCGACAAATCCACACTTGCTAGATAGACCGGAAACCCTTCTTTGTTCCACCCAATTTCTTGTAGCAGGGATATGATTAATCCTCCCGCCATGGTTCCCACTCCTCTTCTAAAACCAAATTGTGCAGTATCGATTATTGCATTGGCGGTGGACCAGTCCTCCAATTCTTATAAGATCAAACCCGCAAAGATTTTCGATTCTGCGTCCATTAACGCTATTGGGCGATAATTAAGAGGCAAGGATCTGTCACCCTTCTTATAGATGGGAATAATGAATTATAGATTCCAAGAATGGGGAATGCACTTAGTAAGTTCTATGTTAGAAAACAATAGAGAACACTTTGGACCAACTATCAGGGTCATCCCTAAGTAGTATATTCGATAGGCCATTAGGACCCGCAGCTCTAGATAAGCTAGACTTCATGATCCTGTCTCTGATTTGGCCCACTGAAAAGCTACACTTCCATTGAGTAGTTAGGAAAACAGAGAAAACAAATGGGGGGCTCTGGAGGCATAAATCGCAAGGAAGTGCTCCGACCAGGATTGGTCCGAGATTGTATTTAGCATATGAATTCCCCGGTTTGATTGCCTATTTATTAGGTGCCAAAATTTGCGTGAGAAGTTGTCCCCGAGGGCGCTCAACATTGCCTCATTATCCGCTTGAAATAGGGAGCACTTGTAGCCCTTTAGCAATTTTTATATATTTGTTTCATATATCTTGCCCCCACCTTTTTAGCAATATCTGAAATCATCTGTAGTCTTAGTAATCTTAAAGATCTTCTCAAGTATGACTTTGCTAAATGTACATTTTGATCATATTTGTGAGTATGAGATTTCTCAATACTTTGTTTTACTTCAAACAGAGAGGTGTCAATCAATGACTTCACATAGGGGGTGAAATTATAATGGGTGAATCTACTTTGTTTTTCTTCCAATGATGTTACAATATGGTCTTTGCGAAACATATTATTGCATGCTTGAACATTGCCAGGGTGCCATACAATGCGATTTTTTACACAATTCAGAATTAGATCTGGTAATGTATGTTGAGAAGAGCTCACACCTCTTGTGAGGTTAATATCTACTTCTAACATTTTGTGGTCGCTCAAAGATGTATCAGTTATGATAAATGTTTCTACTAAGCTAACAATGATTTCCGTACTAAAAATATAGTCAATCGCTGAGGTCTTATTGCCCAATGACCAAGTACTGTAAGGCACTTCCGGTTGTAGTATGGTGTGTAAGGAGATAAGACCCCATAACAAATTCCCTATTAACAAGTCATTTTTTTGTATGCCCCCTCTGTGATTTTTGGAAGGAGATCTCCCTCGTGCTTTGACTCTTGTGAACTTTCTCTAGGTGTCACTGATGGGTCCCTGAGTCATGTTTGTGTTGAGATCACCCATAACCAGTATATGAAGAGCTGTACATTTCAAGGAACATTTTTCCATGATTGCTTCCATTTTCAAAATTAACTCGTACAGATTTGCACTAGGAGACCAGTAGACATTCAAAATCAGCAGATGGGAAATTCCATCATTGCCCTCCACCTTTATCAGAGAACCTAAAACATACGGGGGTAGTTACAAATATTTCGATCATGTGAAAACCCATACCCAGCTTTAAAGCGGGTCAGGAGGCCTCCGGATGGACGGCCCCTTGACCCCATAATAGCTGGAATATAGCAGCATACAAAGCCATCCAGATGCACTGGAGTAAGTGACCATGTTTCTTGAATACACAAGAGATTCTTGCTCCTCAATTTTTGACATAGTTGTGAGGATAGCAAATGTATGTTGCCTCTTGAGTTCCAACTCAACATTGCTAATCTGTTGTCTTGGTTAAACTTGTTCTTTCAGAGTTTGACGCTGGGAAATCGAATCTCTTAGTGTCAAGGCTAGCCACCGCCAGCTAGATTCTTGATCCCCATTGAAAGCCCCTTCATTTTTTTGTTCATTAGAATTATCTTGTGGCAAGCGTGGTGCAATTTGGTGAATCACCTCACGCTCTAAGTCGCCTTGACCAAAAATCAACAAATCAAAACCCAGACTATTCAGCTGTTCAACCTCTGCCAGAACTTTTCGGAAGACGATTTTTACAGTGGAAAACTAGTCTTACATGATCAAAGCACATAGGATGGATTAAATCATCTCCCTTAATATCTGCACTGGAAAGTTTTTTTAGTGACGATATGTCATTAAATATGGCAAGAGAACGTGCTCTGTTCATGGCAGGTTGGTATCCACAGTCGAATAGAGGATACAATAAGACACTAGGGAAGTTGGGATAGGCCGGCTTTCTCCACGTTATATATATCGTAGGTCTGTCTAGAGATAATTTTTTGGACTAAACTCTGGGTTTTTTCCACCTGTTAGATGCCTACATTTGCCTTTATCAAAAGCCGGAAA
The DNA here is from genome assembly GCF_040938575.1 of Ambystoma mexicanum. Taxonomy (NCBI): domain Eukaryota; kingdom Metazoa; phylum Chordata; class Amphibia; order Caudata; family Ambystomatidae; genus Ambystoma; species Ambystoma mexicanum. Next base: position 779,212,787 of record NC_090939.1, on the reverse strand, counting down.
GGCCTCGCCTGCGGAGCTGAATTCTGGCTCCGTGGTATTTTGGTTGGGAGTTGGTATAATGGGCTGCAGGAAGGCCTTTGGGTCCCTCATTGGAGCAGCATTAGCTCCAGCGATTGCATTCTCTTGAATTTTCAGTGGCGGAATAATGGGACCCTCTATTTTCGGTAAGCCTGCTACGCCCCCTTCTTTCCAGAGAAGTTCTTCTATAGTAGACCGAATATGAGAATTTATATAATTTTCATTAGGCCTGCCTGGTGCCAAGCGAGACTCTGATTGCGCACTTACAACCTTATCACTTGTCAAATAAACTACCGTAGTAGGCACAGAGTATTCTTCCGACCCAGTTATTAGCTTAGATGGCTGGTGATGGGGGGATAGTATGGAATCAGGTTGTGCACTACTGGATTCTATTTCCGCTTGTTTAATCACTAATGCGGGGGTCGAAGTACCCAACACAGCCGCTGCCTTATCAACGGTAAGAATTTTCGATTTTGTGAACAGTTCATATATTTCCCTCTGCTCTCCCTGCGTGGGAAGCAAATTCTTAGATTGAAGGGAATTTGAATGTTGTGGGAGAAATGGTTTTGAGCCCTTTGGATCTGCTATGATTTTCTTCTTTGCTGCTTTATGGTGCATTTCCTCTGACAAGGTATTATTAGGAATGTCATACGTACAAATATTTGTTTCTGGGGGAATTATCCCCCCTCCCTTCTTCGCGACTGCTATCCCTGGTGGATGCATTATGTCCTTTTCCTCTATGATGAATTTTTTCCAGGTATTTTTGGAGGCTTTATTCCTTCTATCTTGAAGAGCGGACAGCAATTTGTTTTTTTTTACTTTTTTGCGATTTCTTTTTCTTTTTCTCATTTTCCAAATAGATTGATTTTTGTGTACGAGGACTAGAGCTTTCTAAAGCTGGAGGCAACTCCATTGGTAGAGCTGCTGCCCCCTGTAGGTTTTTCTGAAGGTCAGGTGGATTTATGGGAACATTGATTTTGTCTCCCCATAACTGAACTAGCTTATTTGGGAGAGCTTCTAGGATATTAGTACCTGTTTTAGATGTTGCCAATATACGCTCCAGTAGGATTCTCATTTCGAAATAGCAAGTGGAGTGTTCTTTTAACTCCTTCAATATTAATGGGAGAGTCCCCGTTTTATCTACTTGCTGATAAGATTGCTTATTAAATGGGGCATTCGGAGGATCTTGAAAATGTTGGGATAAGGCCATCAACGATGTATCAACAGAGAAGAAATCTCGGGGGGTATCTAGGAAAGATGCAATCTCATCTGAATTGGTATTTTGAGCTGGCTGGGTGGCAAATAAGCATGAACTCTATGCCTCTTCCTAAGAAATTTCGGGATGTCCTCCCATAGAAATCATTGAGTAGTTTGTGATTTCTTCTGCAGTCAATCTAGCGTGTCACTGGGTTCTGGGGGGAGGGCGGGAGTGGTAGATTTAAAGCCATTTGCATTGTATTTTTTACCGGGGTGAATACAAGGGGGGGCGGATAGAATATCCTCATACATCCTCACCCCCTGTGTAGTTGAACTCCTTGTAGCTGGACCCGTCTGTGCAGGACGAGAATATGTATATTCCACACTAGCTCTCCTGTAGGACATCGTGGATAGATGTCACTAAGCTAAGTAATAGGATGCCTTGAAAGCGTCTGTTATTATCGGAATATAATAGTGTGGATATCTGCTTGACCTTACTTGTTGTAATGGAGGAGATGCTGCCTCCCCCCTTGGCTCAGATAAACATGTCTGATGGCCGCTTCCGGCTCAAGATATGCCCGCTCTCCCCAAAGCCACCGGCCGCGGCACACTAATCGAGATTTGTAAGTTCTAATTATCTATCTAAGCATCCAAGGCAACAAGAAAACACAAATAGGCAGGCTCAAATACAGTTTTTTTCCTTACCTGCAGATATATTTGCTATTGGCCCAAGTTTCCTTTCAATAATTGCGACAGTTGAAATTTTACAAGCATGAAAACCAAATAATTTTTAATGTATTACTTAGCACAGTGTGCCTCCCATCGCCTCCTCGCCGAACAGCCAGGGCACTTCCTACGCACTTCACGTGCGCGCGCACACGTGCATAGGCCCTGGGCTGTTATATGGCTGATGGGAGTGGGTGCGTGGGGCTTGTGGGTAAAGAATCTCAAAACCTGAGAACACAAAAAGTACTGCGTTAAAAACGGATTGGGGAGTTGGTGAGTGCACAAAGCACAATGTCAATGCCAAAGTCAATGAAAAGTTACTTTTTCAAAGGCGCTGCGTTTCGCCTGTTCGGAAAGGTGGTGCTTCTTCTTGCGCATATAAAAGTCCACAGCAAACACGGTGCACGTCTATTAGGCAGGAAGCATCTGAGGCATCTGGGGCAGCCAAACAGCCAGGGCACTTGCTACGCACTTCACTTCTGTTTGCGCTCTATGTTTTCTGCCACTGAAGTCCCGCCTGGACCTCTGGCAGTGCAGCTCTTCATTCTTATCTTTTGGTGAACATCACCCATGAGATACCCTTATGGCACCCGTGGGTGGGTGTGCACCCTTGTGCCCCTGTGTGTTTTTGGGCATCTGTGTGTTGCCCACAGAGCAGTGTATGGGTTGGTGGAAGCTACATGCTGACTTGGCAGTAGATCTGAGTGTCCTCCATTTTTGGGACGCCCAAGCCATGCCATAGGAATCATTGGATTCCTGTTAGGAGGCAAGATGGCCCCTGTGGCCTCTTGGTTTCAATTGCATTTTATCTTGTTTCACAAAGTCCTGGGAAGCCCTGACTCTGTCCCTTCCTCTTGAATGGCTGTTGGGTGAAAACACCATTTATAGCTCTGGGGCTGCCTTCTGTCAGACTGATTGGAGCCTTCTGTGAGAAACCAGAGGGTGTTGCATCTGCTAGTCCCCGGGGATCTCTCTCTCACGTGGCCAGGGCATGGCTATCGACTTTGGATCCAGACCATGGGGGTGGACCAGTGCGGGAGGATCACCTGGGCGAGGAGACTTTGGGGAGTGAGGGTGAGGCAGCCGATGGGGAGACGCAGTATTCACCCCTTTTTTATTCATCTAACCAATCCTATTTTTTCAGGATTCTCTGAGGTCGAAACTCCCCACCCACCCTTTTAACACAAACACTAGTAACAAAGCAAACTCTCACACATCGTACTGATACGTCCCACTAATGGGGTCAGGCTAATGTCAGGCACTTAACTGTATATGCATACACCTGATACCAATTCACTATCCTCACACAAATAAAAGGCAGAACCTAAAGACAAACTTTGAGCAGGGCAGAACACAAGTATGAGCAGGACTTCCGGGGTGACGGCAAACCTACTGGAGAGGAGTGACTGACCAAGGGACAAGAGCAGCTGGTCAAAAACCCCAAGAGTTCCCTACTGGAGGTTATTGCATCTGATAGACCACGAAAGACACGTGGAGAAGGCCAGATCCCACATCAGAAGGCTGCATTGTGTTTCAAGGACGCCAGCGACCCTCCCGGGTGAACAGCAGAGTTGGGGAAGCGAGGCCAAGCCTTTGGTACTAATCTGGACTCGTGAATTGGAAATCGCAAAACTTAGAAAGAAACGCACACCGTCAGTGAGTTGGCAAGCGACTTGAGACTGGTGTGTGTTAAAGAAAGTTTGAAGTGGCAACATTATAACGAAAGTGAAGGCTGCATGCGTGTGAATGAGACATGATTAAAGGCAGACCTGTGAATAAACTTTGAAGCAAAGACATCTGAGCAATCAGCGATACTGAGTAACAGAGTGGTCCAGGGAAAGGAAGTAGCCCATTCGAAAGACTCCATGAAAGGTGCATTTTTTGGAACGATACTGCAAAGTGAAGTAAGCAAAATTAGCTCGTAGAGAAGGGTGGAGTGAAAGTTGAACCTGGAACGTTTAGTCAAATTTTTACTTCACTTTATTGCATTCATATCGCACACCACAAACCTAGAGGCTTAAGGGCGCAACAACATAGACAAACATAGAAACCAGAAAACAGCTAATACGAGAATCTGAGTCATAAGGTACAGAAACTTGAGCCGGAGCAATATCAGAGGTAGTGCTGGAGTCCTCTGCTATCTAAACAGAAAAGTCTTTATTTTTTTCCTAAAAAAGACTGTTGATTTAGCCAGGCCAGTAAGTAGAGTGATGATAGTCTAGCTTGGAACCATGTAAGGTCCTAGCTAATAGCTCACGATTTGGTCTGGAGATAAAAAGCGTGCCGAGTCAGTAGTTTAAATATAGTATGAGGCTGAGGACACGCTGCTACCGACCTGTGCCTTCATGTTAAGATTGCAGTCAAAGTAGACCTCTAAGGTTTTCACTTTGTTTTTGGTGTCTATGTCCCAGCCATCAATTCGAAATTGGGCATACTCGTTACCCATTTTACGGGTTTCAGTCATAGTACCAACAACCACCAATTTGGTTTTACCGGTGTTCAATGCTAGCCCATTATTGCACATCCAGCGTTGGATCAATCTGTATATCCGATATATATGTTTTTCTCATCCTCTGTGTGAATACCAGAGAGGGGGATAGCACACTGTCATCTGTGTAGTTAGTAAAATAGGTTTTATTTTCCTCCAGAAGGTCTAGAAATGAAACAGTAAAAATGTTACAGCTGAGACGGCAGAGAGGTCCAGCAGCATCAGGAGGGGTGTCTGCCCACTTTCCATGATACAAAAAAGTCTAGACTTTAGATCCAGAAGGGCAGTCTGCGTACCATGGTTTCCCCTAAAATCCTGATTGCCAATTGTTCAGGATCTAGTAGTTCTTAAGATGCGTCATGACTTTTGTATAGGCTACACGGTCAAGTATCTTCAGCAGAAAAGGAGAGTTGGAAATTGGTCTATAATTCAGGGGATTTGACGGGCATAGACCTGGCTTTTTCAGCAAAGGCGAGATCCAAGTATTCTTAATGGTTGCCGGAACATGACACTCACTGAACAAAGTATTCTCAAATTTACACAGGAGGCTGATCAACAAAGGGAAGCATGTTTTTATGACCATCGCAGGGCATATATCCCCTTTACAGGAGGTTGGCTATTCATAGTGCCACTTCCAGCTCAGATACAGGTTTAAAGGGGAACTGCTCATCTCTCGAGTGGGTACCTTCCCAAATAACCGGTCATTTAGACGTGTTCATTCTCGCAGAGGGGCACCTATGGACTATTTTTTCATTGTTTAAGGGACTCAGGATTAGCCACCTAAGTTTCCTAGGGTCATCCAGACGTGGACCCCTTGCTCACTGTGCTCAGAGAGGCACAGCTCCACCTCACTGATGAGGCCCAACAAGGCTGAAACACATGTATGCGGTTGCTGTTGGTACTCTTGTTCAGAAGAGAATTGCCATAGCATTTTGGTGCTGGACTGCAGATGTGGGCGGGACAAAGACTACTACGGAAATGGATATTTCCCTTCTGTGAAAGGTACAGTGAGCTAAAGTGTGGCTGCGGACTCTCGAGTGGGTACCTTCCCAAAGAACAAGTCATTTAGCCGTGTTCATTCTCGCAGAGGGGCGCCTATGGACTATTTTTTCATAGTACCAATAGTAGTCTCTTCCCTCGGTGTCATGGACTTTTTGGCATGTTCAATGTTAAGTTTTTATTGCATTTAGTTTGCCAGACATGGCTTTCTGAATGGATGTACACCACTCCACCTCCCTAATAATGGTCTCTAAAATTGAGAGCTGGATGTTCTAATTCCTTGAGAATTCTAAACAGTTCTCTGGTTTGGGATTGCGCTGTATTTATCTATCGTCAAACGACTACTTCTTAGCTCATATAACTGCTATCTTAAACCTGGTCGTCGCCATCTTGTAGTTCTCGTTATCTATCTCCTTAAGAGAGGCTTTCCAACTATATAAGCATTTAATCTTAGCACTCTTGAGAGTTTGTAAATCCGGCGTAAACCATGAGTTAGCCAGCAGCTGAATGACTATTTTCCTTTTTACAGATATGAGGGCACTGGTGGCATCTCGAAGAGTATTTTGATACTTCTCAACAATATCATCCGGTGACAGAAGTTCCCTAGTCTCCTGGTCAAGAGCCAGAAGCCAAGGGCATAGTGCATTTGGTGTAAGATTCTTAAAGTTTCTTGAGGATATTGTGATTTTAGGTGTTTCCCTAAGAGTGGCCACCCTCTCACAAGCAACTTTAAAATGAATAAAGCAGTGGACAGGGAACAATTTCTTGGCTAGTTGGGGTCATATTGTAATGGGATATCCAATCCAGTATATTCCCTTTATTATGTGTGGGGATTTTCACAAATTGATCAAACCCAAGATCCCCAAAGATTTTGCACAGGTGTCCTTTTCATTGCCCAACTAGTAGTTAAAATCCCCCAAGACCAGCGCTTTGGTGTTAGTTTTTAAAAAAGAGAGCAGAAAGTTACATAATTGGTTTACAAAATCTGGCATTCGTAAAGGAGGCCTATACACAAGAACCATATTAAACGTGGATTCTGCATCTGATCTAATCTTGATATGCAGAATTTCACATCCATCAATGGCTGGTTTTTCGATTTTACAGAACTCAAGAGTGATTTTGAAAATAAAAGCAACCCTGCCCCCCCTATTCCCTCTGTTCTATCCTGACGGAGCATTTTGTAGTTCTTGGGTATGGCAAGGGCAAGCGAGCGGCCATCCGCTGCATGACTCCAAGTTTCAGTTAATACACATATCAATATCATATATTGCTATGTATGTGGCGACATCTAGGGCATGTTCAAGTAGTGATCTAGTACTAAATAATAGAATCTTCAATTATAGACTAATAAATGTTTGCTCCCTCATTTTCTTCCATGGACAATTTTTTGACATATCCTTTTCACTGTGCGACAGACCTCTTTATCCGGGTAATCGTGTAGCGGGATATTCATCTTACGAGCCTCCGCTTGATCTGGATAGGGATGCGCACTAGGTCTCTCCTTGATGGTGGGATTGACAGGTGCCGATAACATTTCTCCCCCCCACCCCCTGAGATATACCTGTGGTCCTCAGCATTTAGCAGTTTACCAGATTACATCTGACAGAAGAGACCACGGGTGCAAAGGAGCTGTGCCATTTCATCCCCCTGGATGGTTCTAAGGTCTGGTTTGGCCTTTGCAGCTTCCATCAGGGCTAGAGCATATGCAGCGCTCATAACTTACTGTAAGGACGGCAAAGGTGAGACCCGTTGCGCCCCAGAGCGCAATGGACTGCCACAGACCGGCTTATCTCGCTTGTGCCGGAAAGGCAAATATAACTACTGCAGGAACTACAATCCTGCTCTCACTAATTCTCTCCATGCAGTAGGTTAAGAGGGCAGAGAGGAGAGCATGCCAATTTATAAACCAGTAAGTTCTACTTAAAAATGCGAGTTAAACAAATTTAAAAACGAGCACAATGATTTTTAAACTACAAATGATATTTTTAAAAGACAAATATATGGAACCTAGCAGCAGCGTTCCAGTCCAACTACACATCAGAGTTTCCAATTTCTGTTTCCTATGAAGGCGCTAAAACACTCCAATTACTATATAGAAATAAAGACTGTCAAAGTGGTTCTACGGAGGTCTGTAAAGAAAGTCAGGCACATTCAAAAGTCTAAAATCCGAAAGCAGTCTGAGCCCGACTGAGGGAGACCCGAAGTGTAATAAGCTTGGGGAAGGCAGCACCCTTGCAAGTTTTGTTGAACTTTGTTCTGGAAAGGTCTGAACCTGGCTGAGAGGGGACTATGTGAACTTTGTTATTCAAGGTCTGAGCCAAACAGAGGGGGATCCACGTGAACTGTGTTTTGAAGCAGTCTGAGCCCAACAGAGGGGCATCTACGTGAACTTCTTGTTGAAACATATCTGGAAGTGGAACGTGACTAGCGTGGAAGGCGAAACGGCCCACGATCAACGTTTTGGAACTGTTGATTGTGTTGAAAGCCCAAGCCAGAGTGTCATCCTGCCTACAGGGACTGTGTTGCGTGCTGTAACGTGGGGAGGAGAGCCGATTCAACCACGTTTATTCTTTGCAACACTGATTTTTTCCTTTGCATACATTAGTCCCTTATGCACTTTTTGTACAAGAGATAGGGCAGGCGTTAGGTTTTGTTAGCGTAGGACATTTTGATTTGACGGACTCCACTAGGACTGTTTTTGTTTATCGTTTGATGGTCGAGACTACTCCAGTCCTAGTTGTAGGGAAAAGTAGGAGCTTTCCAACACCAGAATCTTCAATAAGGTTTTTACAAATGGTACTTGTTGTGTCAGTGTCATACTTGTGATAACATGCCTCCCGTACACTTCCCACGTGTGTGTTTTGGGTGCCTGGTTTCTGTGTGTGCGACAAAATGAGTGAGACAGCCCTGCCTGAAACTGACATGAATGCAGTGCAGTTTGCTGAAAGGATGGGTTCTTGCCCCAATCCACATCTTTTGTTATAGGTGTCTGGGTGGAGTGAATGGCCTGAATGCCTGTGATCCTGATCGTCTGCCTGCCTGAATGAATGCCCTACTGTGTGATTGGCTGACTGAGCCTGGATCAGGCAAAGTGAATGAGGGACAGATCTGTATCATATGTACGGTATCAAAGGTGACAGACAGGTCCAATAAAATAAGACCTGCCGTGCCTCCCCTATCCTTAATCATAGTAAGATCATCCAGCACCGCAACTAGGACTGACTCCGTCCCCATCAATGGGCGAAAGACCATTTGACATGGATCTAAAATGTTACGGCCCACCAGAAAAGATCTTAACTGGGGGGTAACAACTGCTTCCAAAACTTTCATTAGAAACGGGAGTAGAGAAATTGAATGGTAATTTTAAAAAACTGACACATCCAACAAGGGTTTCTTTAATAGTGGAATCACTAAGGCCTTCATCACAATAGCTGGAATCTGTCCAAAGTCAAGAGAGGAATTAACAGCATCTGAGATTACCTTGCAAAGGCTCATAGGAGCAGTTTTAAACAGATGCAAAGGAATGTCATCCAAAGGTGACACACACTTCAAACCTGCCCTCAGCTGACGAATGTCAGAGGTATTAGTGGGTTCAAAGAAAGAAAAAGATCACGCATCAACATTATTGGGTGATGGGTGATGGGTGATCAGGGGTGATAAAAATAGGGTCATCACCCTCACACTTTGAGATGTTAGCCCTAATAGTCTCAATTTTTTTTTATAAAAAAAAGGGACAAATTATTACACAGTACCTGCGACCCAAGGGGTATAGGGGCCATGCCGGGGTTAGAAAGTTCTTTCACTATTTGAAAATGTTTTTTGGATGCATTAACTGCAGATTGAATAGAGGCCGTAAAGTACAGCAATTTGTCCACCTTAAGTGCTTTGTGGTAAAGAGCATGCTGTTTTTTAAACTCTTCTTGCAAGAGCAAGTCATAGTTGCTCCTTCACTTGACGAACCAGTAGACAAAATACACGTAGTTCTGCAGAAAACCACAGAGCTGAGGAGGCGTAATGGCCTACTAATCCATTAAATAGAGTTAAATCATTTGCTGCTGCAGCAAGCCTGCCAATGGCATATGGCTCAGGAAAAGGTCTAACATCCACAACCTGATAATGTGAAATATTCTGGGTGGTCAGGTTGATTCATTCAACTGACCTCCAGTTTCTCTGACAGCTTTTAGTAGGAAGATTGGCCTGTTCAGAGTTTCCTAGCAGATGGAACTCAAAAGGAACCACATAGTGATCTGACCAAGTCCGTGAAAGGCATGGAACGACGCACAATAATTGTGCGTATGCAAAAATAAAATCCAACATGTGCCCTTTCACATGGGTAGGGCCCAAAGCCTGTTGCTCCAATAGCAAACTATTCATGCCAGCTAGAAAAGAGGTAACAACCGAATTTGTTTCATCCTTGGCCCAAAGGTTAAAAGCCCCTAGAACCTATACGTTTTCGTGATGCAAGACCAGTTCAGAAATACCATTGAGAAAGGATTTTCCAAAAATGTGCAGACTTAAAAGAAGGGAGGCGATATACCAGAAGAAAGTGACATACCGATGAAGAATCAATTATAATCCTAAACAGCATGCACTCCATCTCCACATCTACCGATACAGGTAGCAGTGAGAAAGTATAATCAACCCTATATATCAAGGCTACCCATCTACCTGGATGCGGGAGTCCCTTTGAGCACTGTGAACGGCATAGCTGGGGGGAAGGAGAGGGAGCCTGCACTCAGTCTGGGTCTATTGATGCAGAAAGCCACGTCTCAGTTATAAATACAAAATCAGGGTCTTGATTTTCAATAAATGTACACATTTCCAATTTATGTTGTGGGATTTATTGACCCACTCAACAGTATTTCCCCCTCATCACCAAGCTGCATGTGCGCAGAAACCGCAAAATGGCTTCGCTGGCTCCTGTGAGCACCATGTCATCAAAACTGCATTTCTGCAGCAACAAAAAGATGGCTGCACCTTCTTGCCAAGCACACAGGGGCAGGATGGAACAAGGGGACACAATAAGGGAGCGTGCCAGTGTGTTCTTACCTGTACAAAAGAAATGGAATGAAAAGGCAGCACTGCTTTGCTGAAAGCCCATGATCTCCATTATAAAGGAAACTTTTCACCTTTAAAATAATGCTGCGGATGCTATTTCCATCTGTGATTAATAAGGCCCTGCCATGCCAAATATCTCATTGTGCCTCAGCAAAACCAGGCATGATTTCTGAATGTCAGGCCCTGTCAAACCAACACAAAGAAATCAACAAGGAACTTCACTTTTACTTGCACAGGAAAACATTCATTTCTTTACAACTGTATCAAAGCTCAGTAGTTCAAAAGAGACTCCAGCTATCTGAGACATGTCAGTTTCAATGCATCTGTGCTTCAAATAAACTACTGCCTAGAAAAAAAGAAAATAACTATGGCTGCGAGGCAATATTGGGAAGTTAGATGGCAAAATCGAATTTGAAAGGAAATGCTAGCAGTTTTCAACATGTGTAAAAATGGGCTTTTGCAAAACTAAAGGAGAGCAATGCCCGTTTAAAAAGTAAACTGGGGAAGGAAAGCCTATCATGACCTAGCTGGTGAAAATACATGGTCTATTTCATTCTACAGGTTTGTTTTAATTCAAGACCAAATATCAGAAAATAAAGGTTTTAAACCACCTTGGCTGGATTTGCAAGCTGTCAAAAATAGGTTATTCTGGTTGGCAGAGTTAAAGCTTCCCCCTAGGAAGGGAGCCACACTATAAACTGCCAGGACACAAAAGTGATAATGGCTAGCTTGAAAAAACTTTGAATGGAGCAAGACAAAGAAAGTTCACACGCTCGTCAGACATTCGTCTGTGCTCCAGGCTGGGACAATAGAAGTCCTGGGGCACTAACCTGTGAAGTGGAGGGGGCCATAAAACCTTCAATCAAACTGGGAACCCCAACCCACAGAGGGCTGAAGTGACAGTTGATTGCAGCTGAAGAAAGAAAGAAATGGTCCAGAGACAGACAAAGTCTGCCATTTGCTTCCAAAGACTATTTTATAAATAAACATTAAAGACTTTATCTCTGCAGCAAGAATTAGTAAAAATGTGAAAATGTTATAGTTTAAATATGATTTTATGGGCTTTCATGGAAGACATGGTAGAATTCACTGACACTTTGGGGACAGAAATGGCAAAGTATTTTGGTTTACACCCATGTATATAGTTATGGAATTTTAGGCCGAATATTTCACACTGAAAATGACCACAAAAGTATAAAAGGACAAAACAATGTCTCACAGATTACAGACTGCAGGATTGGACAGCTGTGCTCTACATAAAATATGTAACCTGATTATGTCATTTATTAAGGTGCCACAACTGTACAAATGTGTAAATTCTGGTATGACAGATTTTTGGCAAAAAGGTCTGTGGGAAGTCTTTTTACATTATAAAATGCAACCTCCTGAACTGAGTCACATCCCAAGGGAAGGCAACCAACATTGATTGTCCAATCCAGTTGTTTAGAGGTGGGTTTAGCTAAGCCGACCGAGCAATATAGTCTATGATGTCACTATGCATTATAAATAAGAGTCCCAGACAAGACTCTAGACACACTCTTCCTGATTTTCCTGCGCCGGCGTTTCTGTTCCATGCACCCAGATTCCAGATCCCAACTACAAGGCCAAAGCATTGCTGACCCTACTCCAGGACCCAATGCAAAACCCAAGCAGTGATGATCCTATTCCCAGTAAGGACTCAATTCTGAAATCCCACTAAAAGTCCCAAATAACCAAAGGGGAAAGCTGTGGTGTTTTTGGGAAGCATCCTGATACTACTAACTGCATGCATCCTGCCATCCTGCTAACCTTTAGTATCCAGTGACCAGAAATGCCATTCCAGAAGTGCCATCCGGTGACCAGAACTGCCAAGCTGTTTGCCAGGCATGCTGCAGTGTACTGACCAGAACCTTTGACTGTCCAAAATCCCAAATTACCCTTGATTTCTAGTGCTAGCGCCAACTATTTAGTAATTTTTTCTTGTGTAATCCTAAGCCATTAGTCCTATTTCGAGTGATCGGACTGGTTTCTGCCAGGGTTGGGCTCTGGGGTGACGGGGTTGAAGTTAAATAAACTCTGGCTCTTACTGTGTCCCTCTTTGGTGGGCTAGCTTGAATACTCTAGTTTAAAGTAAAACTGTTGTTTGTCACAACCGATTTCCTTTCCTATGTCACAGCTTCATTTTACTCAAAGCACAGCTTTTTATATCTTGTATATCTTGTCTAACTCCTCCAATTTACCAGCTAGTGACCTAATTTCACTTCTAGAATACCCCTGGGATATACCTCTATACCCCAACAAAAATACCGCACTCCAAATTTCACCTGTTTGTATTAAAAACCGTTTGGGTAATCGAAGGCAGGAATTGAAAAAATTCAATGTGTCATTTTGCTGCAATCCGTTTTAAACTTTCCACTCATTTTCGAACTGAATGCTTTTGGTAATTCATTCTTTGTGATTATTAGTGTCTTTGCATTGTTGCTTTAGTGAGGAATTATATTTGTATCAAGGTTTTTAACACACATTATTTGTCAATTTTCCAGTGTCATTTCATAACATTGCAAGGGGTTTAAAATCGTTTTTCTCTCTTATTTGGGGAGAGAAGGTCAGATTTGGATTCCTTTTCCTGTTTCTTATTCCTGATCACCTGCTGCTTCTGTTTATCCACTCATAATTGATTTGTGGGTTGAGGGAACATTGCAGGGGGACATTCTAACTTGAGTGCTATCTTTCGTAAACCAAAAAGTGCTCCTATTCCGCTGTGCTGTGCATATGTGCCACTAGAAAGTTACACCCAGTGCATTGTTCACATTCTCATAATCATCACCCAATTGGTGATTGCTGCCCCATATTAAAATGTATGATTTCTTTTGAATTTTAAAATAAATAAATATTGTATTTTACCAACCAGCCTGGTTCATTGTCCATTGTGACCCGAGGCATTTTAAAAGGGGGTGTGATATGAGTGGTGTACCATCTCAATATTGAATCAATATAAAAAGATGAGCATTTCAGTTGTGCGCTGCATACTAGGCCGAGACCAAGGTGCGTGTCGCCTGATTGAAATCCTTAACAATGTGCAACTATAGATAGTGTATTAATTAGGCAAGCTTGTAGCTGCCTGCCCAGAGCTGTGCATCTGAGCAGAGAAGGTACTTGCATATCAACCCACCCTGCTGGACAAATCGTGGTGTCAGGCGCTAAGATAAGGTAGAACGTGATAAACCATTACCAGCTGCATGATGCGCCCAGAGTCTTTGTTTGCCTGTGTTGGGGGCAACCTCGGGGTCTTTTGCCCAGCACTGGCAGAGGGTGCCCTCCCGTGGTGTGGACAGTTGCTGCAACTTGCCGGGAATACCCTGTCCCTTATTTCCCGTCATTTTGCAGAGTTCACTGTTCCTGAAGCAGAATACCTCTGGTGGACTTGTGGAAGATGGCTACTACATTGTTGCTGCTACATGCTTTGCCCAGGTTGTGCCTGCTCCGGTTCTGCTAACTGCCACTGGGGGCTGGGGCAATCGATGCTACGACTTTGTGGGGCCGCCCCTAAGCTAGACCGCTGCTGGTCTGCGGTGGTATAAAAACGCTGGTAGAGGCTGATGGGGGCTGCCCATCTCCCTACTACCTTCGCTTCTCCCTAGCTTGGTGTTTCATGGGCTTGGAAGGCTCACTTCTCCCCGGTCCGCAGGGTCCAGGGCACAATGCTGTGGGCACCCAATGCTTCAAGGGCCCACACTTGGGGCTCCCCCCTGGCAGTTCATTCCGTGGGGTCACCTCGCCAAGGCCCAGTGCTACACTACAAGCAGCCTATCTTGCACAGAGCCCACTGCAATCCAGGGCTGTTGCTGCACGCCTCAATGTCAGAAGGGGGGGGTGAGGGCTCACCAGCACGTACACCATCTATATTAGTGCTCCCTTTACTCATTGCGCCACCTGAGCAGGAGGGTTCGATGCCACCGACGCCGGTCTGGAGCCAGTGCTCCACCTCTGGGCCTCCTCTACTGCCGGACTCTTCAACAACTGATGTGGCCCGCCACCTGTCCCTCCCGCAGCAGTTTCAATGTTGGAGCACTCGAGCTCACACAATATCTTGCACCGGCCCGACATGTCCGGAGCTGCTGTTGGCAGTCTCTCTCATGTTGGTGGGGCTAGATGCCCACTCCTTGTTTCATTACTTGGAGCTCTCTGTCTCACGTCCTTCCCGTACTAGCCGCCATCTTGGAAAAATCAGTATTTTTATAATTGACTGTCTAAATTGAATTATTGTGTGCTATTCCTGGTGGTCTCATTGAGGGAGGGGGGTTCTCTCCCACCCAGAACATTTTTGAATAAATGTTGTCAAAATCACACACATTTCAGCAGGATTTTTCCAAAATAACCAGAAAAGTCCATGTTTCTTAGTGATCTAAATGGCTGCCGTATACTGTACAACTAATAAGCTGCAGCAAGCAGGTTTAGTTTAGTATTATTTGTATAGTGCACCTAACCCTGAGGTAACTGGGCGCTTGAACTTACATGAAAGTTACAGATACATACAAACAGTACATAATATAAGTGAGCTTGTCGACAAAAGTTACAATTTAGTCGACATGCATAAATATACATAAGGAACAAATAACAGAAGGGCTCGTCAACCAAGGTTACAGGTTGGACAACAGGCCTGGAAAGACACGAGACATGCAGTATCAAGTAATACATCATACCAAATGTTGGATTGTGTGTACACACTTGCTTAGCAAAGAGCCATTCTTTCACTTTGGCTCTAAAGGACCAGAACGTAGGTTCAGCTCCGATGGTTGGCAGGAGAGAGTTCCAGCATTAAGCAGCCAGCACAGGGAAGCTGGATCCGGCCGCAGTTTTTAACTTGCATTTTGGGATTTTCAGGCAGTGTGAATAGAGTGATCTCATAGGTATGGACAGTTGGTTCCTAGAGAATTTGTCCGCCAGGTATTTGGGGGCTGTGTTTGACGGGCATTTATGTGTGATAACTAGGGTGTGCAGTAATATTTTGTCACGCACTGGGAGCCAGAAGGTGTCCTGCTTGAAGGATGAGATATGGTAAGAGCGGGGAATGTTTAAGGCTGGTTTAAGGGCATTATTCTGGAGGACTTGTAGTTTAAGCGTGTTACAACAGTCCAGCTTCGATAAAATCAAGGCCCTGGCTAATGTGATACAGTTATTGGTGGACAGGTATGGTTTTCAGTTTGTTAGTGTATGCGGTCGTTGAGGCTGTAGCATTCACTAGTTTAAGGGCGAGGGTAGAGTCCAGACAGACACCCAAGGTTTTGACCTTGTTGGCTACTTTGATGTTGTTTCCGTCAATGTTAAAGGTCTTGTACCGTTTGTCAAGTTTATTTAGACGTGTTTGTGATCCAATGATCAGGAGCACCGTCTTGTCGTTTATAGACACAGGCTGTGAGCAGCCATCCAAGCCTGGATTTCAAGGTAGATTTTTTGTTTATCCGTTTAGAGTTATATTGTAGCATCCATAGATCGTAATGAGGACCTGGGCGTCATCTACATAATTCGTATAGGTGACACCCATGTTATCAAGACGATCAAAGAGGAGCTTTGGGAAAACGTTATATAGAGTGTTGGTGAGACGCAGCAGCCCTCAGGTACACTGCAGTAGATGGGGACAGGGGAGGCGAATGCTTCTGGTGCGAAGACCCTAGTTGTTTGGTGAGAGAGAAAGGATTGAATCCAGCTAGCAGCGTTGGTAGAGATTGGCACAGACGACATCAGGTGTTCAGTAAGGATCTGGTGGTCAATGAGATCAAACACAGCTGAGGGATCCAATAGGGGAAGGAAGGCCAGGATACCTTTATCTTTGGCTTCATCCATTTGGATTTTTAGATCCAAGAGGGCCGTTTCACTAACATGCCTTGGCCTGAAACCAGATTGGCGATGACCTAGAAGGTCATTGTCCTCCAAATGTTTTTGGATTTGGAGATGGGCCGCTTTATCCAGAATTTTTAGGAGAAAGGGGACTGTTGTAATGGGTCTGTAATTGGTCGGTATGTTAGGCTCAAGGTTAGTTTTTTTAAGGCGTGGCATAACCCATGCCTCCTTAAGGCTGTTGGGGACTGAGATGCTGTTGAAGGAAGAGTTAATCAGGGTAGCAATGAATGGGGCTAAGTCTTTAGCACCTTCCTTAATCATTGATGCTGGATAGAGATCTCCCTGGAACCTTGATGGTTTTAGTCCAAGGATGATGTTTTCCACTTCGGTAGAGGTGACTGAGGAGAAGAAGAAAGGGTGGCTAGGCGGGGGGTGAAAATCATTTAAAGTATTGTCGCTTGTACTAGTGGCAATTCTGGTCTTTTTAGTCTCGATTTTGGTTTGTAACAGTGTCATTTTGTCAGATAAGGTCTTATGTATATTGGCACACCAGGCTGCATCTTTGACGCAGGCTTCTAGAGGTGGTGCTGGGGACTCCAGTTCCCTTAGTATAGTGAAGAGCTCCTTTGTGCCTGACTTTGCATTTAGGATTCTTTTATTGTAAGTCTCTTTTTTAGTATTGAGAATGGCCGTTTTACAGTTGGTAGCGGCAGACGCGAACATTTCTTTATTGATGGTAATTGATGGTAATTTTTTTGAGCTACTTCAGCTGCTCTTTTGGCATTGTGGAGTGTTTTCAAATTGGTGGTAAACCATTTATTAAGGTGAGCTGGAGGCTTAGCTTTTCTAAGTTTGATAGGGGCGATATTGTCTAGGGCTGGTTCTAAGGTATCGTTATACAGGTCGACCAATTTATCTGGGTCCAGGTCGATGTTGTTGGGTAAGTCCAGGATGGGGTGGAGCAAGGGTTGTAGGTTTTCTAACGTTATGTTCTGGTTATTTCTGGATAGAATTTGTGGGGGGAAGGGAGGTGCTAGTCTTCGGCGATGCACTCTCATGTATGGAGAAGGAGATGCAGTGATGGTCTGACCAGGGACTAGGCTCATTATGGAGGATTGTGGTTGTACAATTAAAATCAGCCAGGCAATCCAAAATTCTGCCCTTATTATGTGTAGGCTCAAGGATACAATATTTGAAGCCAGCTGTGAGATAGTTTTCTCTACGGCGGTAGCATTAGGGTCATGAAGGCCTAGATTAAGGTCTCCCAAAATAATAATTTGAGAACCTGGTTTGGTGTTTTGCGTCAGTAGGTAGGTAATGTCTTCCTCGAAGGAGGCGAGAGAACCCGGTGGCTGGTAAATTAAGTCAAGTAAAATTGTTTGGGTCGCTGAGAGAGACAGTTTAACCGACAGGAGTTCCGCCGAAGGGAGGTAGATGTGAAGGACTGCTCAAAGGCCAAGTATGGGATAAAAATACCCAGTATAACATAACATACAAATGAAAAGCATTTTCAATTCCAACATACCTTTTTAAACAAGTACATTTGTGGTTTCATCCCATTTGCGTTTGCATTTAGTAGAAATGCAGTATGGACAGAACATACTGCAGTAAAAATGAAAGACATTTCCAATTCCAACGGTTAATAAATTTAACTTCAAAGATACATAATACAAAACAAATATGATCCTTTGCAATAACCAAACTGTACATAGATACTGCATTGGGTTCCTTTACAAACCAATTTAAACAAACCATGTGAAATATAATTTAACAAACTGTATAATATCACAATCTCGTATAGCTTAATTTAACATTTTGACGAGTAACAGTAAGTGCTTGCCTTTGTGCGTGAATGCCAGCAAAACGAGCAACAATAGCATCAGAAACTGATTGTAGCACTCGTCTCTCTACTGAATGAACAGCAAGGTCCTGTGATCTACATTGCCCTACGGGCGTGCTAATCCTTATGGCCCTTCCCCCTCACCCCCCAGTTTCTGCCCCTCAACTCCTCCCCGCCCAAAACACCTCCTCATGGGAACTCTTTGAGCTTGCTTTAATCAAGTCTTCCCATCAAACTTTGCACTCAACATGCCTGCCAGTGCTTTTTTTAAAGCAGTCGCCTGGGAATTAATTACTTAAATGGAGCTGTAAATGCACTACTGATGTACTAAAACTGTCTTAACCAGGTCTGCCTTCAGCCACTCGATGTATGTATAAGCAGTCTATGCGTCCTTCACTGAAGTGCTGTTAAAAACAAGCATTGGCAGTTTGGGTTTTTGTATAGGCATAGGGTAGGCACTGCCAGGGTGGTGCTGCATGCTCGGAAGCAAGCAACCGCTGGAAGATGGTGCAAGTATGTGGGCATTCTTGAGAAACACCCACCTAGTCCCTACATTTTAGCCAGAGTATTGGCTTTGCCAATGCTTGTTTTGAACAGAAATGTGGTGCAAGGATACATAATATAAATCAAGCGTCTGAAGGCACACTCAGTGAAGAGTTTTTTTTTTATACCAAGAGCTGTTTTACGCTGCTACTAATGTGTTGTCCTTCTGAAGACTGCTTAGAAAGCACACTATCCCCCCGGCCCTCCATCCATCATAAAGAGATCCCAGGATGGTGTAGCTTGCGGGGGGGTTGGGGGGGGGCTATTTGGTACAGCCCTACTTTTTTCAGTACTGAATGAGTCCTTTGGTGCAAGACTTTAGCCTGGTGTGATGTTGAAGTAATGAGCGTCAGCATTATCCCAAGGCTGGCAAGCACTTTGTGTGATGTTGAGGCAGGGAGTGTGTGATTAACTGCAAGTCAGGCAATGCCCTTATGTACTGCTTAGACAGTGTTTGCATTTTAATGCTGGGTCGGTGGTACACTGCAGGATGTTGAGGTAGTGAGGGTGCATTTATTTATTGTGATAGCAGTACCTGGTGTGAGGTTGAGGCAGTTCATGTGTGCTTATTTCTGGCCTGGAAGTACTTGGTGTGCTACGGAGCCAACCATCTGGGATGGATTGAAATCTTTCGCCTGATCATAACCACTGAGAATTGCTCAGGGATGCTTCCATTCCACCGTTTTCCATCTGTGCGATTACTGAAAAGGGCTAGACATTCCCAAATTCGACATTGCCCAACCCCCAAAGAAGCCCTGCACAGCCTTAAATAGCTGTGATAATAAGTGTGTACATAATTGATAGGTTGGAAGTGCCCTAGTCACTATTGAGTGGGTTCCAAGTACCAAATTACTAGGTCTGCAGTAACCTGGAATGCTATGGAAGCAGTTTGTGCTTAATTACTAGAACGGAAGTATCTTGAGGTACTGATGGAGTGCTTAGCTAATGGTCTTGAAGAACCTGCATAATGATGTTAGGGTGAGCGTGGCTTAATTACTAGGCTGGCTGTACACAGTGTCATGATGAGACAGTGAGTGTGCATTTCAGGACGCATTGACTGGTGCACTTTTCTCTGCCGAGTTGGTGCACAGTTGCCTCAGAAATAGGCCGCCAACACTCTACTCTGCTACTTCGGCTCATAGTATGGGTAATGTTCTGGAAGTGTGTGCTTAATCGCTGGGCTCCTAGCAGGACCCTAGCTGCTGCTGAAGCAATATGGACACCGGACAGCCTAATTAATATTTGCAAGTGGCTGTACCCTGATGTGCTGCTGAGTAGGTGACAAGTTGCTAAATACAAGGTAGTAGTACCCTGGTGCGATGGTAGGGCAACACGTGAGTAATTAGTCTAATAATAGCTTAGCAATGCCCTGCTATGTGAGTGGGTAGCTAAATAGACAGCTGGCAATCTGGTGTTGCACTGAGTGAGACAGTACCACGCACTACCATGGAGTGATACCGAGGCAATGAGAGTTCCCGAATACTAAGCTTTCAGTACCATGGTGTGATAGGGAGGAAGTGAGTGAATGGGTGGGTGAAAGGAAGAAGTAGGTGAATAAACTGCTCTTTAATTAAACCCCAGGGCCCTGATCATGACAGTTACATTCCGAACAAGAGTGAACACATCTCCAGAGGAGGCAATTTCCGTGGAAAGGAACACCTAGAACTGGACGTAAAAATACGGCACAAAGGGGGTGGCAGTAAAGTGGGTATGGCTGAAAAAGAGGTTGGGAGTAAAATGAGAACATGTGTATTCACCGAGAGGGAGCAAAGTGAATATGAACCGAATGAAGAAGGAATGGATGAAAAACCGGTGGGAAATCAAAAAGGCACGACATCGATAAACGACCAACCGTACTGTAAAAGGAAGGATAAAGCTGGAGACCATAGAGCATGTAGAAGTACTCGATAAGAAGGATTGGGTGGGATGGAACGTCGGAGATGTCTTTTGCGATATAAGACTGCCTCATCAAATACATATAGATGCTTACGGTTATAACGCATGTGTTTTGGGTGAAAACAGAAGCCAGAGCAACATCTTAAGATGTTTCACAAGCCACGTGAAACAACTCCGAACCAACGTTATTTTAGACAGTTGACTGAACTGTCTTACCCTAGGAATACCGCACAACAGTATACCGCGTGCACACTGTTACCCTGGGAATACCGCACAGCAGTATGCCACGTGCACACTGTTACCCTAGGAATACTGCACAGCAGTATGCCACGTGCACACACTGTTACCCCAGGAACACAGCATACCAGTGCCAAAGGGTAGAACCACTGCAAAGTAAGGCATACAAGCAAGTGTTAGCCATTTACCCTGTTTCCTACACCGAAGCGGGGGAGGGGCACGAACCAGAGCTAGTTCTTCTGATATGCACTCCTCCTCTGCCTTCAGAAGGCCGATGCTGTTACTCCTCCGTGAGGTTTTTACGCAGGCATAAACAGAATGGATTCATACGGAATCTACCTGTTTATTTATTTATTTAAATTTATATAGCGCGCAAGTAACCCATGGGCATTGAGGCGCTGTTACTTGCAAGAGCTTAGTTACAACGAAGCAATCATCAGTACATTATGTATTCAACAGGCATAGAGCTGCTGTTTTGGTTGGTACAGTTGGTCATTACAAACAGTTTATGCACTGGAACATAGGAGATGTATTCAGCTGGTGCGAGGAATCTTATGTGAATAAGATGGTTTTTATGGATTTGCGGAAGGTGCAAAGGGAGGTCTCACCTCAGATTATAGGAGGTAGGGCGTTCCAGTGAGTGGGTGCGAGATATGGGAAGCTGGAGCAGCCAGCTCTGGCTTTTTTTTACTAATGGCACAGAAAGCATGTTAGTATATGGTGATCTGGTTGGCCTCGTAGTAGAGACGGGGTGGATCCTTTGGGAGAGGTAGTCCGGGGCAGTAAGGTGAAAGCACTTGTGAGTCAGTGTCAGCGTTTTGAAGATGATCCTTTCTTTTATTGGGAGCCAGTGTGCTCGTTTTCTGGCTTCCGAGATGTGTTCTCGTTTGGCAATGCCTTGGGCTGCCCGGAGAGCGCTATTCTGAATGATTTGTAACCTCTCTAGGTTTTTGTTGGATGTACCTAGGAAGAGTACATTACAATAGTCAACCCTAGATCCAGTGATGGCTCTGGCTATGTTAGTGCAGTTCTCTTTGGAGAGAAAGGGCCTGACTGCGTTGATTAGTTTGGCATGATATGCAGCTGCAGAGGCTATAGCGTTGACTTGTTTAACCATGGATAGGTTGGAATCTAAGTAGACGCCAAGTGTTTTGACTGATTCTGAGACAGGTATTTTGATGGAGTCTATGGTGAAGTGACTGAACTGGGAGTCTAGATTTTTCAGCGTGTCGGGTGAGCCTACCAGGAGGAGTTCAGTCTTGTCTGAGTTGAGGCATAGTCCATTGTCTGCCATCCAGGTTTGGATGGTGTTGTAGAGGTTGTTGAGGGTCATGGAGTCAGTGTCGTAGTTGCCAGTGAGGGTGAGGAGGATCTGTGTGTCATCAGCGTAGTTGGTGTATGAAATGCCCATGGCGTCAAGGATGAGAAAAAGGGGTCGTGTGAAGATGTTGTAGAGGGTGGGTGAGAGGCAGGAGCCTTGGGGCACACCACAGAGTATGATAGTAGGTGAGGCGGATGCTAGGTCCGAGAATACTTGCATGGTTCTGTCTTGTAAGAAGGAAGTGATCCATGCTGTGGCTTCAGGGGAAAATTTGGCCGTAGAGGAGAGGTGGTGGCATAGGACGTCATGATCCACGAGGTC
Organism: Ambystoma mexicanum; assembly: GCF_040938575.1. Classification (NCBI taxonomy): domain Eukaryota; kingdom Metazoa; phylum Chordata; class Amphibia; order Caudata; family Ambystomatidae; genus Ambystoma; species Ambystoma mexicanum. The sequence continues at coordinate 779,190,323 of NC_090939.1, read as the reverse complement.
GAAAGCCGCGGATAGGTCAAGAAGTAGGAGAAGTGCTGGTTTGCCCATGTCTCTGGCATCGTCCATTTGGTTTTTCAGGTCAAGTAGGGCGGTTTCGGTCCCGTGTCTGGGTTAAAAGCAAGCGGAAGTCATAGGATTGCATTGAAAAGTCGGGGGTCCCCTGCATGCAAATAACACTTTTTACAAACTGACCCTCCAGAGTCCAGACTGTTCTTGGCCAACCACTTTTATCCCCCATTATTTCCCAATCTGGGGTGCCACAAAGCCTTCTTGAGAATGTAGGGGGCGCTATGGTACTGAAATGTACAATTCCTTGGCATGGCGGTCTTTTCTGGCTCTCGTAATTGCCAACCTCACACACAATGCCACCCCGCCCCCAAATATTCTCAACTCTGTGGAGGCAGCTTCAAGAATGACTGATTTTGGGTCTACGGTGGTTGAGGAAGTGTGGCTGGTCCCGACCCCTTGCTCCTTTTCCCCACAGAAGGCGTTGGGCAGAGGGGATGGTTGATTAATGGTGGGCAAAAAAAGAAAACTAAAAATGGGTCAGTAGAGGTCTGAGAATCGGGCCCGTTGGATAGGGCGGAACAGAAAGGGATGAGGGGTGCCAGGCAGGGTGGAAGAATAATGCAGAAACGATATAAACTCATAGTCGTTATACAAGCAGGCAAGGAACGCACTGTACTTCCGACCTGCCTGTATTTACAAGTTCTGTCTACATCCCTCCTGCCCCAGGCTCCTCACAATGTTTAAATGCCTCATATCTCCTCACCTTCTGTCCACGAGCCCAAAGCTATGTATACAAATACCCCTGACCACATGATTTACGCTCCTCACACGGAATGCGCATGTGCCAGAGCCCGCATACACTATGACCAAGGACACCAGCTCCTCACTATGTCTTGAGGTTTAAGTGCATGTCCCGAGCTCCTCACCATTTGTCTGTGCATGTTGCTTGAGTTCCTCGTGCTGTCTGATCTCATGTTCCCAGCTCCTCGCACCATGCCTCCGTCTGCACATGCCCCCACAGCTCCCCTCACTGTCCAGTTTCCACCAGTGAGAACATCCCTGCTATTCTAGAAGGTAGACTGTGACTGGAGCGATGCCCACGGGCAGCGCCCATCCAGCCGTTCACAAACGATCATGTCGAAAGCACCCCTGAGGTACCATTAGCACACCCACAAGTAGCATGTGGGCCGAGCAGGCGAGCCAAAGCCTTAAATTGACTAGAGGTGCGAAATCAATTAATCACATAATAATACCATACATATTCACAGCGATTTGTCAATTAAAATACAGATGCAACGTTCGAGGTGTGAAAATTGGTGAAATCAGCATTCAAAGAACTAATAACGTTGGTTCGGTTCCAAATAATACCAAACGTAGGCCTAGGCCGCCTAGCAATGGCATATATAATATAATACTGATACCTACCTAGGCTACGTGCGCACCATGGCATGGGGCCCGGCCGGCGGTAGCTCTCAAATTCTTCACGGGGGGAAAGGGGTCTGGACGGATAGGTGACGGCCGGGTCACACAGGCAGGTGGTGCGCATGCGAGGGAGAAACTCAGGGCCACGCGCGTTTAGACCCAGGGCCAAGCAGTGGCTCGGCTCCCTATGCGCAAGCACAGACTGCGCAGCCGCAGACAGTCAGCACAGCAGCACAAGTAGATGCAGGCCGGCCAGCCCAGAAGGCAGCGATGTTTGTGTCTTTGATTCTCAATCTTATCACAAACGTTGCGGCCTCCTGGGCCTGCATCTACCCGTGTCATCACTTGTCAGCCTAGTAATTTACATTTCCTAGTTTCCAGGCAAATAATATTCGGGGCTAGCCTTTGGTTGTAGCCCATGATCTTCATCCAGGGCTACAAGCAAAGGATCCAGGGCTATAGCCCCTCTAGTCCCCCCAGACCCCCTAGCGACACCTCTGGCGCAATTGATTGGACAGCATTCCCACCATGAAGGGTCCAAGACCATGCCATCACCAGAATCAGGGTTAGTTTCCCCTGCGGCTTCGCTTCGCCTGCATTCGCTGGTGCTTCAGCGTCTGTCTCTAGCGCAAAGCAGTTCTTAACTTTGCAAACTCTCCGACTTTGCTTGGCCTCCAACAGGTGTTGTGTTTCCAGCAGGCCTCCCTTGCTGGCATACACCCCTCTCTCATTCTTCCTTGTTCTGCATAGCCTCAATTTTCAACCTCCTCATCGCAGTGAACTGGAGGTTTTTTCTTAAAGTGATAGTGTTAGGGAGAATTCTCTGAAATGTGCCAATTCCCTTCTACCTTAGAGCCCCCCAGCTCTTTTGCTGAACTTCAAGACTTTTAGTTTTTCTCCTGAGGAGAGTGACCTTTTCCCCCACTCTCTCATGCATTTTTATTTGATTTGAACACTGTTTCTTTTGGTTTTGGAGACAACTCAATAGGCATCTTTTTACATTGTGACACACAGCACCCTCATGGAAGTGTCAGAGAAATCCTTTGGATTCTTGCTAAGGTTTAAATACCTTCTCTTGGATAACTACTGTTTCCAAGAGTAGTAAAGTGAAATTGACTTTACTTACATTTTCCTCTTTGTAGAGCCAGCACACACTATCTTACAATAGGGTGCTGGAGGGGTTACTTAGTATCCCCTGTGTCCAACTTCTTGTGTAACATTTGTATGTTACCCTTTCTACAATTAATGGCTGGTGGCAGTGGTTTACTTTTTCATATCATTGTGTGTTTTTACCATGGGCTGGGTTCGCAGCTGCAGTATAGCACCCTTGGGTGCGCATTTTGTCAAAATGGCCCGGTCTCCTTTATTCACCATTTCTTGTTGGAAAGGTCCTTCTTGAGATTTACTCTGCGTGCCAAACCAGGTTTGGTCCCTTTTTTTGTCTTTGACGCGATTCACTGGTAAAACCTGCCTCTGCCTCCAGCTTGTCTGGCAGGGCAGGAAGCGAGGGTGGTACCCGAAACTCCCTGTGCTCAGTCTCCTTGGTTACAGGAATGCAGCCAAAGGTGATTGGCTGGCTGGCTGTCCTTGAAGGACAGCCATCCCGCTGTGTGAGTGACAGCTAGGCTGTGAATAAATGGGAAGGACTTGCATAAAACGGGAGGTCTTTTGCAAGGAAGGCAGAGTCGACCACTGGACGAAGGAACTGGAGAAACACTGGAAGAGAAGTTTGCTACAACTCCTGCACCATTGGTTTGCCTGGTGAAGCCCTGCTGCAGTGCTGAAGCTCCTATTTCGACATCGACTAGAGAAGCCAGGAATGGACGACTTCTCCCCTTAGTTTGGTTGGACCAATCGACCCAAAGACGAACTCGACTGAAACCCCTCTCTCTGCTGGATGTACTTCCTTTGCTGCTGCATGTTATCAAGTGCTAGGGGACAGGAACATCAGAATCGATTGAATCGTTTATAAGCCGGACCCGAGCTCCAGGAAGATCCTCTGGACTCCCTCGAAGCAGGGCTGACCAAGCCTGAGCCACTCAGAGTGCTGGACCCCAGAAACAAGGGAAGTCCATAAGGTGTCCAAGGACCACAGTGGTGCTATTCGCAAGAAGCTGAAACCGCAGTGGTGCTATTTGGGTGTTGTGAAGCTGAAGCTGAAACCACGAAGGGCTGCTGATATGAACTGTGCCCACTGCTGCCGCTGACCTTCGAATCGTAGTGCAGGAGTCCCAAGAGGTTCTCCCTCTTGTCGCCACGACTGAGGCTCAGGAACAACAGGATCTGCAGGAACTACAACAGGAACAGAAGCCAGCTGGAACCATTTCTTCACGCCTAAGGTACTGTGAACTAAGGGGTACTTACCTCTTTTTGTGTAGCTTGCATGCTCTCAGTGGAGACTTGCATTGGTTGCCCTTTGCAGAGTTGCTTGCAGCTTTGCCTTTCACAAGCATCCTAGCTTGTGGCCCAACAGTGATTTCTTTGAAACCCTTGTGTATGGGCGCGTTATAAATGCCATATCATATATAATTTACAACAAAACTCTCTTTAACATTGTGCAAGACTTTTACCTACCTTCAAGAAATGCCTCAGCTCCCCTAGACTTTGCTCAAGTGACATTGGCTGTCCAGGCTCCTGAAGACTCTTCTAACCTCTGACTGTTAACTATCCCTCCAAAAAGTCATACATACCTTACTTGTATAGCTGGGAAATGGTTAATCTACATTGCATTGGGGGTGGGGGAGTGTTCAAAAGTACTTACCTGTTTTAGAAACTTGTTAACCAATGTTTCCTTCCTTCACCTTTGCCTTTTTGCCACAACTTCAGTATTACCATTTAAGTGTGAAAAGTGATATATTAATGTCCACAGTGTCCTACCTATTGAAGACACCCCAGGGTGTAGGAAAATCTGTGTGCCATCCTAAAATGGTATCTACTTACTTTACTGAACTGAAGGATTATATTTTGAAGTGTATTTTTATTGTTGCCAATTGCTCCCTTCTAAAGAAGGCTTATTTTAAAACTGACGGTTAAATTAATAAATAATTTTATCAAGAAACCTGGAGTAGAAGTGTTATTTGGATACTTGTCACTGTGAAACTATGTTGCAACCACATTGACCCCTCTTGAGATAAGCCTGGCTGCTCAGTCACTCTACCAACTTGTGTAGTACAGACCTATACCAAAGATTGGGTTACCTATTGCCAAGAGGACAAGGCTAGTGTAGTCTCCCACAGGATTACTACATACAATCTTGCATAACAGACAGATTCTTTCTCTTAAGGAGAATGACATACTTTACGTTTGTCTTCAGCCAGTCTTCCAAAGGTGGTTGCGTTTTGCACATTGGTTCATCCCATGTATGCCACCCCAGGGAATGGCTTAGGGAGTTCCCCCAGAGGAACTTAAGTCCTTGTCCCCAAATAAGGAGTGAGGGGAAGAGGAGGTCTCTCCCAATGAGGTCACACTTATCCAGACCCTTAAGGAGGGTCTTGCGGAGCGTGCGCACCTCCCTAGCCTTAAAGGGGGATGCTCCCCCTTGGGAGAAGGGAATGTGATGAATCCTGTGGAGTCATCACTGATCCACAGCCTAAGTTCTCCTCCCATGTGGCCAGAGGAAGGCAGCAGCTACCTAATCCTGACCCTGGGGTGGTATTATGAGGGAGCAACACATGGGGGAGATGACTGTCGGGGAGATGTGGTAATCCCATCATGAGGGACGCAGTATTCTTGTTTTAATAATGAGGAAGATCCTAGAATTCCTAATGGCATGTTGTCACCTTACAAGTCCCTCCCATTGTAGGACCCAAAGAACCCTTTCTTCAAAACACTCTAGGCAGAATAAGATCCACACCTCAGGTACACATAACCCATATTTAACATCCTTTGTCTCTGATGATGTTATTCTAAGTAAGGGTCCCAAACAAAATACCATTAAACATAATGCTTACTTAACATCTCCTATTTCGGACAGTTTTGATTCAAATAAGTATTCAAAGCAATACAGTTTTCAAAAGTCTAAAACTCCTATCGAATCCAACTCCCATAAAACATCCAGTAATGGGACGAGGATGAGGTGAAAGGAGTAAATGTGGAGCAGAAGAAACACCAAGCTAAACATGCAGACTAGATGCTGAAATGGAACTCGGCTCTACAGGACATTTAAAAATGGTATGCCTTTTCAGATTGAAGATGAAGGAAAAGAAGAGAGATGCAGAGCGGGTGCAGCAGGAAACAGAATCCGAAGGCAGACACACAAGAGCGGACTGTGTGGAAGGAGGCAGGCACTCCCTACCAGCAAGGTGAGAGACCAGGTGAAGCACGATGTGTGCTGCAGGTGAAACACTGAGGAGCCAGCAGCAGTGGGAAGGCTGCCCGGCACGCGGTTACAACCAAGAGCCGCAGTTCCACAGGCAGAAGAAGGAGAAGCTGGCAAAAGAACTGCAGGAGGGTCTGCAGAGTGGTAAACACATTCCAAAAAGCACAGAGTTTGCCACAGCCACAAGTCAGGAACGCCAGCAAACAGGGAACCATCCCAGAAGGACTGGGCGATACGGGGCACACCGCCAGGGTTACAAACAATTGGGAACTTATTATGAATATCACCCAAATGATATACAAATACAGCATTTACACAAGTCTCCACATATGAAATGGCGATATGGGGAAAGCTAGAGTATATGTTGTTATAAGCAAGTGAACCTAAATGAAGCAATTGAAAGGCACGATCTGTACAAATCTTCCTATATGAGATGTCAATATGGGGAAGATCGGAACAAGCATTGCCACACGCCAATAAACACTAACAATGAAGTTAATAAACTAAACTTGAACAAGACTCCATTAATGAGATGCCCATATGGGGTAAATTGGAAGAAAACAAGTAATACCTGGAGCCAATAAAGTATAAACAGTGAAGGAGTACAACTGTGTTCTACTTAAAGAGAACGATAAACAAAAAATTGTAAGAAGACCTGGTGAAAGAAATGCATCAGACAGTATGCTTTTGGGGGAAGGAAATCTGGCAGGAGAGCATACCATGGGATCTGCTAAGCCCAGAGGGTGATTCCTGACAGGGGAGCACACCAAGTAATCCTTCTAGGATATGTGAAAGGAAAATACATTTTAAAAGGTTTCCTGGCAGGAGAGTACACCCGGAGATCATCTTTAATAAGTAGTTGTATAGAAGAGAAATGTGCCATCCTTGAAACACCATTATTTGGGAAAGACATTCTTTCATCATCCTTAAGAAAGTGTTATGGGAAAGAGACATTTCCCTGCTAATAAGGAACCTTTGCTTGGAAAAGAAAATGCTCTCATCAACTTTAAGAAAGTATTAAAACACCATTACCTAAGTTGCTAAGAGATACTTTTTTTCTTCCTCAAAACAAAATCTCTTGGAAGAGACGTTTCATCATATTTAAGAAAGTGTTTGATGAAAGAGATATTTCTACTACTCTTAAAGAACCACTGTTTGCACAGAACATTCTCAACATTCTACCTGGAACAATTCAGGGATAGGAGTTTGGTTGGATTTACATACTTAGTTTCTTGAACACTTTGTTGCATTTAAAGCAGAGGCATTTACCTTGCACCTTTGTTGTTCACTTTTAATGTGAGGGTCAAATACGTTTTGGACACAAGGACAGTTTGCCCAATTTTGACATTGAGACACAGACTGATCCCTAGTTTTGACTTCCTAGTCAGGGAAACTCTTTAATATAAGGAAAAAAGGGCTTTATCCAAACCCTTTTATTTTAATAAAATGTCTAATGTTGAAAACCTTACAACTTTGTGTCTCTCTTTCCTAACACCTCACAGGACAAATACAGTGATTTGTGGCAGTAATACTACTTACCTGTGATTTTAATTGCTTAGTGTGTCCAATAAATTGTGTATTTGTGATACTTACTGTCTAATTTGATTTGACTGCTCTGTCTGCGTCCCATTGTGCCATTACACCACCCCATATCGCCAGCAATTTGAAGATGGGGTTGGGAAAGCCCCCCTACTCCAGAAGGGAGTGAAGGAACCGCTTCTGAACTCTATAAGGGAACTCACAAGGATATCTGAAGCACATGGAGGAGTCAGGAAGGCTCGAGAGCCTTGGAGTGAACTGGGAGGAAATGATGGAACCACCCAAAGGCTGAGAGGCACAGTTAAGACTAAGGAAAGGAGAAGAACCATTCTGCAACATGTGGTTTTGGGAAAGATCACATTTTCTTTTAGTTGGCCCCATTTTGTAGGTATCCCTCTAAACATTAAGCCTACACATTAAAATATGGGCTTGGCACACTTCTTGGTCCCGGGATGCACTGTCATACTCAATACATAATACTTTTATCAAACAAACATGTTTTTGATTTTGGACACAAAACATACAAGATTTTGTCTAGCAAATTTAAACAAAAAGTTAATGCCAATTATATTGCAGAAATCAAACACACGGATAGTAATACAGGAAAGAAGTAGAGGGATACATGAATGTACTTTTGAATCTTAGACAGATTTCTGAATTGCTTGAAACTGGCCCTTTCGACAGTTGGAGAGGATGGACTGCCCTTCAAAAACAGAATTAGTTTAGCAATAAAACATGAAACTCAAGTGCTGTTGAGGAACTCCATAAGCCATTCCCCGTGATTGCATACATGGGGCGAACCGATGTGCAAAACACAACCACAGAATGCCATCAGTGCTTCGACTCCTGGACAAGTGGGAACAACCAGTCTCGACTACTGCTTTAGGATTCTGGCCTTGAAAGCCTTCACAGCAGTCCCCAACACAAAGGTAACCTTTGCACCAGCAATTCCTAGACCACCTCCAATGGAACTTTACTTATATCTTTCTTCAACTTTGAAACTCTTACAAACTTCCCGTTAGGTTTCCCAACACTTGTTCAGACTACCGTAAAGATGACTAGCCTCATGCAAAGAGTTCTAGTGGGACCTGTTACTTTCAAAGGCACTAGGTTTCAACAAAGGTCTTTTAAAGCAAAGGACCTTATCATTATAAGATTGTGGATTGTATGTTAACTCCTTTCTTCCTTATATGTTACTTCTTTAAATTGGTTATTACTTACCTTGTTCTTTCTTCACTTTACTACACTAAGGTGTTCTATTGCTGATAGTGCTGCTTTAAAAGTAAAGTGATGGTGCTTTGTAGACCGAGCACGCCAAAATCTATAATAGGTGTATGTTCAGCGTAACACATACCTGTGGTTGTTAATTGTAAAGAGTTGTTCAAGGGCTAAATAATTGTATTTTTATACATTTTCCCTAACTTGTGTTATTAAAAGTGCTCTGAGTGTTCCAACTGAACTCTTTACCACTCCCACACTCTCCAAAGCCTAAGCCAAACTGCCCAATCACACTACCTTGTTACCGAGACCCCAAGGCAGAGTTGCATGTGTGGAGTAATTGTAGTGAAAAAAGTTTTTTTGTGTGAGAATTCTTTTCATACGTTTTAGGAGTAAAGTTTAGCGTCCGCTTTCACCAATGCCAACAAAAAATCGGCCTGTGGATGTTTGACTAGTCGTTTTGAAGTCAAAGTGTGTTTACTTAGCAATTCGGGCCAAAGTTACAGCAGAGTTTGCACCTGGTGTAACGTCCACCTGAAATCACAAGGTGGCTTAATGAATACTGTTATGTGTAAAATACACCACACTTAGTGAAAAATGCAAAGAGGTGCATTTTATGTAAGAACAAGATATAGTTAATCAGGCTAATATCTGCAAATGTATTACACACCCTTTTTTCCTGGGATTCTTAGAAATGATATAGTACACCGTCATTTTTGGATAGTTGTGTTATAAAACACATTTTGTTTCTGTTCATAAATTGTCTATTTATGAAATCCTGATGAAGATGGTGTTCAAGACTTTTTCCTTTCTTTTATGAAAATGTTATGCTACAAAACATGTTTTGTAATTGTCTTAATTACTTCAAAACCAAAGACCTACATGACATTTTAGGAAGGTATACGATACTTTAACCTTAATTGAAATATTAAAACTTGATTATTAAATGTTGATTTTACTTAAGAGAGATTAGAGTAGTGAAAAATCAAATTTCATTCAGTGCATACCTTTATTGACAGTTATTTTTAGCAGTGATCTGCTCTAGGTCCAAGGAAAATGTGGTGTTGTTCACTAGGGTAATGCAAAAAAGTGTCAAAAACACTTGTGAACATAGATGTTAGTAATTAAAAGAGGCAATAGTTAAATATATTCGCTCATGTTTCAGGATTATCATAATCAATGAGATTTCTATTATTACATGCTACATCAACTAACCTGAAGGGCAGCAGCATCCTGACTATTGCAGCGATATAGAAGTCCAAGTGCATAATACCTAGATCACATTACAAGGGAAAAAAGTGCATTAAACACAGAGACAAAGTAAGCAAATTACATCAAACATCTAAATCACGTTTTAGCTGCAAGCATCTTAGTTTTAAAATACAGTAACTGGTAACAATGTACACATATTGCATTTTACAGTGACAAATTAAAGCATGTTGATTATTTGTCGTTGGCTTTAAAACCGATTTATTTTAAGAAGAAAAACAAAAGATATGGCCCTGCATTTGTAAACATAAATAAAAGACTCCTAGGTTTTCCATATTGTTAGCTTTTAACCTATACCATATTAACCTTCAGTTAAATGGCATGTTACATTTATAATGGATGGTACCCTTTTCTTTATCACAACTTGTAACGTTCGTACACACACCTCATCAGTGAAAGGATTGTTAAACAACGTTTCCTAAATGATTCGGAAGGCTAAAGTGTTAATTTATAAAGACGCATCACCCAATGAACACTGCTGTACCTTCACCGCTTTCAGGCACACACTGAAAGAAGTGGCGTCCTAAACAAGTGGAAGTCTGTCTACAGTGTTTACTGCTACAAGGGCTTAAAAACCCATTTTGGCCGCGGAGCGGCCGCGGAGAGCTGCGAGGAGGTGCAGTCTGGCCGCTGGAGCGCTGGAACACTGGGTACTGAGACTGCATAAAGTCAACATACAGCAACTTTGAAAAGGATTTGAAAAGGATTTGAAAAGGATTTGAAAAGGATTAAACAAAGTGTCGGTACCCTTTGTTAGGAATGGACAAAAAAACGGATACCCACCCTACCGCTCCTCCCTCATTACAATACATCTCTATTGACCCACTGTTTAAGAAACAAACAAAGAAATCATCTAGAGGAGAGTTTTGCGACACCATGGAGGACACCACTGGGGGCAACAACCCACGGTCAAAAGAACATGAAGAAATGGGCCGCGTGTTAAGGAGCAGCGCACAAAATATAAAAGAAACAGTGTTGAGCGAAACACGAAAAAAACCACTAAAGAAAACGACTGAAACCTCAATCTCGAAAATCAGCACAGCCTCTCCTCCAATACCCCCCCTCAGATCCCCCCACCAATATGTCTCACCTTGGAGAGAGGAGATGAATTCGGAGCCTGGATGCGAGGGACGTGAGTGGCTGCAGAGCTGGGAGAGGCGGGTGCCCCAGTCTCGGTCTCTGCGAGGCGAGGCCGGCGATGATGAAGGGGAGGTGTTCCCAGAGAGATCAGGGCGGGCTCCGCCGTCTCCCGCTCAGGAGGAATGGGGAAAAGGTGTGTCGGGCAGCGGTAGTGATGTGAGAGACTGTTGTGGGGTGAGGGAGAGAGGAATCGAGGCCAACCCGGAACGAGTGGCTACAGGGCCCAGTGCGGAGCCCGCGGGGAGCGGAGCTAGCGAGCCCACCACTATGCAGGGAGAGATGGTGCCTGCTGAGGGCGGGGCGAAGGAGTGCAAAGTCACAGATAGGAGCAAGGTGTCTGCACGAGTGGTTTTAGGGCTGAGCGCGGAGCTCTTGGGGAACGGAGCTCGCGGGCCCTCCACCGTGCAGAAAAAGGAAGAGACACCACCGGAGGACTTGCTGAGAGAGCAAAGAGAAACTGTCATGGAAGAAGAGCCCGCACGAGCGGTTTCAGGGCTGAGCGTGGAGCTCTTGGAGAGCGGAGCCCACGGGCCCGCTGCCGTGCGGATTGAGGAGACACCATCTGGTGGTACAGCGAAGAAGTGCAAAGCTACAAATTTAACCAGTACAAATGAAAACACACAAAAGAATACAGAGATCGAGGTGAGAAAGACAAATAAGAGGCCAGATCCACAAGATCTTCAAACATGCGAAAGTGACCTTCATCCAGTGACAGTGAGATCTGACCTACCCAGCCCGGAATGGAATCAATCAGAGCCCAGAGATGCGAGCTATCAGAACATTACCCTATCATACTCGGAGGAACAGGAAGGAGAAGATATGGATGAATTAAATATCCTGAGAGAACATAACTGGGCAAAAACACATACTTATTTACAACTAGAGAAGCAAGAAGAAGAGCCTCATCAACCAGTAACAAAACCGTTACTTGAGGACAACTTAAAAGGAAAAGAAACACAAATACTTTCTGGTCATAAAGATAATGAACTTTTAATGGACCAACAAACAAAAAGACTAGGAGGGGAAAAATACAATCCCACTGAGGCGTCGACTCCGAAAAATAGATTCCCACCAAAGCCACAAACGAAAAAAACGGGAAAACCGTTAATACCGTCAAATAACCCGATTGGAAGATTCTTTGAAAAACTGGGGAAGCCTCCGACTGTAAATCGTTTTGAGCTTTCCGATTTAGAAATCTTGGCAGGAATTCCACCATCCCCCCAAAGAAATAAAATAAACCCACTGAAGATAGAAAAGTCGACAGAGGGAGGAGTCCTACTACCACACATACGTTGGCACCCAAGCCAACCTCCTGCATGCCAAAGGACAGAAACAACTAAAACTGGCATAGACAAGAAAACTACAGAGAATAGACCTCAGGAGCACGAGAAAGATAAAAACAAATCAATACTGAAAATAGTAACATCAGAAAAGGATATCGAAAAAAAACAGGAAGACATATCAAACTCTATTCAGACAGAAGGAAACAATAAAGCCAGGGAATCATCAGAGGTAACAAATAACGAAAACCAAAAAGTGGGGTACACACAGCCAGACAAACCAGTGGAAAAAACTATTGAGATTATAGACAACGAAAATAAAAATACGAAAAAGGACAAGAAAGTGGAAGACTTGATAAAGCCAAAACCAAGCCATATGTGGAATCAAGAAGAAATAAAATTGGCAGAAGCAATACTGAACTATAAAAAAATGCTAAAACAAAGAGAGAATACTATAGGCGAGAAGCGCTCGCCGCAACATAAAAAGTTAGACATCTCGACAGATGCCTTACGAGTTTTGTTATCAACGCCACAGAAAGCAAAAATCGAAATTGGAACCCCATTGAAAAAAAAAAGAAAAAAACTCACCAGTTAAAAACTCGGACATTTTACCTGTAATGTCAGCCATGACCATTGCTCTGGCACCTTTTGGGAAATTGTACGAAACAATAAATGAAGCACTTAAAGATCACACTTCAGTACTAGCAGCATGCAATATGAAGTTAACTCACTTGGAAGGATACATAACAACGTTGGAGGCCTGGAAGGCCTCCACAAAGGAACAAGGCACCATGACGGATAAAATTGAGGTGTTTCAGTTTAAAAAAAAAGCAGTATCCTCTTATTCCCAAACTGACCAGAGGGAGACCAGACAAAATAGTTACGAAGAGGAACTAATAGAAACCTCAGCAGATACCAATTGTGATCTGACACCAACTAAAGAAAACGACACGAACTTAAAGAAAATGGAAAAAAAACTAAAAGTGGGACACAAAGAAACTCAGCAAACGAGGGATCAAAATGAAAATAACCCTCAATCCCAGAAACAGAAGATCTCAAAAATCAGTTCAAGTCAAAAAGATAAACTCAGCACTACAGGGTCAAAAGTACAGGAGAAACAAAACACAGAAAAAAATGCAAATTTGAGTATTTCCAAATGGATAGCTGGGATATCCCAAAAAACCAAAAATGTAGAAAGCGAATTACAAGAGATAAACATGAAAGCAAATCACAAACGGGTGCAGGAGAGCTCGTCAAATCTGTTGGACCTGAGTACATATTCGATTGAAAACTCAGAGTCAGAAATTCCTCGTCCAATTAAAAAAAAAAGAAAGGTGTCATTTATGGAAGATACCTTACCAATAACAGAACAAAGGGTCAATCACAAGCAGATACAACCAAAAGCACCTGGAAAAGAAATAAATAAAACAGATGACTTAAGCTACAGAAGAAGTCGGATAACCCCAGAAAGGAAAACGTTGTTCCGAGTGGCCAACACAAAGATAAACAAAATTGAACACGAAAAAGTCAGGGATGGCCCTGCACAGAACACAAAGGAAAAGCACGTGAGAGAATGGGCCGGATACACGCCGAATAGCGGAACACGCCACAAACAACACTTTCAATATAACAAAAATGCTCGACAATACAAACCAGAAACTTCTCCATATAGAAAAAGGACAAAAACACCAGAAAATCGAAATAAAAGAAGAGAAAAAACGAGCTCAAGTGAGAGACACTCAGAAAGAAATAAGAGATCAAACAGAAGACCTTCGGATCACCTTACACAGTCTAACCCCACCCGGACATCAACAATTTTCACTCACAAGAGCAATTCATCACGTACCTTGAAACTAGAAAAAAGTGACAAAAAGGGAGAAAAACTTTTATTAAACAGGAGAGCAACCATGAGATTACTACAAAAAGTACAGAATGGAGATCAAATCAAAAGTGTCGACCTAAACATAGTGGAATTCGCACATAAAACTAGAACGGACAGTATCTTCCTCCACATTACATCTCATACAGTGAAGAAACTGCTGTTGTCTGTGGCAGGAGATTTAGCCAAAAGAGGGTATACCTTAAGAGAAACAACTGCAGAAGAAAGAGGGCACAGAAGAGAGGATGAGTATGACACAAAAGAAAAATGTAAACACGGGACAAACGCAAAAGAAACATGGAAGACAACGCCTGTAACTGGAAGACGAACAAGAACAAAGAGAAAACACAACTATACACCGGAAAGAGAAGAGCAAAAGGAAGAAGATGAACGTCGAAAACCACGAGAAACATTAGATCAAAGTGACTTAAGAAAGAAAAAGGACAAAGAAAGAGACAAGATCAAAGAAAATTCTTCAGCCCAAGACAACCGGATACAAAATGATAAGAAATCACAAAGACTAACCCCAAAATACCCGAAAGGGCCGTTTCTGACACAGTCCGGCAGAGAAAAAGATAAACGTATCACATGTAGAAACACATCAACACAGATCCAGACGCAAGAAATAGAAAAAAACACCAATAAATGGGCATGGATTTCTACAGCACTAACAAAATATGTGAGGAAATAGCAATCAAATCGTCAATCTGACAATTTCGTTGGAGAGACGTTAAAGGAACTACACGAGGGCAAAGAACCGGATCAAAACATCATTCTTGGCTCCTGGAACACAAGAGGCCACATTCACCTGACTCATTCAGGAGATGTCAACCTTGGCCTTTTTGACCTTATAACTTTGCAGGAGACCTGGTTATTATCTCAACCGAGCCTAGATGGTTTTGAAGTATCACTCTCGCCGGCACAAAAAGGAACACGAGGACGTCCTACCTCAGGCTTGTTGACAGCTGTAAAAACTGGCGGAGCGCTTAGAATAGTTCATAACCTGATATCATCTCTGACAATTCAGGCGACATTGCTGGAATGGAATAAAGAGGACCCCCGGCAAAAAAAAAAACCAAGGCAGGAGCTTATCCTGGTACTAAACATCTACTGGAATCCGTCAATAACAAAGACAAAAAACTTTCTAAATAAGGTGGAAAAAATCCTTACAGATACAACAGAGATGTATGATATGGACCACATCTTGATATGTGGCGATTTAAACGCCTCTTGCCCGGTATCGGAGAAAGAAAGACCAACGCACAACACGAGCAACACTCAATCAACAACGAGAGGTGCAGCATGGGTCAAACTGATGGACTCCAGGGATTTGTACAATTTAAACTCCCTTGATTCAGCCAAATCCAGAATTCCAACATGGGAAAGTGCGGGTAAAAGAAGTACAATTGACTACATCTTTGCCTCTAAAGAATTATATCTCCTAACCACAAGCTTCAAGGTAGTGAAGACTACGGCCAGTGACCATAATTTACTAACCGTAACATGGCCAGCAAAAAAAAAGGTGCCGGTGACAATGTCGAAAAATCTGGAACTAAATCAACAAGGAAACCGATTGAAAATTACAACAGAAGGCATAACTTCCATCACGGCAGCCTATAATGGACAAACGACCTTAAATACATTGAAAGCAAACTTGGATTACACGCCTCTCTTGATCCCTTATCTCCATCCACGACGTAAAAGAGTAGATGATAAAACTCATTTACATACTCACAATGAGGAATTGAGAGCAAAGAAATCAAATCTAAGAAAGGCGATTCGGCTTGCACGAACAAATCCAACACAAACAAATGTAGACCTGGCATCTAAAACTAAAAAATTGTATAAATCCTGGCTACAAGCGACACGATGGAAATTATACCAGGTGGACGCAGAGAACATGTTGAGAGCAGTTTGTAAAAGGAATTCAAGAGATTTTTGGACAATCGTAAAACATAAAATCTCGCCCATGGACACAAGAATTACAAACAGTGTCGCAGAAGAAAAATGGAGTGACCATTTCACTGACCTATACAATGACCCCACTCCAGGAGAAGTAACATCGATTATCCAAGAAGAGGTCAACTGGATAGTATGCTCAGAGAAGGACATTTTGTCTAAGATTAAGAAGCTGAACAACTCCTG
The DNA here is from genome assembly GCF_040938575.1 of Ambystoma mexicanum. NCBI lineage: Eukaryota > Metazoa > Chordata > Amphibia > Caudata > Ambystomatidae > Ambystoma > Ambystoma mexicanum. The sequence goes on along the minus strand of NC_090939.1, from coordinate 779,174,104 downwards.
GGCCCCCGGACCGGACGGCATCTCCAACGCCATTCTGAAGCAGGACCCTGAAAATTGGGCTCCATTAATAGCAGAAATCTTTAGGAGATCTAGGATTTCGAGAACTATTCCGGAGACATGGAAGACTGCAAACATCGTCCCAATTTACAAAAAGGGCCCAAGAGACGATCCGAGAAACTACAGGCCAATTGCACTTCTAGATGTACTCGGCAAACTTTACGGATCATTGTTGTTGGACGAACTTCAGATATGGCAAAAAGAGGCAAAAACAACTGACCCCTTTCAATCAGGATTCGAGAAGAACCTGGGAACGTCGGTAAATATTATGCTGACCAGCATACTAAAATCAAAGGTCTTCGAGGGGCAACCACCAATATTCATTGCTTCAATTGATCTGGTGCAAGCTTTTGATCGTGTGAACAGAAAAAAACTATGGAAAAAACTGGAGAAACAAAAATGTCCATCAGCCATTCTCGCTCAAGTGAAAGCGCTATATAGTGGAACATCGATCAAAATTCGACTCAATGAAGCAGGCTTGTTGTCGGAAAATATAAAAACAAACAGAGGGGTGAAACAAGGCTGCCCCCTGGCACCGGCACTATATAAGGCCTACATAGCGGACATTGCAGATCCCGAAAATGACACCAGATCATTTCCTCCTCAAATAGGCGACTCAAAAGTGACAAGATTGCTGTATGCAGACGACATCTTATTGCTAGATCAAACAGCAATTGGTCTACAGAGACAAATAGACAGCCTCACAGCCTACCTGACTAAAAATGACTTGGAACTTAATACATCTAAAACAAAAATCCTGATCTTAGAAAAACCAGCGAGAACAAAAAAAAAAAAGAAATGGTTCGCAAACTCGGAGCCACTAGAAATAGTGAAAAGCTGTACCTACTTAGGGGTAAAACTATCGTCGAGCAAAATTGAAATATCTATGCAAGAGCATCTTATCTCCAAAACAAAAATGCTAGCAGCTCAGGCAATATCCTTGGACAGAAAATTTGGGAAATTTTCAATCCTCCCATTAATAAACTTCTATAGAGCAAAGGTAGGTCCAACTTTGACCTATGGAGCCGAGGCCATGCTATACCTGCCAAAGTCATTGTGGGCTAAATTAGAAGGTATATTTTGGCGGAGAGTACTACATCTTCCAAATTCCACTTCTGCGACAATCATTCGATGCGAATTGAGTCTCCAATCATTGGAATCTTTGGTAACAAGAAACAGTCTCCTATTCCTGGGTAAAATCATAAGGCAGCCGCGTCCTAAAATACTGGAGATAATATATCAAGAGATGAAGAGTGAAACAAACCCAATGCTATCAAGTTGGTACAGCAGACTATTGGAACAAGCAGAAAAAATTGGATGTTCTGAATGGGAAATAGAACGGATCCCGGGAAAAGTAAAGAAAAAACTGAAAATACAAGACTGGATTGAGACTTTAGATAAGACAGAAGAACTCACAATCACAACACATTACACTATGAACACCCAAAAAGTAGATGAAGTCAGAAATTACCTAAAAAAGCTCCCAGACAAACGACTGAGAACAACTTTTTTGAGAGCAAGGCTAAACATATTGAAAACCAATGAGATTCTCTTTCGAAGAAAACAGTCGACAACCAAAAACTGTAGATATTGTGAGCAGAGGGAAACCGAAACACTACGCCATCTTCTTCTTCACTGCGCAGGAACGGCAACCATGCGAACTATCCATCTTAAACCACTCAAAGATCGGTATCAAACGGCAAACGAAGAAACCTGGTGGAATATGCTAATGTGCGGCAATTCCGCATCTTTGACGGTGGCCACAGCGACCTTCTTGGAAAAATTGAAGCTGGACGAAAAAGAAATAACAACAGAGAGCTTTCAAACATCCTATTGAACAGAAAATTACAGGACAGTCCCAAAGGAAAACAGGAAACAAGGATATAAAAATTTGGACAGAATTTGTAAAAATTGTAATACAATTATATACAAACAAAATAAAAAAAAAAAAAGTTTTTTGCAAACTGGATCACAGAGAACATATTTCTTTGCAATTACCCAATCAGAATTGTTACTCATTTTATCGACCTCAGAAAAATGAACGGCTGAATCCTCACTGCCAGGATTCAAACTTGCAATGCATGGGTCGCACACTTTAGCAGCAAAGGTTTAACTTTGCTGAGTGGTTTTACCAGCACCCATCTAGAGGTCACTGGGCATTACAAATAAATACGCTCATTATTTACCTTGTGTAACTTCTGCACATGTATTGCTATGCCGCCTACATTAACAGCGTGGGGGAGCAGCTTTTGCCAGAGCTTCCGATAGGAAAACACTTTTTTGCAGCAACTTTCATCCATATACTTAAATAGAGTCCACCAGAATATATTGCACAGTGCACAAATATGCAACTTTATCGTTTAGTCAAAATGGCGGTTCCTCATATTACAAGACATGTTCACGCCGTCATCTTTTCTGACCATCGTCCTTCCTTTTCATGGCAAGGGCATGCACTTCATGGCAATCCAGCTCTAAATAGCCATTCAGTGTTTGTGTGGAGGGTGGCTTGTGCACTTGTGTGAATGTGCACTGGCTGAAACTAGGTTTTGGAATTGTCTGGTCCCAATACACACTTCAATTATAGCACGTCGTGTTGCTGGCCAGATTGGTGAGTGGCAGGCCTTATATGATTGGCGTGGTTACCTGAATCAAAACAAAATGCACTTCCCAGAAGGTGGAAGGAAAAGGATCACACACAGTTGCCACCCTCACAAAGGCACAGTATTATATCCTTAAAGGTGTTGAAGAGCCCCCAATGAAATCAAATGTTCTTATGAGGGATGTCTACAATCTTCCTTTACAAGTCACTAATACATCTTTCTATGAGGACCAAAACTCCCTTACAGTCGGGTAGTGTCCCAACAAGCTCTTGTCAGACAAGCACTGCATTTGTCAATGCAAGCATGGAATCCCGAGGAGCATGTTTAAAGAATTACCCAAACCTACCGAACTAGGGAATGGGGTAACCTCGATCTCCACCACTGGATGGAGAGGTACTTTCCTGCAAACGTGGCATGTCGTGAATGGGGAAATACTTGTAGAAAGAATTACATGATGGCGGCATATTGCAGACTGTCTATAAAGCCACAAAACAGAGGAGCCGGATCACATAGTTAAGCACCCTAGATCAGTTCAATTAAGGAGATTTAAAGAACCGTTAGGCTGGAACGAATCCCGAACGACGAAACAAACATACCAAGAGCCCTACCAATCACCAGGGTTAAAACACAACCAGAAACATTACCCTTCATAACTTAAGTTATCAAAAAGCCCAAAGGAGGCAGCAGCGACAACAGCAGAGGAACAGGCAACCAGCGTTGAGTCAAAGGCACACCAAGTACAAAGAGGCACATGCAATTCCTGCAGGAGCTGGGAAAGTACCATATTGCAGAAGCTAAGGACCTTGTTAAGCCACCTGCTGACAACCGGGACTGTGACTCAAGGAAACAAAGCTGTTCTCACATCCAGGGAGAGACCTCGACAAAGAGCCACTGAACACCCGGGTCGTGGGGAGACTCAGCAATGTGAATGATACTAGATGGTGGCAAGAGCTGGTCCTGTGTAGTTGATGCCAGATCATGGTGAGACCTGATCCTGTGAACACAGATACCACCTTGCAGAGAGACCTGCCATTAAGAATAAGGATACTAGGTCCTGGCAAGACCTACCCACATGAAAGCTCAGCACACAGGTCGAGTGAGACCTACCCTGGTGAATCACGATACCAGATCAAGGTGAAAAACACACGTAAAAGCAGATATGAGGTTGTGGAGATCTGGCATAAGAGATACTCAGCACCCAGGTCCTGTGAATATGGATACCAGGTTGTGGGGACACCTGCTTAAGCAAATTCTGGCATACCAGAACGCTGGTAGACCGGGTTCCCTGAAAGCGGATACGCAAGATCCTGTGGAACCTATCCAAAAGGACTACAGGAAGCAAGGCTGTGGGAGACCTACGTAGAAGAACTCTGAGGTCTGATTATAAGACTTAATGAAACAGAAAATGTTAGAAGGCATTGAATGGCAAAATACCAAAATCGCCCAAAAAAGGCCTTGGTACTGGGGGGGGGGGGGACCCATGGCAGTTTAAAGTGGTTGCAGAGGTTGGGAAAATACAGAAAACCAAAGGTTTGAGATGAATCAAACTATCCAGTGGGAGACTGAGCAATCCAAGCTGGCTCAAAGGAGAACATCTGCAGCAAATTGTCATCGACCATAATATTCACTTTCTGAAGACTAAGCAGTGCTAGAGACCCACCGGAGGACTCTTGCTGTGACCAGCCCTGGCCATGCCAACCACTGCGTTTTACACCTCTGCCTTCAAATCAATTTAAGTCCAAAACTGGGAGCCTCACTCAACTGGGCTTGTTGGGCCTACCAGTCTGAAACCCTGCTCTACTATCCACCGCTGTTCCAAGGTCAGACCTTTAAGTTGAGCTTGCCAGGTCTATATGTGGCTTGAACCTTATTGGACGTGGACTGCAGCTTTGCACGGGCCTCTCACAGTCGCTTCACTGCACACTTTGCTGGCAGCATCAGAGCTCTGCTGAAAACTTGCAACCTCCTACTTTCACTGGATCTCCTGGAAAACCAGGTCTGACCATGCTGCTTCCGAGCACCTATCAATCCTGTTCTGGTCACACCAACGTCCACTCCCATTCAGCTGCTCCTGAGTACTCATGTGGCCGAAACCAGTCTTTTTAACATGTTCTATGGTCTCTGCCGCACCAGACATCACTGCTGATGGTAGACTCATCTCACAGCTTGTGAGCATTCTATAACAAAGCGTACAGTGACCCTAGATGTCTCCACCAGTCACCTGTTCCATGGTGTCTGTGGTGTTGCAAGAGTCAGGGAATCAAGGTACCAAATATTTTTACGCAAACCCTATTCGGATTTACTTGCATGGGTATAAAGTCCTTAAGTTAAAAATAGCTACATTACTTGGCCAAAGGCAGCAAGGAGTCCGGTCTTCAGTCTTCTATGGCCTGGGGACTGGTGCCCCCCCGCCCCTATTTAGCTCCATAGCTGGAGCCCTTTGGGGGTTTTCTACCGTTAATTTTTACAGAGACTTACTTAATAACAACTGAACTGTCCTCAAATGTAACAGATCTGGGGATGAATTTGTAATGTGTTTGCTCTTGTTGCTACAGTATTTCCATCCTGACAAAGGCTTGAGAAAACCTTATAAAACTTTGCTCCTCCACACTTTAGAAATCTACAGCTTATATTGCTTATTAACTGTGTTGTGAAGTAGAAGGTAACCCATTTTGGTGTTACCACTTTATTACCCCTAGTTTGTTGATTATATGGATCATCTGTATCCAATAGTATATCTTTGTATACCAAGACTTCCACCTCCTGTGTCCAAGCCCAAATTCTCAGCTATGTCATCACAGAGATTGGTTTAAGACTTGTGTAAAATGGTTGGATGTTAAAGTTGGCTTCTCACAACCCCTCCCCAGAGTGCTTAGAAACACCCTCTTAACAACTTAACTGTTTGAGAGCAAACGTAACAACAGCTTCACTCTGACCTCCTGAAACCGCATTCGACACATTTTGACAGTCAAATGCCTAACTCTGGGAATATATAGTGGGGTAACTAAGGAGGCCTGGTGCCTGCCAAAGCCAGTTAATGATGGGCGCAGATGTGGTATGGAGAGGATCCCTTCATCATTCACACTTATTCCCCAACCTCAAGATAGTAAAGACAGCCCTTACAACTGAGGAACTGAAACAATAAGGAATCTGCAAGTGAACGCTCTCCCAATTCCCAAACAGGAGTTCTTTATGCATTGATACAGTAGAGGAATGTGTAAGCACTGTCCCTTTAAGAGAAGTGAACTATGTGCTCAAAGGAAACCACAGTGAAGAAATGAAACCCCTTTGGCGTCAGTTGCAAACACCTGCTCAGATAACACCTGCAGCGTGAACCCAGAGACATAAGGGCTCAGGCAGGGAAACAGCACCACATTCAAAAACTTTACTTTGCCCACTATCGGTTGACTCTCCCACAGAGTGTGAGCACATATCTAACCAGCCTTATGTGTGATTGGCTCCAAAGTTCAGTTCCAAAGCCAATTCAGATGAATCAAAGTACAGCCAATTGCTGCCCGTCGCTCATTTGAGTTTACAGGTGCAGACCCTAGGTGGGGTCATAGCAAGATGTCTTTATGATGAAACAAAAGGGCACATGCCTCAGGTCTCCAACTTGAGGGGCATTCACATGGCAGCCTGATTCAAAGAGCCCATTGTATAGGGCATGGTCCGAGTCTGCTGCCTGACTGTTGTTGAAAGTATGTTCCGATCGTTTAATAATGTAATGCGTTTTGGATTCAATGTAGGGCATACAGCTTGGGCGTTCACTTTAACAGACGTGGAGTAGAGTTTTCACCTTTCTGCAGGAAAAATACCAACGTTGCATACTATAACATTCGAGTACCATTATGGCTCAGAAGTTAGCTCTCTGTGTTAAACACTCATTGCAGAGATCTGGGTTCATATACTTGATCAGAGTGCTAATTTCCAGCTATTCCGACTTAGAGTTTGCTCTCTCTAAGATTGATAAACTTTTGTTACAAAAAACATGGACCTGCACCAGTGTGATGAATACCGTCCCTTTTCCTCTAGGGTCAGACCTTTCCCAGTGGGCCAGTGCGGTGCATCCACAGTACACAGAACAATAATCCCCCTGGGGGCGGTATGCAGCAGCAGCAGGAGGAGGATCACCTGCGAAGGGAAGCCACTTAAAGCACTAGGGACGATCGTCCTCAGGAGACGCTGTCTAATAACGCTGACATTTCTTTAACCCCTTGTCAGGAATGAAATCTCCCTCCCATCTGCCCTGATGTGACTGACATGTTTTACTGTGGAATTAATCTAACTAATTCATTTGTGCAGAGTAAAAAGCAAACTAGAATGGACTTATATCTGAGACCTTGTACTGAGGCGAGGAAGAGGACTGCGAGGATGAAGATCAAGCCAGGTAAACCGAAGTGAGCAGTCTAGTTCTTTTGGGGATCTCATTGGTTCAGGAGAACTCCCTTTCCCATCACGGGAGTTTAAATGTACTACAGCTGAGAAGCACAGTGAAAACCCTCTGGGTTACGGTTACCGGAGATATGAAGCTGCCAGCTGGAGAGCAGAGACGCAGGACCGACACAGAGAGAAGACACAGTCTGCCATGGGAAGGACAGAGAAAGTACATAGCCTGGAAGCCGGCTACTCTGAAGCTCATTTACTGATTACTATGCCCAGAGCAACACTAAGGCAAGGGGCGACTGCAAGGACACAAGGACACAGACTGCTGCGGACAAGAAACCGAAGCAAGAACAGTTTCAAGGCTACCAGAGCCTCTGAACGGAATCTCACAGCCCAGAGGACGCAAACGAGAATGAAGGTATGCAGGCTGGCGGGAAGGAAGAGGAGTTCTGGGGAAGACGAGAAAAGCACAGAAAGTACCAAATAAGGGTCAGAGAACATTTTGGTCTAACAGAGAAATACAGAAAACCAAGGGAATAATGACCCCAACCTATGATGGATATGTGACCAATGAATGTATAACAAGTAAGCGCAAAATAAAAGGAACATTAGCTTGGCAGGAGAGTAAACCAGGCTATTGTGATCAGCAATCACAAAGCTTGGATCCGCACCCAAGTGACGTAGAGCACATAAGGGAGTCAAGGACTTTGTTTGAAAGCAAGTTTTAAAAGAAGGAGTGCTGTGTTTGGCAGGAGAGTAAACCAAGCAAATTTGCATTGCGAGTCTGGAACCCACACCAAAAAGAGAGAAGACAACACGGTCTGGGACCTGTGAGAAACCAGAGGGTGGGTGTCTGTCTCTCAGGGCATAGCCATCGCCTTTGGAGCCAGACCCTGGGGGTGGACCAGTGGGGGAGGATCACCTTGGTGAGGGGTCTTTGGGGAGTGGGGGTGAGGCAACCAATGGTGAGACTCAGTATCCCCCCCCTTTTTTGTTCATCTTTCCCATCCTATTTGGTAGGATACTCTGAGGTCCCAACTCCCCCACCCCCTTTTTACACAACCACACGGCCGAGGAAGAGGGTCACAGAGTAACAAGACTAACTCTCATACATCATACTGGACATGTACCGTTAATTGGGTCAGGCGAAGTCAGGCACTCGACTTCAAGTGCATACTCCCGATACCAATTAGCTATCTTCACACTGATAAAAGGCAACACCTAGGCCTTTGCAACACATTCTGAGCAAGGCGGAACACGAGTATGAGCAGGACTTCTGGGGCGAAGGCAAACCTACTAGAGGAGAGCGACAGACCAAGGGACGAGCAGCGGGTCGGAAACCCCAAGAGTGCCCTACTGGATGTCCTTGCCTCAGATAGACTGCGAAAGACTGGTGGAGAAGGCCAGATCCCGCAAGTGAAGACTGCATCGATTGTGTTTCAAGGATGACAGCGACCCTCCCGGGTGAACATTAGCCTTGGGAAGCGAGGCCAAGCATGTGCGACTCATGAATTGGAATCATAAAACCAAGAAAGAAATGCACACAACTAGTGAGTTGGCAAGCTACACGAGAGACCAGTGTGTGTTAAAGAAAGTTTGAAGTGGCAACATTAGATCACAAGTAAAGGCTACAAGCATGTGGGCGAGACGTCAAGAAAAGCAGACCGGTGAATGAACTTTGAAGTAAAAGACAGCTGGGGAATCAGCGATACTGGGCAACAGAGTGGTCCAGCGAAAGGAAGTAGCCCTCTCGAAAGTCTACGTTAAAGGTGCATTGTTTGAAACAATAAAGCAAATGAAGTGCAAAAGCGAAGTAAGCAGAATGACCTCCTAAAGAAGAAGAGCGTAGAAGTTGAAATTTGAACTTTTAGTCAAAGTGGTACTGCGCAGGTCTGTAGAGAAAGCCACGCATCTTCGAAAGTCTGACACCCGAAAGTGGTCTGAGCCCGGCTGAGGGAGACCCGAAGTGAAATAAACTTGGGGAAGGGAGCACCTTTGCAAGTTTTGTTGAACTTTGTGTTGAAAAGGTCTGAGCCAACAGAGGGGAACCCACGTGAACTGTGTTTGATGAAGTCTGAGCCAGACAGAGGGGGACCCATGTGAACTTGGTGCTGAAACAATATTTGAAGGTCTGAAAGAGACTTAAACGTCGAAGGCCAGGCTGGCCTCGATCCACATATTGGAACGGTTTATTGTACTGAGAACCCGAGCCAGAGTATGTCAGCCTGCCTACAAGGATTGCCTTACTCTGTGTGGTCTAACGTGGAAAGGAGAGCCGATTCAGCTAACTATTAATTTGAACACTGATTTTTCCTTTGCATCCATTCCCCCTTTATACACTATTTGTACAAGAGATAGGGCAGGAATTAGGTTTTGTTAGCATAGGCCATTTTGATTTGACAGGCTCCTCTAGGACTGTTTTTGTTTATCGTTTGATGGTCGAGACTACTCCCATCCTAGTAATAGGGCAAAGTAGGAGTTTTCCAAATCCAGAATCTTCAATAAAGGTTTTACAAATTGTACCCATTGGGGAGGGAGGCTGTTCCAGGGGGAGAAGCCAGCTGAGGAAAGGGATCCATCTCCCAATCTGTGCTTGGAGAAATGTTTGACCTGCAGAGAGATGGAAACAGAGTACCAGAGGACTCTGGCCGGGCGTATTTAGGGAGGGAGGGAAAGCTGTATGTACAGCAGTCCCAAGCCCCAGACAGCCTTGTGGATGATGCAAAGGGTCTTGAATTTGATCCATGCAGTCACTGGGTGCCAGTGGAGAGATTGTAGGGCTGGATAGATGCAGTCTTTGGGCTTGAGGCCAAGGATAAGCCTTGCAGTCCTATTCTTGATTAGTTGAAGGGGGTGAAGGGAGGAAAGAGGCAGATTGATGAAGAGGCTTTTGCAGTATTCTACTCTATAGAGAACCAGGGCCCTGGAGACATTGAGCTTCTGGGGGAAGGTGAGGAAAGATAGAATGCCCCTACAGAGGTGCAGCTGAAAGTTGGACTTCTTGGCAAGGTCCATGATGAGTGAAGAGAAGGAGGCAGAGGAGTCAAAGATGTTCCCAAGATTTTTTGCCTCGCACATGGGTGAGGGGAGGGGACCCAGGAGTCTGGCCAGAGAGTGGGTAGAAAAAAGGAGCAGGTGTCCCAATGAGAAGGATCTCTGTCTTACTGGCAATTAAGGAAGAGATCATTGGCAGAGCACCATACCTGAATAGCAGTCAGACAGGAGGGAGGAGGTAGAAGATGGCAGCTTGAAAGACAGCTGTGTGTCGTCTGCATAACACTGGACATTAGGTGAGAGGGTTGAACTAAAGTGGGCCAGAGGGGCCAGGTAGATGTTGAAGAGCCATGGCGATAGGATAGAGCCCTGAGGTACGTCACAGGTATAGAGTGAGGAGAAAAGAAAATAACCCATTTGCACTTGGGATGGTCTGTTTGAAAGGAAGGAGGCAAGTCACGCCAGTTTCCTGTCTATGATGCTTACGGTAGGATGGAGACATTTTATGAGTGGTTGACTGTGTCAAAGGCAGAAGAAAGATCGAGGAGGCTCAGAACAGAGGGAGTGTTTGAGTCCAGATTTGAGAGTGGGTCTTCACAGGTGTTGAGGGAAGCTGTTTCCATGCCTCTGGCTGCTCTGAAACCAGACTGGTGGTCATGAAGGCAACCAGCCACTTCGGAAATCCTTTTGGAATCCTCCGAATCCTTTTGGAAGCCGACTTCTGAGAACATTTATGCTTGCCTGTGGAACACTTTTCTTTAGAGTGAGTACATCCCTAAACCATTTCAATGGTTTAGAGAGTGAGGGACAGAAATAGGTTTTGGGGACGTGACTGGGACAGACTTACTTTTTTTGGGGTGCAAAATCTGTTTATTATTTTGAAAATCTTCACAGACATATATAACATTTCACTACATCGGGGGAAGCCCCATTTTCTAGACTTTACATAAAATCTTTTAAACATTTAATCTTTCCCCAATAACCTCATGGCCAACGTGGCCGTCTCCCTTCCCCCCCCTTGATGTGCTCTCATGCTTGAGGAATCGACCAGCGTGACCATCGCAAACCTTTTACAGTACGATCATTTGCATGGAAACTGAGTGGTGGTATTCTTCTTTCGACTAGGTATCGGTTAGTACCCCCACCCGACTGAATAACTCTCCCTTTTCGTGATTGTTAGTTCATCTTTTTGCTGTGTGGGGGAAGGTGGAGGAAGGGAGGAGGGAGAGGGGAGGTTAGGAGGGTATGGGATGGTATGGGGTTGTTCATACATATGGTTCCAACAATTCCCAATAGCGCCCCCCCCCCATCGTAGGATCAAAAAGCAGCACGTTCCAATAGGCATGTCTTTAGGGGAGTATGGCTCACTTTGCTATGGTGGGTGGTGTGGTAGCCTTCCAGTGAATGAACAGTAGTTTACATGAAGTAAAGAGCATTAGACTTATTAGTCTGCATGTCAGTGTGTCAGGGCGGCATTCATTGTCTACTCCAAACAGCATGGTAGTGGGATTGTATGTACCATCAGCTCTAACAATGTCTGAGATCTGCTGATGTACCATGCGCCAGAATGGGGTGAGCGCAGCGCACAACCATACTACATGGCCCATGGTGCCTTAGTTGTTGCAGCCTCTCCAGCATGTCGCTGTAGGGGAGAGGCCCATTTTAATATATGCGCTGTATTATTTTCAATTGGTTTTCCCCATTTTTGAGGTTTAAAGAGACTGTCGGGATGGCTGTGAAATAGTCGTATACATTAGCAAGGGCTATCGATATGTCCAGTTCTTCAGTCCATGCTGTCACCAGGCCGTGGTTCCTGCTCATGTTGTTGGGTATTGACATATAAAATGTTGGAAGGTGTGGGAAGCAGGTAAGATGCTGTTCCATTTCCAATTTGCAGGGGGCAGTGGGGTTATGGCGGGTTACTGCTGTTGTGTGGTTGAGGATTGTGGCTTATATTGTGTGATAGCGGAGCCAGTCGCCCTGTTCCAGGCCCAGTAAACGTTGTGCCGCTTGAAATTGTAGCAAGTTTTCCCCTTCACATATGTCCATGATCCTCACATTTGTCCATTCTATATTTGGTCTGGGGTGTATTTTTTGCTTAGGCCCATAAGCCAGTACCGCCCAGATGCTTGACCACTATGGTGTCTTTTGTATTGCTAACCCTTGTGCGGCTCGTAGCTTATACCATTGTCTAAGTGTTCATCCTAGGATCGGGTGTGATGAGTTGTGGTGGGAGTTTATTTGTGAGGTGGCCATAATTTCTATAGGGGACAGCTGGGTCATTAGGGCTAGTTCCATGGCCCTCCAGCTTGTATCATCGCAGGTATCTAGTCAGCGTTTTACCCAGCATACTTGAGTTGCCTGGAAATACAATCTTAATGAAGGTACTGCCAATCCACAGTCAGTTTTTTGCTGCTTGCCGTATACCGAGGTGGATTTGTGCATTCTTGCCCTTCCATGTACATTTTGCAATAGCCTTGTCTAGTTCCCTGAGCATTTTGGGTGAGGGGCTGACCGACAGCATCATGGTGATGTATACCAGTTTGGGTAGGGAGTTCATCTTTAGGGCGTTAATCCTGCCCATTAAGGAGAGGGCAAGGATATTCCACCTTTCCAGATCTGCTCTGATCTTTTCTAGGACCTGCGGATAGTTTAAATCTCAGAGCTTGTCTAGGGTTGCGCTAATGTTAATTCCCAGGTATCTGAGATGATGCGTTTGGAGTGTGAATGGGGCTCCTCCTCCGGGGTCTCAGGGGAGATCTCGTCTTAAAGGCATCACCTCTGATTTGCTCCAGTTTATCTTGTAGCCCGCCATTGGGCCAACTTCTTGCAGCAGGGTCTGTATGTGTGGTAGGGATGTAGAGCAGTTACTTATATATAAGAGCAGATCGTCCGCGTACAAGGAGATGCTGTGCTGTTCTGTGCCTTGGAATATGCCTGTCCAGCCGTGAGCATTACGCAGTTTAATAGCTATTTGTTCAATAGAAAGTGCATATAGGAGGGGCGAAAATGGGCAACCCTGGCGTGTTCCCGATTGGAGGCATACTGATGCAGTGGGACCGGTATAAAGTAATTTGATCAGACTTAGGTGGTGTGGGTTGAAGCCATATCTGCACAAGGCAGGGAACATGAACTCTCACTGCACCAAATGCTTTTTCCGCATCTACAGCCAGTATCATGTCCTCAGGGTCTCTGTCTCCGGCTAATATATGTAATAATCTGCATATGTTGTCGCTGGAGTGTTTATTGCAGATAAATCCTGTTTGGTCTTTATGGATCAGATATGGTAGAATCCGTTCTATCCGCTGTGCTAGGCATTTTGCCATTAACTTAGCGCCTGTGGTAATCAGCGAAATTGGACGATATGAGCTGCAGATCTCTGGGTCGCAACCTCCTTTGTGGAAGACTTACATATTCGCTGACCGCATTGATGATGGTAATTGTCCACAGTCTTGCCTCATCGAATATCGCTTCTAGTTTGGGTAGAATCCCTTCGCTCATAGATTCATAAAGATCGATGGGGATCGCCCGTCCAGTCCAGACACCTTCCCTGGGGATAACAAGGAGATTGCTCGCATTATTTCTAAAGCTGTGATGGGGTGTCTAGTTCATCCACCAAGCACGGGGGGGGGGTATCTGGGGCAGTGTCACCGGGTCGAGAAACGTTGACATGTTTTGGGTGGAGCAAGAGTCAGATGCTGTATACAGCTCTCAACAGTATTCCGCGAACCAGGTATTTATACTGTAGTCTCCGACCAACATTTGGCCATTAGCATCTTTAATAGAAATTATCATTTGTGCAGCCTGTCTCGGAGTGCTAGTGCCATCATGTGCAATGGCCTGTCACCCTGTAGATAATACGCCTGTGAGCAGCTCGTAAAATTATTCTGTGCCTTTGCAGCAGATAGTTACTTAATCTACGCTCTCAGTTTCATGAGCTTGGGTTGGAGTTATTTACCTCGTGTCTGTTTATGTCTAGGTTCTGTTTTCCGGAGCTCGTCCATCAGTTGGGTTTCAGCCTCTCCCCAGGTCTTTAATTTGTGCAAACATCGGGATATTCATTGGACCCTGAGATATGCTTTGAACGCTTCACAGCACATACAGCACATACATGGTGAGTATCCGGGGAGATGCCAGGTCGGGAGTCTACGTATTGCATTCGGAAGTATTATGCACAGTCTTACGGGGGCATGGTCCGGGTGAGTGGTTGGAAGAATCGTACAGTCCATGGCGATATGAAGAATGAATGTTGGCAGGGATCATCCAGTGGTCAAATCGAGAGTAGCTGTGGTGTCCGTTGGAGTAGAATGTATAGTCACGGTGCAGAGATCAGCCGAACATCAGCGCTACAGAATAAATTTAATACGGGATAAGAAATGCATTGAGACATAGGTTTTCTATTCCTTTCAGATTGAGAAGGGTATACGCTAATGAAGTACATCTTGACACAGAGAGTCATCTTTTATTTATACTTTCATCAACAAACAAGTAGGCATTTCCAACTACTAATTAAATGTTTTTCTTACATTTTGCTTTAAACTAATTGAAATGGAGATAATATCAAAATGTGGAAGTAGAGATAAACAGACCACATAGGTTGGTAGAAAGGATTACATTGATTTTATATTTCCCTGAATCAATACTAAAACTAGTCTAGTGATGGACTCTTTTTCATTTTCTTGATAGCCCACAAAACAGTACCAGTTTCACCTGAAGAAGGGGCGCTTAGCCCGAAATGCATAGTTTGGTGTTGAGTGTGTCCACTGAACCTGAACAAAACAGAGTTTTGCTGGTGTGGTGTAACAGCACATCGACACAAAACTGACTGTATTATGCCTAATGTACACAATACAAATTTGTGGAAAGTATATAAATGTATTCTTGAACTAAACTCGTCTGTGAACTACAACAAAGGAGAGCATTAAGAACCCTGTTTTTGAGTTATAACAGATGTATACTTTTGTTTTGTTTTAAACAATTGTGATTAATGAATAAACAACATATATGTTTGTGACTAAATGAAGAGGTTATTGTGATACCTTGACGGGAGTGACCGGGTATGTTCATGAGTGGCTCTAATGGATTAAGTGTATACGTCTGTCGGTCTGAAGGACACCTGGCCTAGTAGGATCGTTGTCTGTCCTCCCTTGCCTCTTCGCATCTTGAAAAACACTTGTGTATCGGCGTTTTATAAATACCATATCATATCACATCATATAGTTATAGTTCTCTTTTTAGCAACAGTTAAGCCCAGAGCACCTGAACACATCATTTAGAAACTTATTTGTATTCCATTACTTATTCGAACAGATTTGAGATATTTAGTATTGCACCCAGATATTGTGTAAGTGTCGCCATATGTCTCTCAGTCGTAGATCAATCATTATTGCTTGAAGGGCTATTCGCTTTCTTAAGATGGGGGGGTTACCAGGAGCAGCTCTCCGGCGATCTTTGACGGGTCTAAGGCAACGTTTAAATATCTGCCCACAATGGTTATATTCCCCAAAAGCTGGGCGCATGTTGTAAATATACAGGTAAAGTAGGGCGGAGTATCGTTTGTGGAGGCATATATGTTCAGTAGTGTGATGGGGCGTTGATGTACCCGACCCTGGATCAGGACAAATTTTCCTTCTCCATCGTTACGAATGTTTTGTACCTGGAACGGAACCCGTTTGTGGATCAGGATGGATAACCCCCTTTTGACTTGGTTTGGTATGGTGAGTGTGCAGCATTCTCACCCATACCCATTCTAGTTTTTCAGATTCAATTTAGTTCAGGTGGGTTTCTTGTTGGACTATATTATCTCCTTTGTGATCCCTCGTGTGGTTCAGCATTTGTCTACGCTTGATTGGGTGTCCCAATCCCTTTATGTTGTGTTATCAATGTTAGCTGAGCCATTGCATGTTAATGTGGGTAGTCTTGTCGCCGGGCCATGTAATGTACACCCAGATTTGCAGTGTTATTTAGTTTGCAGCGGTCGAGCACGTCGCTAGAGATAATCCCTGGCCTTTCATTGGAATAAAGGCTTAAACATAAACATAACCATAAACAGTAAAAGTAACTTAGGTTGAAACGTTGGGAATGCACCTTCCCAATACTAGGGCAATGATCCCATATGTGGGTGTTGCGGGTGCTGACCAAGGGGTTGCAGCCCTTCCCCACATATTGTGGCAGTTCCATAAGCAGGACTCGCCTGCCAGGGCATTTGATGGCCACAGGTGATGAACATTGCAGTGTTGTGATACCCTTCTTTTGTCGTTGACAAGAGCGTCTGGTGTGCAGTCTCAGTCTTTCATTTGAGCATACGTGATGCTCATCTTGTAATAATCGTCACCTTGCTTGCTTTCCGCAGGTTCTTAGCAATGGAGTGTTCACTGGTTCTCTCCCTTGCCCCTCTCTCCTATGAGCATAAGGCTGCCGTTGAGGTAAAGGTTTATGGATTATTTACGTAACCTTTCAGTTGGGATAGAATGTTTCCATTTTCATCCCATTTTTTTTATCTCTGTTCGTGGTCCAGGGCTCGGGCCATCTGCCGGCCTTTTACCACTTCCCCCTTGATTGCTGCCGGCCGGGGTGTGTGTGTGGAGGGGTGGTCCTGTCTTATGGCTGGCCGTTCAAAGACAGTTGTGACTAGATTTTACTGTTGTAGAAAGCACAAAGTCTCTGGCCCGAAATAGGAGTGCCGTTGTTTGCCTCGAATGCACCATCTTGCCGGGAACTTGAGGTAATGCCTGTGTTCAGAGGTCTTCCGTGCAACAAAGATTGGGCTAAAGCCCTTTCGCCATATGGACACCTCAATTGAGCAGTCATTAAAAATTCTGATGTTAGCTTCTCCAATGCTTAACGGGGCTGCGGCTCTGTAGGCTTTCAGGAGGGCCATCTTGTGTTGAAAGTTCAGAAGCCGCATTGTAATTATGTGGGCGATCCCCAGGGGCAGGTTGGGGATAGGGACTCTATGAACTCTCTCGATCACAAAGTCTTGCGTGTTGTCCATGTGCAGCGTGTCACAGAAAAGTTCAATATAAAGGATTCCAGGTCTGGACATTCCAAGACGAAGGTTGTTCCGGCGGGATCTGTTTTCCAAATCCTTGATTCTTTCCCCTAGCCTCTGTACTTCTCTTATGACTCCATCCAGGTCTGTCAATTGTCCTTGACCACACTGTTGTATTGTCAATTTTCTCTGCTTGTGCAGTTAGGCAGCTCTGGACGTCCTGGAGTTCTCTCTTAATGGTCACATTCATCGCCTGGGTTCTCTGGCCTATAATTCTCATTTCTGCCAAGATGGTCTGAAGTTGTGTCTGTACATCCATCTCTGGTTTATTCCTATTGGAGCGTTGTGGCAGAATACTAGCACTGGATGTGTTCTCTAGGCCTTGGGATCAGTCACTTTGTAGCATGCCCCCACTGGTGATACTGAGTAGTGGATAGCCTACTTTGATTGGGGGACCCAGTTAGGTCATATGTATGTTCAGGGCTAGCCCGCTGTGCTCTGTCGCATATTGTGTGCTTTACTGGCCCACAGTCTGATAGCGGTCATAAAAGGATGGCGGTCCGCCCAGGGGGTCCCGTCCCTTCCTATAGCTGTCTTAGGGTACCTGTTTGGGATATGCAGCGTCCACTCACCTGGGTTGTTTAACTTGATGGCATATATGCCACTGAAAACTGGTCATGCGCATGTGCACTCCGCCCATGCTGGAGGAGTGGTGCAGAGCGCGAGGGCAGGCCCCACGGGGTCTTGTTGAATGGCAGACTGGGTCTGCCTTACTTGCTCAGTCTGCATGCCCCCTCAGCGCATGTGTACTCATTGTTTCCTCTCCCAGTTGATGCAGGTTTCAAAAAGGAAGGTGCAATACGATTATCGGCGTGCATCAGTGGGATATAGTGGGACTCTTTTGTGCCCATCAGACATGTCCTCAACAAAGTCTGTCGACATCAAATACCTGTGTTTTCAAGACAAATTTAGCAGTTGCTCTTTATAGAATTGATGTATATGGAACTTGGTCCTCGGTAGGCCAATTAGTGACTGGGCTCCTACATTTTCTGCCAGATCCAAAGGCTAACTCCCTGGTTCCTGAAGACCTTCCTCGTCTAGGTGGGCCTCCTGTCTTGTTCTGCTCCATCATCTTTCTTTTCTTGGTCTTCTACATCACTGGGTGGATAAAATTCAATTTTGGTCCTTTAAATGGAGTTGCTTCTGTATTGGGAGAGGGTAGACTGCGCTTCCTCTGCCCTTCCTCTCTTTCTTCCAAAAAAACAAATTTCAATCGTGGTTGAGTGAAATGTGTTGCTATCCTAAACTAGCTTGGTCAACTAGGCAGGGACTCTCATAGTAGAGGTCACTGTCATCCAAAGATGATGTATTTAATGGAAGGGAGACCCTTTTCTACTAGGACTTAGAGCAAAGATATAACAGTGTTCCAATATTCTAATTTATATGCACCGATTTGCATATTATTCATATGGCCATGTGCTGCAATTAACGTCCACTTTCTTCTTAATAGACTCAGCAACATTCATTGTGATAGTAATGACTTAACACTTTCAGAATGGGTCCATTCATCACCCAACATTTTCACTTTTATTCAAAACAAGTTATTTTTTTTTTGAGAATTCATTTTCAATTCATGCTTTTTTGACCATGACGTACAACCAATTTTTAATCATGGTCAATCTCCTCTACAAATTCTACTGTTCTGTCTTTGCTGTGCAAGGCTTACCTAAAAATTCCACGACATATATGAACCTACACAGTTACGAAATGTCAAACACCAGACATTTAGTATTATCCTACGCATTCATTTGCTAGAATAACATTTAGTGTTACATCATTAATTGGGTGTCAACAAAATCAGTCAAGAGTAAAGTTAGTCTTTCATCCTAGACTCATATAAAAACACATATACAGGGTAAACTAAGCATGAACAAATTTCAACCATTCACATATAGGCAGTGCTCATGATTTCTACTGTTGCCTATACAGACTAAATGTATGCGTGACCTGTATGCTTTAGTGGGTATATATCTCTAGAGATTTCTTGTTCACCCTAAGAGTTTTTAAGTTATTCGCAAGGTGTCCTGTTCATGATAATTACTGAAACGGTCAATTGACTAGTCCTCGGTCGACATCACTAATAGTTAGCTGTGTTGTTCCTCTTGCTGTTCTCCTGAGGAGAAATATTTCTATAAAGGGTCGAGTCTAAGGACTAGACTTCTTCATCGTGGGTTGACACCTTTGGACGTGATTTCGGAGTGGAAGCAGAGGACTTGGTGTGTGTCTCAGGCTGGACATAGAAAATGAGCACTCCCATAAAGACAGGGATATTCTATCTGTGGTCTGAGCAGACGTGTGTGAAGTTGCTTGTATTTGGTGCTGTGTGCTCTGTGTTTCTACATCTTCTCTGTGTTTGCTGCCCCCCCTTAAACATCCCCTAACCTTCCTCCTCGTCCTTTCCTCTTTTCTCCCCTGATGAGGTCGATAGACAAATCTGATCTATGAAAGCCTCATCAAAACGGGTTCATCCCTGTTCCTCTAAAACCATCAAGGACCACGTCGATACCCTCGCTCCGGCCCTTGCCGATTTCTACAACAATTCCTTTGCCTCAGGATCCTAACCCCTCCCCTCTGAAGCACTCCTGGGTGCATCCTCTTTTCAAGAAACCCTCAGCTGATTCTTCTCGTCTGGCTAACTATCGGTCAATTTCCTTTACTCCTTTTCTGAGCAAACTCCTGGAAAAGCGTGCTATCTCTCAGTTTAACCTTCATTCCAATTCTGTTGGCTGTCTCCACGACCACCAGTATTGCTTCAGAGCTGCCAGAAGCACGGAAACTCCTCTCCTGAACATCACTGAGGATCTGCTCTTCAACCTTGACTCTAACATTCCCTCTTTCCTCATCCTACTCGATCTCTCTTCAGCCTTCGACACGGTCAACCATACCACTCTGCTCAACCATCTCCGTGATAACCTGGGTATCACCGATCAGGCTCAGGCCTGACTGACCTCTTTCCTCTCTGATGGACCCTCCCAGGTCCAACTTGGGCTCCCTTATCATCTATCTCCCTCTCCACCTGTGGTGTTACCCAGGGGTCTAACATCTCGCCCTAGCCAACCAATACCTGGCAATTCTTGCCCACTGCATTGCCATTTTCTGCTCCAATTTCCAGTGTTATGCTGACAACACAACTCATTGTCAGGCTGCCCACGGCCGCCTCCTCTCCTTCTCTCATCTCCAATTGCCTACCTGCAATTCAAGATTGGTGTGCCGCCAACGATATTTGTCTGAATGCCAGCAAGACGAAGATCCTCCTCATCGGCACACCTTCACCCTCCTTTCCCCTCACTCCCCAAGCCCTCTTCCTACCCTCACCTGTGAGGCTAAGAACCTCAGGGTATCTTTGACTCCACACTTTCCTTCCCCGCCCACATCTCTGATGTCTCTAAAAAGTCAAATGTCCTACTGCACCTCCTCAGAGGTACTCTGCCTTTCCTCGCCTTCCCCGAGAAGCTCACTGTCTCCCAAGCCCCGGTTCTCTCTAGGTTGGACTATTGTAACAGCCTCTTTCTAAATCTACCCGCCTCTTCTACTCTCCGCCCTCTGCAACTAATCCAGAACTGGACTGCGAGACATGTCCTTGGCCTCTGTCCCCACAGGCCATCTGCACCCCCTCCAGTCCCCCCGTGATGTTCCCTTGTGCCCCCACCATTCTCGCACACAGGTGTTGCCTGTTTTGCTTGATTCTTCTACCCTTCTCCCCCCTCACAAACCTACTTCTGCAGGAGTCTGTCCTGATAAATTCTGGTTTCACCATCACCGTCTTGTGACCAATGCTGGATTTGACTTTTATGGATTTCATTCATTCACGGTGTGTCACCCTCTCTGAACTCTCATGCTGGACTTCCTTTGCATCTTGTACTCAAGTTGACCCTGAATCATGCTGTTCCCATCTTCATCTTGTATCCTGGCTTGAAACGTTATGTGTTACTACTGACTTCTGCAATTGTATTCACTCTCCACTTGCTTCTCCATTCTTTCGACTGCTATCTCTGTTCTCTCCTCCTTTCCCTTCTCCCTTTTCCTATCTCCTCCCCTTATTTTCTTCTATGCACTTACTCTATCAGAATTGTCCCTGGACCTAGTATGAGAGCAACCTCTTCTGTCTCCTCCCCCTCCCCTTACTGTTTTTTTCCTCCCCACTCCCCTCCAGCACTATCTGAAATGTCGTCAGGCCTAGTATGATAGTCGCTTGTTTTGTTCCTACCCTACCTTTCTGCACCCCTCTCCCTCACTTCTTGTTTTTCTTCGGCTCTACCAGAAATGTCATCAGGCCTAGTACGGTAGTCGCCTGTCTGCTTCCATTCCCTTCCCACTCTCCCCCTCCCTTTCTTATCTATGTTTTAGCTCTTGCACTATCTGAAATGTCGTCAGGCCAAGTATGATAGTTAATTTCACATCCGTACTGTTCATGGCCTGTAAGAATGTCATTGTTTTTTCCCTTGTTCCCTCCCTTGCCTTGAAACGCTTTGAAACACATTGTGTATAGGCGCTATATAAATAAACTATCATATCATATCAAGCCCTGGGATCGTATCTCTCCAGCTCTGAAATCTTGCCTTTGGCTCCCAGTGGATGCAAGGATTAAATTCAAAACCCTCTGCATCATCCACAAGGCCTGGGTCCAAAATACCTTCAGCTGTCCCTCCGCAAATACCTCCCTTGTCGAGCTCTTCGCTCCTCTACCTCCAACTGCCTCAGGGTCAGCCCTTTTTCAAAGAAATTAGCTGGTGGGGTAGATCTCGGTCTTTGGCTGAGGCCTCCCTCTGCAACAGCCTCCTTGACACTCTGAAACTTGAGGAGAACCATCTCCGGGTTCCGGAAGCACTTCAAGACCTTCCTCCTGGCTTCTGCCTTCGCCCCCCCCCTCTCCCCAGCGGATATGTTCACTCTTGTCACTGTGCACCTGGCCTACCCTTTTTGTTTTTTTTTGTTTTTGTACAGTTTATTCAAACCTTTAAAAAATACAAAGAACTATATTCCATCTCATGAATTCCCATCATGTCAAATTAAAAATTAAGGTCGATTTGTCAAATTTGGTAGTTTAATCTAATGTCCTTTTCTTTATCATTAAGCCACCTAGGTGGTTCCCTTCATCAGATTTGCTTAGTCACACCCATCAGTGGGGTTTGTGAGTAAAGCTCTCAAGTCACTGAGCAAGTTGGTCAGAGCATAAGTGAGTTTTTATCATGTCCGCTGAACATCATCCTCCACCAGTCTTCACTGCTCAAGGATGGATGAAGTTCAATGTTTGAGGCAAATTGTTTAGAACTCAACCCTTGAAGAGCACTGCAGTACAGCACAAGATGTTTCAAAGTTTCCACTTCTTCCGTGCAAAATCTGCAAATTAGATCCCTGTTAAGACCTTGTGCCCACAGGCTTAGTCTTTCCTTTGTTTTGAAAATGTTTAATCGGAAATTCAAAAATAAGGATCTACGACGAGAGTCAGGAAAGACTTCCATAGGTTTTAAGCGTTCGTTAAAGGCTCTCGCCTCACATGGCACATTCTTCATTAGCCTTTTCTTGGCTCTGAGATCTTGTGTTGAGATCCAATCACTTCTCCATAATTTGTTTTTTGCTTTGTTCGGATTGCAATGTAAGGTTGAGATCTTGATTTCTAATTCTATGAGCAAAGCTTCAGTTATGCCCATAAAGTTGTGACGTGTCCCAGTTTGTCATCTCCAAGATTATGTAGTATCTTAAATTAAGGGACAACCAACTCCATAGATGTTTTTGCGGTAGAGTGCCAACATGTTCCAGCAAACTCTAGCATGAATAGATATAAACCCCAACTCGTATCGAATACATAAAGTTGGAGTGCCTTTCGGAAAGCTGAAGCACCTTAGTCCATAAGATGTTTTCAAGTGTCCCAAACGTTGCAAGGACATCCCAAGGTGCATTCTGCACCGAATATCAATGCCGGAACTGCTTTCAAGTTATAGAAATTGATCACAGGTTTTAATTAAAATTTTCCTTATTTCTTGTTAAGAATTGATGCCTGACATGCCAGTTGACAGCATTTTGTTTTCGCAATTTCAACCCAAGGACTGTCATCAATGTTGGAGATAATCGTCATTTGCTAAATATCTGGTGTTGGTCACGATATTTAGACTTTCAGTCCCTAGATTCCATATGAACATTTTCCTATTTATCCTGTCAGAGTTTGTAAGATTTTGCAACACTAGTAACTCACACTTATATTTATTAAAGTGCAGGCCATTGTTCTTTGCATAAGTTTCTATGGCATCCAGTTTTTGCTGAAGTCCGATGGGTGTAAAATCAAGTAAGATCAGATCATCAGCGTATAGAAGCCAGCTCACGTGACTTCTATTGATCTTAGGTGGAAAAGACGATACTCCCTCAATTGTATGACCAATGTCAGAAATGAACAAGTTGAATATAATCGACGCTAGCGAGCAACCTTATTTTACACCGCAAAAGGTGTTAATTGCGGCTGAGAGTGTGCCTTCCAGGTCTAATCGGATTTTTATATTAGTGCTAGTGTGAAGTTCTTTTATTGCTGCCAGAAGACTGTCAGGACAATTCCACTGTTTCAGTTTGGACCACAACATTTCTCTGTTGATGCTGTCAAAGGCATGAGAAAAATCTATGAAGGCCAGCAAAACTTTGTTTCTCGATCTTATTGCCTCCATCTTAAGTAGATTAGTTATCAACAAATTCAGGCTGCATCCAACGCCATTCACAAAACCAGATTGTTTAAGGTCAATATGTTTTTGAAATTGTGATCCATTTAAGAGGATGTTGTTGTTGTTGTATCGTGGAATAGACTTTCCCAAGAACGTCTAATAGTGCTATTGGCCCATTATCCTTCAGATTGCTCTGATTTCCTTTTTTAAATATAGGCACGATGATTGCACTTTTCCAAGACAGGGGTACGGTGCAACTGCTGTTAATTCTATGAAAGAGTTCTTCACATAGCATTGCCCACTTTTCAGGATTCTTTTTTAATGTGTGATTGGTTAACCCATCAGGCCCCGGTGCCCTGGAAGAGCTAGCTTTTTTTATGATTTCAAGGATATCCATCCTCGTCAAACTCTACATTCCAGGAGCTTAGGGTGGGTAAATCTGGCTCGTTAGTGCTGCCATTTTTGCTGTATATATCAGTATAGAATTTGATCCAGTCTGCTTCATTGACAGAGTTGGTCTGCAGGGCTGTTTGGGAAGCGCTCTCCGTGTTAATTATTTTCCAGAATTCTTGAAAGTTTTTGTCTTTCAGTTTGTGTAACATAAGTTCAGAGTCCTTCTGGAGCATCAGAGCTTTTTGCGCTTTAACCCAATTCTTATATTTTTGTCTTGCGACTCTTTTGAACTCTGTTAACTCACTTTTTTTTGTGCTCTGATAGTTCCTAACGCATGTCTTTTTCACTTCAAGACATCCAGATCAAAGATGTGTCTTGGTGTAAATTCATAATTTTTTAGACTTTGGCTTTTTTCTGTGTATTGGATTAGTAGTTGATCATATTCAACTCCATTCAGTTCCTCACAAAACTTTCTTGCGATTGATTTTACGGCTTTGTCATCCAGGCGGAGCCTGACTCTCTTAGAGTCAAAACGACAATTCCACCGACCACCCTTATGTTCTTTGTCCATTTTCAAAGTTATTTTTAGCATGTTATGGTCACTATAAAATCCCACATGAACATGCATATGAGTTACTTGCACGTGTAAACTATCCGAGACAAGGAAATAGTCAAGGACTGAGCTTGCTCTTGTGCTGCTCCAGGTATAATTGGACGGTACATCTCCTTTCATGTTCCCAACATATTTAATTTTCGCAAGCTCATTTCGAGGCACCATCTGGATGCTATATTAGAAGATTTGTTTTGACTTAAGTTGATACAATTAATATTTAAGTCTCCACGGATTATAATGTTCGACTTGGTGTAAGCTTCGAGTATCTCATCAACTAATGCCGAGATCTGATCAATGAATGTCAAGAGTTCCTGCTAACACGTGGTGCCAGTATATGTTAATGACATGAATTAGACCTTGTTTTGGGGTGCTGATCAATGAAACCTGTATATATGATGAAATATTCCAGGTTTTTGTAAATCGTAATCCAGAACTTTTTCTAATAAGAGTCAACAAACCGGCCATGGGATGTCCTTTTGTGTTTCCTATGGCAGGATTGAAGGCGACTTCAAATTCAACAGACAAAGGACAGTCCATGAGCCAAGATTCTTGAATACACATTAAGTCAATATCAATTGTTCTGGAATAAATGTGCAAACCCTCTGGTATTCCAGGAGCCAGCCACAATGATTTTCTTGTCCGATTCCATCTGGCATTATGTGTTGTTTTTTTCTGGGTTTGCATAGAAAGAGCTTCTGCACAGGGTTCACCAATTTCATCTGGTTTTCACATGAGAAGGTTATTTTAATTCATTATTTGACCACCTCTTTTTCCAAGGGATTGTCTTCACAACAACTATTTGTTTCAGACAATTCTGCACTTGTTTTTTTGCTTGCAGATCTTCTGGTTGCCTTCCTTGTCCTTACAACTTGCCAGTTGTTCCACTTGTTCCACATAGTTCTTCACAGTTTGTTTGCATGTGGTTGTATGTTTAGGGGACTCTCCCAACCATTTAGTATCGAGATTGTCTGAAATTTTGAATAGGTCAAAGCTAACCGACATAAGTGTAGGGGCTGCATCCAGCAAAATGTCAAAGATGATTTTTGAATTCAGATGTAAAATCACCTTATCGTTTTGCAGTTCGTCCACAAACTCGACAATTTTCAGGTCATTGGATTCAATATTTCGTAGGCTAGGCACATAATGAAGACACAATACACTGTTGCAATTCAAAATAAAGTTGGCACTACTGACTATGCGTTCCAAGCCAATTTTGAATGGTGCTTGTGGTTTATCGTCAGACTTTCTGATTATTTAGTGATTTTTTTTGTCCATATCCTTGAGCGTCTTGTCTCCTGTCATGAGGTTTTTCACAAGAAATGTTCCCACCAATTTGAGGTTCTATCGCAAATTCAGACACTTTGATGAGGTTATGGTTTCCTGTTGCCTCATTAATATAAAGAGGTTTTGTTTGTGATCACGGTACATGAATCAGTCGCTAACTTTTCCCACCTCTTTCTCATTGGGATAAAGGGCGTGATAGAAGGCCTTCAGATCCTATTTGAGCCACTGATTGAATGAAAGTACATATTCTCCCTGATGGCGCCAATGTAGTCTCTTTATTTTCAGCGGGTATTTGCTCCCTTTGAAGTTGTGTATTAATGTTTGTTGTTGAGACTAAAAGGGGACCTAAAATCACTTGTTTATCAAGATTATTTTTGATGGCAAGATCTTCTTGAATGTTCTTAGCATCAGATGCAGTTTGCAGATGTCAGACAATAACGCCACTTGAGTCCCTAGTACATCATTTTCGTAAGTAGATAGGTCCATCAAGTCAATTGAGGCCTCATTAATGATGACCATCTCTTGTGTGTTTTTTGTTTTCAGATTTTCATGTTCATTAGGTTGTCTGAAGTCATTAGGTTGTCTGGTATCCTTTACAACGTTGTCATTGGTATTGACAGTAACATTTATCGTCTTAATGTTGTGCAAAAATTTAGTTGATGAATGTGTTGTACGTTTTTTATGCGTTCTGATTTTTTGTCTTCTTTATCTCCATGTTTTTACCAACCTTTGACTTGGTTTTCACCATGTCTTTTTTAAAGAATGAAAATAGCTCAGCAGTCTTCTTTGTTTTCGTTGCATTCGGAGTTGCTTTCAACAGGTTGAATACTCATACCTTTGGCCATGCTTGCTATGATACGCTCACAATTTTCGTTTATGTTGGTGTCTTCAACCATTTCAGTACTGATACCCCCCCAGATTAGATGTAGTTGGTAATTGGGGGTCCTAAATAGCTGGGTTAGATTTTCCCAGAATGCTTTTTATTGCAATGGAGAACAACGACTGCATGGTTAGCTCGAGTGTCTTCTATTACAGCGACTGTGTCTTCATCATTTACAGTCTTAAAACCTTGTGACTTTTGTTCAGATTCACTCAAATATACTTGTATTGAAGAAGTTAGGTCTACAATTTTTGTTACCATAAAACTTCCATGGGTTGCAGTTGATGGGTGAACGGTGGTATGTTCATCTATCTGCAGTGCAGCTGTATTTGAACACTGTGCTACTTGCTCCATATCAATTTGTCTGTCAATAGGAGAATCTGCTATTTCACAGTCATCCATTTTTTTTAAACAATATTTTTATTGATTTTACAACAAGAAACATTCAAACTGTGTCCCACTAAACCTGCCCCCCATCCCCCCACCCCCACCGGGAAAGTTCTTATCGCTGCTCTGCTCTCCGAGAGTCTCTAGTTCAATTTAACTAAACATGTCCAGTATCTTAATTTTGTGTGGGCACCACTGCTCCATATAGTCACTTTGCAGGTATTCCAAAGTCACTGCCCACTCCTCCCTGAATTTCTGATGGTTCCCTTGAAGATTGTAAGTAATATGTTCCATCGTTATGTGGGACCATACTCTTCTTATCCAGTCTAATGCCATTGGTGGGTGTTTCTGCTTCCATTTTTGGGCTATTTCCAGGCAAACTCTGATTAGTAGGCCCATAAAGTTTCTTTTCTGGGATTTGGTGAGAGTTCTAACTTTCGGGTCCCAAATCCCACATAGCCACACCTCCTCCCCTGGATCCCCCATGTCTGGGAACATTAACTTTATGTGCTCCTTAACGTCACTCCAATATTGTTGTAGGATAGGGCAGTCCCACCAAATATGCCGCAAGTTGCCTTCTGCCCCACAGTCCCTCCAACATGCATTGGAAACTCCCCTGTACATGGTGTGTAGTCTTTCTGGCGTGTAGTGCCATTGGAGGAGAATTTTCATCCACATTTCTTTTGAGTGTATTGCTTTCGTTAGCTTGGGTATCAGCTCCCATGTGTATTCCCACAACTCCCTTGGTATCTTTTTTCTCAAAGTGTTTTCCCACCTCTTAATGTATGGCCATTGTACTTCCTCCCCAAGAGAATTTATAAATCTATATATGTTTGAGACCAGCTTCCTAGAGCCATCGTTTGTCATAATGTATTTTTCGAATGGGGTTAATTCTCTCGCGGCAGCTTCTCTTATTTTGGGTGAGTCTAACCAGTGGTATAGTTGGTCGTAACTGTATTTGTCTGAGGCGTTGAGGTTCAATAGAGAGGTACAGTCTTCAAATGATCTTATGTGTCCTTCCTGGAACATATCCCCCACCATTTTGCAACCTGCGTCCTCCCATTTTTGGTATGCATTCCTCTCAAGGCCTGGGGGGAATTCGGGATTTTTGAATAGGGGCATGAATGGTGCTGGGTTTTTTGTTAGTGTGCCCATCTTAGTGGCTCTGTCCCAAATTTCTAGAGCCGTCTGCATAATTACACTTATATGTGTATTGGGGTGCCTATGTTTCCTCCCCACCCATAGCAGGTGTCTCGTGGGTGTGGTTGCTACTGCCCTATCTTGGGCTGCCCAAAGCCTCTGGCAGTTTTCCGGTATCCATTCTTTCAATATCCAGAGTTGGGCTGCCTCACAATATTTTTTAAAGTGCGGTAGTGCCCATCTTTTCTAGCCGCTGTGAGAACTGTGTTGGATGCTCTCGGTGTTTTCCCCTGCCATATGTATTCCGTGACCGCTTTCGTTAGGGATTTGAAGAATTTCGGGGTGGGCCTAATTGGTAGGGCTTGAAACAGGTACGTAAGTTTGGGAAGGATGGTCATCTTGATCACTGTCATCCGCCCCCACCATGTTATTGCTAATGGGTTCCTCTTCTCGAGGTCCCTTTTTATTTGTCTTAATATCGAGGGGTAGTTTCGGGCGTATAGATGTTGTATTTTGTGTGTCAGGGTAATTCCCAGGTATTTGACCCCCTGCTGTGCAACCTTTAGTTGGAGATCCTCTGCAGTTGATTGAATCTGCTCAGAGTCTCCAGCCAGTATCAGTGTTTCTGATTTCTGTCCGTTGATCTTGAGACCTGACAATGTGCCGAATGTTTCTATTTCCTGCATAAGAAGTGGGAGGGAGTTTTCTGGGTCCCCCAGCATCACAAGCATGTCATCTGCGTATGCGGCTATTTTATGTTCGGTTCCTCCCATGTCTATGCCCTTTATTTCCTTATCACTTCTAATCCGCGCTAGTAGGGGTTCCAAAAAAAGTGCGTATAGCAGGGGGTACAAGGGGCAGCCTTGTTTTGTCCCCCTCTCAATTTGAATTTTCTCAGAGAGAGCTCGATTCACTGCAACCCTGATGGAGGGTGATTTGTAGTTAGCTTTGATCATCTTGATGAAGGGCTCCCCCATCCCCATTTTCCTCAACGTATGAAAAAGGAACGACCACTCGACTCAGTCGAATGCCTTTTCCACGTCCAAGGCCAGTATTGTCACAGGGGTGTGTGTTATACCTATTTTTTCCACAATATGTAGGACCCTCCTAATATTGTCGTGCGTTTGTCTACCGGGGACGAAACCCGCCTGGTCCTGATGGACCAGGCGCGGGAGTATTTGCGTGAGTCTCGTGGCTAGAATTTTAGTATATAACTTCGCATCCAGGTTTATTAATGCTATTGGACGATATGATGTTGGGAGTTCTGGGTCTTTTCCCTGTTTGTGTATCACCAGCATTTTTGCCTCATTCATCGATGGAGTGATATCGCCTTTGTCTTTGAATGAGTTAAAGAGTTCCGTTAGGACCGGGGCCAATATATCGCTATAGGTTTTATAAAATTGAGCGGCGTAGCCGTCTGGGCCTGTGGCCTTATTTCTGGGAAGGTCTTTAATTGCTTTGATGACCTCTTCTTGGGAAATTTCTTTGTCTAACGTCTGCCTCTCTACTTCCGTTAGTGACGGGAGCATCACCCCGTCTAAATATGTTCTTTGGGGGAGTCATCCGGATGGTCGGACGAGTATAGGTGCCGATAAAAGTGTTTGAATATGGCGCCAATTTCCGTCGTTTGTGTTTTCCTAATCCCTTTCTCGTCCTGCACTGCCTTTACTGTCCTATCCTGAATGTTCCCCCTCAACTGTCTGGCCAGGAGCTTGTCCGCTCTGTTGGCCTTTATGTAATACCAGTGTTTTAATCTTATTAAATGTCTTTCTGCTTTTTTTGTACGGATGGAATCTAGTTTGCTTTGTACGTGTCTCAGAGATCTTTGCAGCTTGATGGTTGGGTTCTTTATAATTTCAGCTTGGATTTTGTTAATGTTGGCCTCCAGCTCCCTTTCCCATTGGAGGTTAAGTCTCTCCCTCTGGGCTTTTTGTGCGATTATATGACCCCTCGTAACCGCCTTGAGGGCTTCCCATTGTATTTCTATCGGTATGTCTGGGAGGTTGTTATTATCAAGGTATTCGATGATTTGTTCTCGAATGGTGTTTCCTATTACCGGGTCTCGGAGTATCTCTTCTGGGAGCCGCCATTTCCACAAGCCTGGGCTTCGTGGGGTTAGCATTATTTCCATTGAGAGGGGGGCATGGTCAGAAAGTGAAATGGCGCCAATTTCTACCCTCCGTGTTTTTCCCAGAATGGATGGGGTGGCCCATAGGTAGTCTATCCTCGACATTGATTGGTGTACATGTGAATAATAGGTGAAGCCTTGTCGATCAGTGTTAATGTGCCTCCAGGTATCTGCAAGTGCTAGATTGGACATTTTCTGTTTCAGGGCTTTCGAGGGGGAGCATTGCCCCTGCTGTCTGGGGGCCGATCTGTCCAGATTGGGGTCCCACGCTATATTTAGGTCTCCTCCCAGCACTATTTCCTCTGTGGCGAAACGTTCTAGTTTTCCCAGTGTGTCCTTGAGGAACCCCTCCTGCCCTGTATTAGGTGCGTATAGAGCAGCGAGCGTTAGGGAGCACCCTTCAATTTTCGTGTTCACCAACAGATATCTCCCCTGTTTGTCTGCCTCTGTTTGGAGGATCTGTACCTTTAAGGAGTCTTTGAAGGCTATTAAGACCCCTGCCTTTTGTCTTGTGTGTTTGCCTGTAGTATCTGATTATACCCTTTCAATCGGACCTTTGTCCTGTCTTGTGTTTTAATATGCGTTTCTTGGAGCATGATAATGTCATATCTATCCTGTTTCAGGAAGTGCTCCACTTTTTTCCGTTTGACTGGAGAGTTAAGGCCTCGAATATTATAAGCTAGGATTTTAGTACCCATCCCAATCCTGGATGTTGGTCCCTGAGTGTGTGTCTCGGAGCCATCCTAGAGTGAAGCACTGTGTCCCGGTGTTCCCCCCCCACCACGATGAGGCAACCCCCAACTTGCCCTGATCCACCCCCCCCAAAACGGCCCTGAGACGGGCTCTGGTTCCTAAGGTCGCTCTGGCATTGCGCCGTGCGCGCCATGCCCGACTGTTCTCAGGGATAACTTGCAGGGTGTTCTAAAACCCTTTGGATTCCAAGTGACGTTCCAAGGGCCCTCCTCCCCCCTCTCCGCACCTTGTTCATAATTCTGGAAAACTCTCTTCCTGTTTCTTTATCGTAGTTGAGTTGGGTCACTCGTTCTCTCCGGTGTGAGTTTGATAGTCTCTTCTGATGCCTTTGTTGTGGTTACCTATCTGTTGGCGGGGGGGCCTTTCCCCTTTCTTCCGGTATTTTTCCAGTGGGATTCCGCTCTATTCCGGTTCTGGTTATCTCTCGTCCTTCTCTGAGGTTCCTCCTCTTGGTCGTGGATGCCCAGTATTTGTCTCCCCTCTTCGCAGGTAGTTATCCTCCTTTGTTTGTCGTCCCACGTGAAAAGGAGCCCAAAGGGGAATGTCCATTTATATCTTATTTGCCTTGACA
Organism: Ambystoma mexicanum; assembly: GCF_040938575.1. Lineage (NCBI taxonomy): Eukaryota > Metazoa > Chordata > Amphibia > Caudata > Ambystomatidae > Ambystoma > Ambystoma mexicanum. Next base: position 779,142,223 of record NC_090939.1, on the reverse strand, counting down.
TTAGGTATTTTACAACAGGGCCCATGTCTCTGCGCTTTTGTAATGTGATCTGTGCCAGGTCCTGATGCAGCTGGACCTCCTCCCCGTTCATTCTAATGAAGTCCATTGACCTGGCTTTCCTCAGGATCTGTTCTTTTTGGGGATAAAAAGAGAGGGCTACCAAGACATTTCTGGGCCTTACGCCAGGTTCCCCCGCTCTTTTTGGGCCCACCCGGTGTACTCTGTCTATGGATACTTCTTCCTCTTCCTTTGCGCCCAGGATCTCCTTAAAGACCTGTTGGGCGGCATTTTTCAGGTATCTGTCCTGACTCCACCATATTTTTGATTCTTGACCTTTGTGAACGATTTTCAAGGTCCTCGCACTGAATTTCAAGATTGTGAGTCCTTCTCAGCTGTTGTTCCTGGAGCTCTGCGTATTGTTGCGTCTCTTCATCAAGATTTTGGGTGATTTTCTCCAGGGTGTCCGTCCTCTTCCCCAAGCTCTTAATCTCCGAACCTAATTCTTGTAGGGCCTTCTTCATTTCATTTTTCATGGATTCAAATTGCGTCTCCGTTTTAGCCATGAACTGTGTTTGAAATTCTCCAAACCACATTTTCATGTCCTCTTTAGATGCCATTTCAGGGTCTGCTGTTCCTGTGGTTGCTTTCGAGGGGTGTCCTTCTTGGGTTTTTTTCCTTGTGGAGCTAGAGTGAGTAGTCTGTTCCGACCCCCACAGTTGTGGGAGGCTCTGAACCTGTTTCTTTTGGACGGTAGATTGCGCTGTCCTCCCCCTGGATTTTGACATATGTGCTGATGTGTATTTTCGAATTGTGGGCGCTTCGTTCAGTGACCTGCTCTCTTCAACTGAGGAGTGTTCTGGGACCGGGGTGGATGCGCGAGTTTCCCGGATTCCGGGTACAGGCCCCCCGCCACCCCTGGGCAACCCCGGGGCTGCCGCCTCTGTACCGTCGTTGATGGGATCTCCCCCAACTGTCTGCCACTGAGTCTTCTACCCCAGAATGGCGTACCTGTTATTTTGAGCATAGGTGGGCGATCTCCCACGCCCCGCCCGGCGATCCCTTCTGGTCTTTCCTCCTCACCGCCACCGGCTCCAGCGTCAACCCGCAGTTCCCGCCGGAGCCGCCCTTCGGTCCACAGTCCTCCGGCGGCTGTTATCGGGGGGCGGGGCTGCTTCTGCTTCTCTTCCCCTAGCGGTTCCTGTCCTCTCTGCCTCCCTCTGTCTGCCCGAGGCCGCGTAGGGGGTGGGGGTGGGAGGGAGTCGCGGGTCCGTTCTCCGGGGCCCTCGGGCACTCCCGACTGCGATACTCTCCTCGGTGGTCTTCTCTGGCGCGCGTGAGAGCTTCACGGCCCTCCCGGCAGTCCACCTCCCGTATAACTCCGGCTCTAGGCGATGTTGTGAGAGTTTTCCGCTATGTTGATGGGCTCTTTGGCGGTGCGGCCTGGATGGGGGACGGAGCGACGCTCAGGCACGTCCTCCCTCCATCGCCGCCATCTTGGAATCCCAGAGTCATCCATTTTTGAGGTACATGTGGAGACACTTCTATGAGGCACCATATCTTGAGCGCACACTGGGAACAATCTGCTGGTAATCTGCCTTGATATTGGCATTTTTATATGAGTTACATCCCATTGGACCTTTTAGCTTCAGTAGGAGTAAAGCTTCCTTTGCTACTTCTGCAAAGAGTTTTCTATCCATTGTGCCGCATTTCTTTTGTTCAGTTAGCAGACTCAACGATCCTTCAATTCTTTTGTTCAAGTCATGATAAGTATACTTGAACAAGTTGTTGTCACTTTCCAAATTTAAAAAACTTTCAAATTTATTAGGAGCAGTTAACGTTGTCATATCTTTCATGCTCTCATTAATTTGTTTGTAAAGTTTAATACATGGAGACATTGCGATAGCCATTGATGATATCAAAATTGGTTGTAACTCCTTTGTAATTTGTTCAGTGGTGGCTTTGGACTCGTCAGGTTTGGTGTGAATCCGAAACTTAGTTTTTCTGATTTTTGGATATGCACGTTGCATTAGTGAAGAGTCAGAAGAGGAGGACTCAGTAGACGAGGAAGATTCCTTGTTTGGTCTATTGCAAGTCCGCTCATACGTACTTTTGTCATTCTGCACTATAGCCTGTGGTAATATTTTTGAAACTTTCAGTTGGGAGCAATTTAGGCTTGGTGATGAGCTCAAATCTACCCTTCGACGTTTATAACAACCACTTTGCTATTAGTTTTTGGGTATCGTTTTCTTAGGGATAGATTTAGTGATCTTGTCATGGCTATCATCAGATTCAAGGTCTTTAGTATGATCATTATTTCTTTTTGCGTTTTTCCGTATTTTATTTAGATGTGATATGTCCAAAAGAAGTTTACAATTTCTAACGAGTTGCGTCTTTCACATCTACCATTTTGTTCTCTTTCATCTCCTATTGCTCCAATATTCTTGGTAAATGCAGAATGTATTTGGGGTGAGTGAACACAAAAGACCTCATCCTCCTTTTCCACTCCTCCTCATTGTATACAAGCAGATTGTAGTTCAGGCTTAGTCTGATCATAAATCACCACCACTTAGTCTTTCAAAGGGCCCTCAATAGATGCATTAGGAGCACTATATGTGTCAGGACTTGCCAGCGGGCCACAAAGTGAGTCTGAGATAGCTGCAGATGTTGAGACAATGCTAAGACCTCCATAAGACCAATGAGTAGGCTGTGTACAACATGGATCTCGGCAATTTATACAAACATGACATTTATTATAGTCAATTAAGTTTATTTGTCCAGATTGCCGGGTACAGGCGGACTCTTCCTCGCGTTGTATGGCATACCATGCCAATATGCAAAGATGTGGAACCTGTAAGGGCAATGTAACTGAAGTCAAGGCCCCGGGTTGAGTATCATCAAAGTTTATAGGTCCAAAGTTGCGTGGATCATATGATTTATTAATGTCACTAGGGCCATTAATGGAATTATCCATGACACTTTTTCTCAGATGCAAGGAGGCACCACTACCATCACCATCTATATATGGCCCGTATAAACCTGGGTACCTCTCACATCCTTCTTTGCTACTTGAGCTATTGTTCAAAGCATCAAATATAGTTGTTGCCTCCCCTAGTGGACGCAGTTCAGGTTCAAACACACTTGAGCAGCTCATAGCCAGAATGCGGCCACTTACTTATACGTTTGTTGTTGGTGTGGAATCCAACATTGCCACAGACTTGCTTCCAAACAGCATTTCCGGGTGTATTTCTGGGGAATAAGATTGCGTTTCAGTTGGGCATGCGTTTTTGGTTGATATGATATTCCTTTCTCACGACCGTTCGGCAATATGTTCGTTTTTTTTGTTTTTGCCGCAGAACGCGAAACGCAGCAAACAGCCATCAGTCAGGTAAACAGTGACTCTCCCTTGACTTGCTCGGGCTTCATGCCGCAAGGGCTCTTCTTTTATCCCGCACTTGCTGAAATGGGCGGGGCTTAGCATTGCTTCGCTCGCGGGACTCGAGATGCTGCTTTTCTCAGAGGAACAGCCAACAGCCAGGTAAACAGTCACTCGTCCTTGACTTGCTCAGGCTTTATATTTATCCATTTTCTCCTTTGCTCCGCACTTTCCACTTCTCCCCCCTCCCATGCACTTACATGTCCTCAATGTCACTGGGCCTAGTAAGATCGTTGTTTTTTTCTCCCCTGTTCCCCTTCCTTGCTTTGTCACACTATGAAACACTTGTGTACGAGCGTGCTATAAATAAAATCAATATCAATTCTGCTATGATGTGTCCTGCGTTGTCCATGGTATGAAGGTTGTTTTTTAAAATGAAGTTAAGAGACCTGCTTGCCCCATGACAGATTTTACAAGTTGTGACTTCAGGGACTCTGGGGCTGCTGTTGTTCTAGCTCGTCCCACTTATGGCAATTAATGAGTTTGGTGGTGTTGCTATCCTAGTCTGATAGGCAGCTGAGGATGCAACATTTCTGCCAAAGGTGTAGCTTTTTTTGCTTTCCTTATCCGGTGGGTCCTCTCTGCAGAGGCCAGCAGTGTGCCTGCCCACTTTCTTGTGGTGGTGACAACTAATGAGTTGGGTTTAAGCTGGCCTATAATGTACAGAGGGTTCGGAGCTGGCGTCTCAATGTGAGGGTTTACCACCCTAGTGAAGGTTGGCGTAAGAATAGAAGGCTGGATGCGCCTTTGGATGGATTGCAAGATAGATAAACTGAGTGGCGGATTTCTTGTCACCAAGAATGTCCGCCACAAAGTCCTCATCATCCTGGGCCTGCTCGGTGTCTATTTTAAAAAACTGGGCGGTCCTGAGAAGTAACTCATTATATTGGAGCCGACTGTCGACTGGTAAATCAGCCACTGCCTGGTCTTGATGGTCTGGTGACTGTATGACAGATATCATCATTACCTTAGTATTGGCCCTGGTCATATTGGCATAGATGTATTTACAACAAGGCCGACTAGGCCTAGGCCTAGCACAGCAGATTCCCAGAGGTGCTGCTATTTATTGCCGTTTATTTTCAATTTACTGGTTGTCATTGTTCAAACATAAAGCCAATTTTGTTTCTCCGAGTCCGGCTGATCGACAACACTGCAATTAGTTGTGAGCTGTTAGCAGTCATTGCACTCTGACAGCTAAAATCTTCGATGGCCAAACGTGTATATATGCTTGAAATTTGCAAAAGCTTTATTGTTAGGGTGACATCTATGTAAAAAAAGGAAGCGCGTACCAAACCCAGCCTGCTTTAGGTATTTAGTGATTCAGTCATACAACTCTGAGACCTATATAACAGATATAAAGGTCGTTGGTCATTCTTATCTTCTCCGAAATGCTCTTTAATAAATACAACAGCCAGAACGTCATTGATTTTATTGGTGGTGTTAGGTAACATTCACATCAATGATAAATCTTCCCAACCTGTGTCAACCCCAGAAGTTATTGCTGGACTGGTAGATTATTTCTCCCTATACCTCAGTGAGTGTGAACCTTTTTCCACACTCACAGAATCTTTGACTCTTTTTATGGGTGTCATTTTTAAGACTCTCCATAGTGTCTTTTAAAAGTTAACCTCTTTGACAACATTTTGGAAAAAAAGTGCCTGTTGTTCCTGGGTTGCCCTAGGGGCTCCCCTTTTAACTTTCTCTGGCTAACCTTGAGAACTACAGTTCCCGAGTGTAGAAAGGCCCTTTGGATCCCTTTTACATTTTATTAGGTGTGACAAGCACCCCTCACCTTATGTGGAGTGCTGGTGAGATACTGACCATCCCCTTTCTCATTTTAAATGTAACATTTATGATACAAGGACAAACTTAACTTTAATGACTGGTGGCAGTGAACCTTTTTATTAATTTGGTGCACCTTTACCATGGGCCGTTTCCACAGCACCGGTACAGACACCCCTGTGTGCTCATTTTACCAAAATGGCCCGTCTTCTTTTTGTTGCCATTGCGTTTGTCCTTTGTTGTTCCTTCTCCTGACATCCAGGGGGGCAAATTCCTTTGTGTGATTTCTATCTTCGGCGGGAGTCCTATGGACTCACTGCCCAGGCTCCAGAGTGTCTGAAGGCAGGAAGCAAGGGAGGAGTCCAAAATTCTGCAGCCCTTGGTCTTCCAGCCGGACTACGAGAATCCAGTTCAAACTGAAAGGCTGGCTGTCCTGAAAGGACTATAAAAACCGCCCCTCCCCCAATTTGAATGTTGCATGGCTGTTTGATTGGCTGGGTTCCTGCATTTAAGTCCGTACTTGGAAGCTGAAGAGTTAGTCGACCACTGGAACCAAAACCGAAGCAGAAGATGAAGAAACCGCAGCTGAGACGATGTCCAGCGACCGGAGAGCCTGCTGTGTTACCAGAGCCTGCGGTAGGCCTTCCTTCCAATCGACCTAGGGGACTCGGAAAACGACGACCCAGAGCCTGGTGAGACCCACTAGACTCAGGAAGACCTGCATTTTGAGCCACCCCACGTTGTGCTGCTTTCTTGCGGGGCTGAAATACCCCAATACCCTAGCACCTCATGCCACCTGGCAGTTCACATTCTTATGAATTCTGAATCTCGCAGAAACTTCGTGGGTATCCTGGTGGATCTCCAGAGGAACAATCCAGGTCCGAAAAGTCCCCTTGTCAGAGTGCTGGACCTTGCAAACGACGAGGATCCGACCAGCAATATTCAGTCTTCTTCTGTGCTCCTGAAAAGGCGCCAAATCCACAGAGCTGCATCCACCCATGAGGAAACTCTTGCCTGGAGCCTGCTCCTGTGATCCCTGCTGCAAAAGTCCTTCCAAAGTCTGGTCTTCTGTCTTCTTGACAAAGGAATCCATCTACAAGAATTTTGGCTGCCTATCCTAAAGTCTTCCTAATGCAACTCTTCTTCTGTGCTGAGGTACTCTGATGGTGTTTTTTTTGTTGCCTACCTTAAGCATTTGTGATTTCTGTGTAGCTTTGGGGTGTTTTATGTGATTGAGAGGCCACTGATCCAGTTCACCCAGGCCCACTGCGGAAACCTCCTAGGGTGTCCTCTCTGAAGTCCCTGGACCCTCAACTAAATTTAAAGTTAAATACTTACTTGGTTGAACAGTCTTCCTCTGGAACTCTGACTTTGTCTGCAACTGAACCCTATCGCATCATGCCTACAGCTGGCACCTAGACTACTAGGGTCCCTATACTGCCTCTGAATGCTATAGAATAAGGGAAGGACTGGATAAGAAAAGGGTTCTGCCTTGAAAAGAATAACAAGTGTCCGAAAAGTTACTTACTTGTAAAAGAAGTTGGTTGGTAACTAACTCTGAGTGCACAGTTACAAACGTTCTTACTTACCTTGAATGTGTGTTGCACTATTCTGAAAAGTATATCTATGGTTAATTTACTCACCTGTGACTTGGTTGTGCCTATTCCCCAAAAGTAATGCTGTTGGTTTCACTTTACAATTCCTGTTGGGATACATGTATGAGTTTCCCCAATTGGGTCTTGCGTTCGCTGACTTGCTGTTAGCCTGTCCAAAATAAGTCTGCAAAGGTTTATACTTACCTTTAAGTTGCTGAAGCCCCTTTAAAACGTATATAGGTTTTACTTACCGTGTGTTAGCTGTGCGCCATACTAAAACAAGTTAGAGTTATTACTTATCTCAATCTGTATTCCACTGATCTTAAAAAGCAACTATAATAGTAGAGTATATTAGGTTTTACCTGCCTAGAATAGCTGTATGCCATTCCCGAAAAGTGTTCCTATAGGTGTAGCTGACCTTGGCTTTGCCTGGAGCATCCAAAATTGAAGAGTTGCTTATCCTAGCTTGTGTTCCACTGAGCTGAAAAACAGATGCAATTGTATATTACCCCCAAAGTTAAAAAGGTCTTACTCACCTAATATAACTGTGTTATCACAAAAGTAGTAGAGATATGATACTGTTCCTTGAATCTGTGTTCCACTATTCAGAAAAGTGTATTTGCAAGTTGGTTCACTAAGTGATTTCTTTGTTGAGCGTCATTGCATAACTCACAGGGTCTACTACCCTTGTATTACTGATAAGTAATCTGAAAGTAATTAGTGGTTTTACTCCCCAAGAATAGGTGTGCCCTATAATGAATGTGTATAAACAGGTCTGACTTACCTAGAAATACTGTTAGGTGTTCTAAATAAGGTCTGTGCTTTGATCTGTGTATTTAAAGCATAGTATTGTGTTTTTATAATGTGTTTATATGTTTTATGATAGTACTTACTTACCCAAGAATCTCTTGGTCTGCTTGTATATAAGAAAACACTTATTTATACAATACATAGTGTATCAGTGTTTCTTTGGAACATTTGTATAATACAATTTCTTTGTACTGATTCTACAGTCCTCTCTCCCTCCTAAGATAAACCGGGTTGCTTTCCCTTCGCTACCAGGAACTCAGGTGGTACAACCTTATCCTAAGAGTGGAGTCCTGTACTGTCTCAGTTGAATGGTTTTACTAAGCCCTCACTAGGACTTCAGAAAAACTGTCCTTACAGGTGCCGCATCACATTATCTTTGGAGTTATTTCTAATCAATACACACAAATTGTGTTAAGCAATCACTTTTTCATTCAAATACATGACATGCATTTTTTAAACTGCTGCGAAAATAAGTGTTTTCCCTACAGAAAAGTAAAGGCTAAAAATGAGGCCTTTTACAATACTAAACACATGCCCATGCTTAGGTCAAGCGCAGAGTTCCCACAGGTGGCACTAAAATGATGTTCAGAAGCCGTAACAATTACCTCCAGTGCACTGAACACACTCTTCTGCAAATCTTGGGCAGCAGAGATCTGAAAACACTCTTAAACAAAAGCCCGCCTCCCAGCCTCCCCCTCCCGTGATTGGTTGCCTTCCCTGCCCTTATCTGTTCTCCCCTGGGCAGCCCACTGACCGGCAGCCCCTGTAGCTAAGGGCGCAAGGACAAGGGCGGCTCCCACATTGGCGGTTCCAAGATGTGTCTTCAGGGGAAGCCAATGAAGCCACCAGACACCGTAAAAACTCTAAGTGCTGGCATGGGTGGGGGGTAAAGCAATTACTCTACTCCAGAAAACTCCTGCCACTCTAACTTAACTTTCAATGGCCTAGACTGCTACAGACCTACACCATGCATTATTAGAGAGATATGTGACCACCAGCCTAAACCTATTCATTGCTGGACAGCAAACACTTCCTGCAGTATAATGTTAACTAGTACTATACCCCGAGAGAACCACAAAGATTAGCCAGCGCCAAATCTAGACAGAAATGTGATTGTTAGCATACGCCACACTTAGATGAAAGTTCAGAAATGTGATTGTTAGCATATGTGATTCTTAGCATGCACCACACTCAGGATTCTGAACCCTAGCTTGTGTCGCATCTAGACAGAAATGTGACAGTTAGCATGTGCCACAATAGTATGGAATTATGAACTTTAGCTTGCGCGGCATCTAGATAGAAATGTGACTGTGATGGAATCCCACAATTGCAAGGAGAGCAATGCCAACTAACCAACCAACAATTCCATCCCTCTGCATACACCTCTCAAACTATAACCACACACAACCACAAGCCTAAAACGCAGCAATCCGCACAAACTTCACAACAATGCAACAACAAAACAAACCACACACAGACTTGCACAACAGCACACGACGACTACGGACCACAAAACACCCCAAGCCCAGCCAACTGACCCACCGGGCTGAAGCTGCCAACAGCACATCACTGCTCCCCAGCACTTTTCCAGCTTATTCCCACTAACCCACCCTCTCTCCTCCCCTTTTTCAGAGCCGCCAGAGCACCAGGGGACCACTTTGTGGTGATAGTGCACGGTACAAATGTCTTTTAACATTAACATAAAATAGAAGATGACAGGCTTGAATTAATAGAGGAAGCAATAACTTTCTAATCCCTGCAACCTTAAAAACCTCCTTATAATGTTATGGAGCCAAAATGAGGGACAATATGGGGACGGTGTGGGAGTAGTTTGGGCAAAGCAGACAGTTTGTTGAAGGGGCAGAATCTGGTGAGGTGCAGAGTCTGGCAGAGGTGGAGTAAAGTTGGGGGTGGCGCATGCACTTTTTTTGGGTCTAGGGCAGCAGAAAGTCTAGATATGCTACTGGAAACAAAATCCCTGAAATTCAGCTAAAGCCACCTTAACTTCGCACCCCCTGTTGTGCAGCCTATGACCACAATGATGACATCACAGATCACATCACTGATGACATTGTTGCTGTCGTCCCGCCGAGAGAGAAGGCAGGAGCCTTCTCTCCCTGACCGTCGCACAGCGTGTGATCAACTATCCACTTATTGCTCTGTGTGAAGGAAGCGGCAAATAAAAAAAAAAAAATCACAATAGCGAAAAATATCTGATACCAGGACCATTATCTACTTTATTGCACCGCAGTGCATGACTGCGTTGAAGAAGCCTCCAGAGTCGCCTGAAGAGCCCCACCAGCACTGGGCAGTATTTGCCATCATTGCACTCAATGTGCTTAATGGTCGCTTCATTGTTTGGCAACCGGTTAGAGGCGGACCTCTGCACTGGAAGCACAGCCCGTGATTGGCCTAACCCACGTACTTCCGTGCACCATCATAGCCGGCTGGCAGAAGCCGGCCGAATCCAAGGGCCGTGACTAAGGGCCTGTCTGTGGCTGTCCGTGGCACGGCTGGCCCCAGGCCGCTATCCACCTAGCAGCCATTCTAAGTGAGTAGCGTATCTGCATTTACCAAATACCGCTGCAGATGCTTTGCCCAATCCCCAGAGTGGTACACCAAGTTGCACTCCACGGCTATCAGAAGTGCCTCGCTGTTCTATTCTGTGTTGTACCCATAAGCACGGTCTCCCATAATGTACTCCCACTGCCAGCCGTCTTGCTAGCTAGCACATCTCACCTTGTGACTCGCATCAATGAAAAGCGACTACTGACTAACTGTGCGTCCCCACCGTCCCTGACTCACTCACAGACGACGAAATATATGCCCATTGGGATGCGAGTGCTTGATGCCATTATATTTACCACTATGTACCTTTTGGGTCACAGTAATATGCATTAATATTGTCTTGTATAATGCCTGTCATACCCACTATCAGACGGTAATGGCACAGCCTAGCTGACAGCAAACCATTTAAATTATTGCGAATTTACTACTTATGTCATACACTGTGTAGCCTTTGCCTCGACCCCATTTGCATGGCCCTTTGCCTGTTTTTAACTATGCCGTCTCCATCACGTTAAGAACCACCAGTACTACGCTATCTGTACTGCCTACTTTCCAACGACCAACTGCATTGCCTACTGTTACGTCTCCAACTAAGTCTGCTTTTGTCTCAACTGCATTGTGTTCAATTTTACACGCTCATTTTTGCCATTTGCCTACTCTCATGATATGAGCTGCACTTTCTCATTTGGTTAACGGTGAAGCCCACCACCACTCGGGTAGTTCTGCAGCATTTACTGCGCCTCTATTGTGCCAACCATTGACTGATATCACAGGTATTCTATTATTTGCCATAGCCTGCCATTGTACAGTCCAACATCTGCCCTTCGCCCTCTGCAGCCCTATGTTTCAGCTACTAGGACACTAAAACCTACTACCTACAACAGCCACCCAGACTAAGTGATATGTCAACTACTCTCCTACCACCGACGCTCTTAATCCTGCTTCTAGCTGCATACTGCCAATCTCTGAACACCTCACCTCACCTCACACACACAATGTACTTATCCTGCACTGCAGGCACATACATCGAGCTAGGAAATGGCCTTGCCCGTCTTCATTGCCCTCGCCCCCACCCCACCCGTGTCCCACTCCCTTCCTCAACAAAGCAGCCCCTTTTCCCTACTATCTCACACCTTACCAACGTAGGTTTGCCTAGCAAAAGATGCATCACACTGCACTCTCACATCAACAATTTACCACCATCTGCACTGCCCCCTGGCATACCGACCAGACTTCACCATCTCTCTGCTAGAACTGATCATAGACATACCCACGCAGTCATAGCCCATCACATACAGAAACCTTCGCATACAACCTATGCATCCGCCAACCCCTCCACAGCTTCATATCCAATCACTGGGTCAACAAGAAGACAGACTCATCTCACTCACTTCGTCAACCAAGTAAATTACACACTCTCACTAACACCTCACCACTAGGCCCTTCCTCACCTAGTACCTTACATCATAAAACCTCACAGTTCAAGGCTCCTACTAATGTGAATGACATCACACTAAAAGGAGCACTTATTAACGCCAGATCCATTACAGCGCACGCATTAGATATTGCAGATGTAATTACATTCAATGGCCTTGACTATCTAGCAGTGACAGAAACCTGGTTACATTCAGCATCAGGACCACAGCTTTCCTTAGCGATCCCATAGGGATATACCATTTTTAGGAAAGACCGAGAAACATCTAAAGAAGGCGGCGTTGCCCTATTAGCCAAGAATACCTTAAATATTAGGATATCCACTGATCTCACTTTTAGTGCTGGTGAAATCATTACCTTCAAAATCGCCATTACACCATCCTGCACACTCACCACACACATCTATAGGCCCCCAGGAGACACGCCCACCTTTGAAGATATTACAACACTCCTGACATTTGAAACCTCAATCCAAAGTAGTCATTATGGGTGACTTTAACTTAGGTCTGCATGATCCATCAGACATTCACACAGTTCTATTAGGTAAATCCATGGAAGCTATCCGATTCACCCAAAGAATCCTTGCCCCTATCCACGAAAAAGGACTCGCCTTGGACTGGCTAGCAGACATTAATTGCACTACCAATATACTACCCACTACACCTACGTCGTGGTCGGACCATACTACCATAATATTCAGCACTACCATTAGCACCAAAACAATTCAGAATCTTGCTGCCTCTACACCCACTGCACCAACTAGAAGCTCCAAAGATAAGAATAGAGACAACATGCTACCGCTCCGGACACCATTCCTAGAGTCTAGACACCTAAAAACTGACCCATCGACTCTAGGTTGCCAATATAAAGAAACTATGCTCAAAGTTATCAACAAAGTAGCCCCCCTGAAAAGTAAAAAATCCAAGCGCCTAGCACATATCAATCCCTGGTTCACCCCAGAACTCAGATCAATGCGAGCGTCCAAAAGATCAACTGAAACAACTGGCGCAAATCGCCCACCACAGCAAGCAAAAACCTCTTCCAGATAGCATATTACAACTACAAAAGAGAAATACTAGCCAAAAGGGAAGTTTACAACAATAGAATCACTAATGCACAATCCAATACTAGAGAACTCTTTACTATCCTACGGTAATTAGAATCGCCTGCACCTACCCAAGAC